>NW_026778979.1:1627500-1992952 GCF_030144855.1 Hypanus sabinus
ATTTTACAAACTCCAAACCATCCAGCCCTTTTACAGAATGGGTTTCTCAGTCTATGTGTGGAAAATTAAAATCTCCCACAATCACAACCTTATGCTTCCTAGAAATATCTGCTATCTCCTTACAAGTTTGCTCCCCCTATTCTCGTTCACCATTATGTGGTCTATAATACAACCCTATAAGTGTTACTACACCTTTTCCATTCCTCAATTCCACCCAAAAAACCTCCCTAGTCGAGCCCTCTAATCTATCCTGCCAAAGCACCGTGACAAGCAATGCGCACGGAACGGGACACAGTGGAGACCTGGGGAGTCATGAGCGATTCGGCGTCTGATCGTGCTTTACGGATGTGCTAAGATTTAGAGGTATAGAAGCGAATGGGTGGGTATACAGGGATTTTGAGGTGTCCTTTGCTTTCAGGATGCATACTGATTTAAGGTTTGAATGCGCGATTACCAGTGAGTACAGATTTGTGGGCTCACACTGATTTGCAGAGAGTTCGGTGTCTCGGCGGATTCATGGGTGCACACTGACTTGTGTGAGCAGTTGAATTTCGAGGAGTACCGAATCTCAAAGTTGTTCCGTTTATAACAATATAACATATAACCATATAACAATCACAGCACGGAAACAGGCCATCTCGGCCCTCCTAGTCCGTGTTGAACTCTTAATCTCACCTAGTCCCACCTACCCGCACTCAGCCCATAATCCTCCACTCCTTTTCTGTCCATATACCTATCCAATTTTACCTTAAATGACACAACTGAACTGGCCTCTACTACTTCTACAGGAAGCTCATTCCACACAGCTATCATTCTCTGAGTAAAGAAATACCCCCTCGTGTTTACCTTAAACTTCTGCCCTCTAACCCTCAAATCATGTCCTCTCGTTTGAATCTCCCCTACTCTCAATGGAAACAGCCTATTCACGTCAACTCTGTCTATCCCTCTCAATATTTTAAATACCTTGATCAAATCCCCCCTCAACGTTCTACGCTCCAATGAATAGAGAGCTAACGTGTTCAACCTTTCTCTGTAACTTAATTGCTGAAACCCAGGTAACATCCTAGTAAATCGTCTCTGCACTCTCTCTAATTTATTGATAACTTTCCTATAATTCGGTGACCAGAACTGCACACAATATTCCAAATTTGGCCTTACAAATGCCTTGTACAACTTTAGCATTACATCCCAACTTCTGTACTCAATGCTTTGATTTATAAAGGCCAGCGTTCCAAAAGCCTTCTTCACCACCCTATCTACATGAGACTCCACCTTCCGGGAACTATGCACTGTTATTCCTAGATCTCTCTGCCCCTCTGCATTCCTCAATGCCCTACCATTTACCCTGTATGTTCTATTTGGATTATTCCTGCCAAAATGTAGAACCTCACACTTCTCAGCATTAAACTTCATCTACAAACGTACAGCCCATTCTTCTAACCGGCATAAATCTCCCTGCAAGCTTTGAAAACCCACCTCATTATCCACAACACCTCCTACCTTAGTATCATCGGCATACTTAATCATCCAATTTACCACCCCATCACCCAGATCATGTATGTATATTACAAACAACATTGGGCCCAAAACAGATATCTGAGGCACCCCGCTAGTCACCGGCCTCCATCCCGATAAACAATTATCCACCACTACTCTCTGGCATCTCCCATCTAGCCACTGTTGAATCCATTTTATTACTCCAGCATTAATACCTAACGACTGAACCTTATTAACTAACCTTCCATGTGGAACTTTGTCAAAGGCTTTGCTGAAGTCCATATAGGCTACATCTACTACCTTACCCTCGTCAACATTCCTCGTAATTCATTCACAAAATTCAATAAGGTTTGTCAAACATGACCTTCTACGCACAAATCCATGCTGGCTACTCCCAATCAGATCCTGTCTATCCAGATATTCATTAATACTATCTCTAAGAATACTTTCCATTAATTTACCCACCACTGATGTCAAACTGACAGGTCTATAATTGCTAGTGTTACTTATAGAACCCTTTTTAAACAATGGAACCATATAAGCAATGCACCAATCCTCCGGTACATTCCCCGTTTCTAATGACATCTTAAAAGATCTCCGTCAGAGCTCCTGCTATTTCTGCACAAACTTCCCTCAAGGCCCTGGGGAATATCCTGTCAGGAACCGGAGATTTATTCACTTTTAAATTTTTTAAAAGCGCCAGTACTTCCACCACTTTAATTGTCATAGGTTCCATAACTTCCATACTTGTTTCCCACACCTTACACAATTCAATATCCTTCTCCTTAGTGAATACCGAAGAAAGGAAATCGTTCAAAATCTCTCCTATCTCCCTCGGCTGCACACATAGCTCCACACATTATAAATGCAATATGAACTTTGACTTCTGTTCTTGCTTTTCTTAAATGGAGACGGCCGATTTGTGAACTATGTGAAATTAATCTTCCTCTGTGCATGTGGGGGTGTCTGCTGATCCGGACAGGTGACGAGTCTCAATGCTTTTTCATTTGTACATAAAATAATAATAAATGAAATTGAATTATGTCCTCTGTTCTTGATTACTTGAGAGTTCTTGCACAAGCAACACACACACACGCGCGCGCGCGCGCACACACACACACCTTCTTATCCGCCACTCCGGCTCGCAGCCATGTATTTTGACACACACAGGATGCCATGATTAAGGCATACTCCCACCACTGGACTGTTTAATTTGATGTCCGTGTGCTGAGTTTGGGATGGGCCCTGGACGAACCCTCAGATATTCTAACCGACTGAGTCACTCAAGTCGTTGGAGGGTTTCATGGATAGGGGAGTATTTAATCTTCACCACAAACAGACGTTTTGTTTTGGCAGCACCCTCGGTAGAGTTCTCTGAACATAACTTGCATCCAGAGTTTATACTCCTGACGAGAATGGTAACAGTCGATGAATCAGTTCAATTTCAAAGTAGAATGACACAAATTATATCAAAATTCCGTGTCTGAAAAATGGTTCATTTGAAGTGCATATATACAGTGGAAGCTCATTTAATTGACAAGGCACCTCGGTACGTTCAGTCACCTTTATTGGGACAAAATATCTCCCAAAGGTGGTCTAGGGATTGCACCTGCTTGACGTAATTGGTTTGTAAAACATTTTTAAGATTATTTTTAAATCTGTTGAAATCTGTCCCCGTGGAGTCGGTAAATGATATTAAAACGCCAGATATGTGCTACCTCAACATTTCATTCCGAGAGATCGCCGGTTGTAGAGGGGGACAAACCACTGGACAGAGAAAATGTCTGCAATGTTCGATAGGGACTTGAGTGTGGGGAAAATATTGCACGTGTTCATTGCGGTCATTGGAGTCCCTGGTGTGTGAGCAGAGCAATTCATGTTTGCTATTTCTGTTTGTTTACCGCTGTGATCCTGTTTATGACCATTTTACAATCTTCCAATTTGAAGATCGTTGAACAAGTATCTGTCAGAGTTATCGACACTGTCAGTTCAACATTCTGATTTTTCATATTTAATGACGAGCAGTACTAAATCTCTGTCCCTTCTGTAAGTCACGGAATCGGCTCGAACTCTGGTCTCGCCATTAATGACACCTTGTCCAGAATTGTGCCACTGCTGGGCTCAGCCAATTCCCTGTGAAGGTGTGACTGGGAGGGCTGGACATTGGAGAGTTCACTGCTTCTCAGTTATTGATCAGAGAAATTCTCTGGTCCAGAGTTTCACATCTCCCTGTGGAGTCAGTCACAGTCGGATCCCGCTGCCTGTTGGTCAATAATTGGGTCTGATTACCTGAAACAGTCTCCATAGATCTGCTGCCGTATGTTATCGAATTAAACTGCGCTGTAATAAAATAATCCATTAACCGAGCCACTCAGTCTCTGGTTGCTAATCTGTCCCTCCGGTATTTTGGTGTGTTGCTCCCCTCTGTATCCCTTCTCGGTCACATCAGATGCCGAGATTCCAGAGGGCTGGTCATTCACGGTTAAATCAGTGAAACCGGCTCCATCAGCGAATGCAATCGGGATCAGCAGCGATGTCCATTGTTCTTGCAGCTTTTATTTTTATCACCGATGGTGGAACACAGGTTGTTCTATCTCCACACTGAAGAAGGCAGGTCAAAGACAGTGTGACCCGTGTCTGCTATCAGATTAACAGCCGTCACAGACTCTTGCCAACCCGATCAGTGTTAATCCCGGAGAATGTCCAGCTGTCCAGTGTCTTTTCTCTCTCTCTCTCTCTCTCTCTCTCTCTCTCTCTCTCTCTCTCTCTCTCTCTCTCTCTCTCTCTCTCTCTCTCTCTCTCTCTCTCTCTCTCTCTCTCTCTCTCTCTCTCTCTCTCTCTCTCTCTCCCCCCCCCCCAGTGAATCTAATGGCGATTGTGATCCTGTCCCGGGGGAAAGTTCGGCCTCTCTTCCTGCACCACTCGCTACCCGGTGGCCATGGCAGCGGCCGATCTACTGACCATTGTCACCGAGGTCATTTTGTATCGAATCAATTGGTATTACTTCCCGTGGAGTTTTCTGGACATCACCCCTTTGTGCAGTGTTATCGATGTACTGATGAACACAGCCATAGACTGTTCTCTCTGGTTCACCGTCACTTTCACCTTTGACTGGTTTGTCCCCATTTGCTGTCAGAAGCTGAAAGCAAAATATTGCACCGGGAGAATTGCAGCTGTGGTTCTAACAACAACTGGTATACGGTTACGTCTGAAAAACTTTCCTCGTTACTTTACTTGGAAACCCAGGACGATCATCAACAATGTACCGTGGCTCTGTAATACCATGGATAATTATTTCACTGACCCCAGATGGGTAGGGTATGATTAGCTCGATGCGGTTTTAACTCCGTTCCTCCCTTTCGCTGGGATCCTGCTGCTCAACGCTCTGACAGTCAGGCACATTTTAGTGGCCAGTCGGGTCCGTAAGGGGCTGAGGGGTCAGAGCAAGGGGGAGAACCGCAGTGAGCCGGAGATGGAGAGCAGGAGGAGGTCTGTGGTTTTACTCTTCACCCTCTCCGGCAGCTTCATCCTCCTGTGGATGACAATGGTTGTAAATTTCATATATTATCAGGTGTCAGGGGAAGGATTCAGTTTCAATGATTCTGAATGGATCTTTATCTACGTCGGGTTTTTGCTGAGTGATTTCAGCTGCTGCACCAACACGTTTATTTCCGGAATGACACAGTCTAAATTTAGAGAACAGGTGACCGGCGCAGTGAAATATTCTGTCAAATCGGTGTTTCGGATTATTCAGAAAGGCGCGTCCTAAGCAAAGCCACAGGCGGCCTCTGTGACTCCAGTCCGGGCTCCAGGTCCTCATATTCACCGCCTGATCTCCCGGGTGTTATTCCCGGGCTGATTGGCCCACCGGCCGGCAGTCCGTGACATTGGAGTAGTGTGTGTGGGGGGGGGGGGGAGGGACAAAACACCGTCCGGGAGACTCAGTATCTCATTGGCCCTGGCAGACAGTAGACTGTTACTCCGGAATGCCTCCCACCGGTTGGTCTCTGGATATCCATCTTTTCCCATTCCCGCCCATCGAACGGACCAGCCAGACGTTCGAACAAAGCGGCGTGGAGCTTGCTGGATGCTGGCTGGCTAATCCAATGTCAATCACCCACTCTCAGCCGTCCCCTTGAATAATTGCCTAGCGTGAAGCAACAAGGGAAGGTTTAGTTGAACGGCGGTTGACACACCAATTTAAAGGGACATTCTCGCCACAAAGTGGAATGCATTGTGGTTCAGAGAACTGGAAAATAAAACCCTCACTGTTTTTTTTTCAAATGAAAACTAACTTAACCTGAAAGACACAGAGATTGTACGTAATCAAACACGATACTATGAATTAAATTAACTTAAGAAAGCGTTTAAATGAAAGTTTGTAATGAAGCCTCCATTTGATTTACTTCTACATGATATGCTTCACCCTGAAGCAGTGTGTTCAACTGTTTCACAATAATAAAATCTTTCTGACCCAGAATGACGTTTTCTAACACGACATTAGGAAGCAATGATCATAGTATGCCCAATTCTAAGTCGTCAACGCAATTTCTCTCTTTCTGGTTTGCCCCCTTCCCCCATTAACCTATCAGTTATGTATTCTGTAAAGGTCTCTCCATTTATGCCCATTATCCCACTAGTCTTGCTATAGTTCTTCACCCACCGACCCCTTAGCTTCTGAATTGCTCGGTGGAAGGTCTTCATCCGGAGTTGAAATTTTGACAGCTTTTGTAACTAAACCTCTATGTGTAGGGACGCGTAAAAAGTGGAGACATAAAACAATACTCTCCGCATGAAATAATTTTTGATGACTTTCCAAAAGTAAATCTGACCGATTGCGAGAATAACCTGTTTTAAGATTCATCAAAACCAAAAAGGCATCTGAACAAATTACAACATTACATGGGCAAATTTCCACCATCCACTGTAAGCCAAAAATAAGGACAAGTTCTGCTGTATACACTGATGAATGTTTTGTAAGTTGTTTCTTTACCGCTACATGCAATTCGACCATAAAATCAGCCACACACACATCCCAGTTATCTTTTGATTCTTCTGCAGCAATGGTTAACATATCATAATAATTTTCCTAAATATACTGATGAACCAACAGATTCTCAGTCATAACGAAGTCATTGGACTTTATTAAACTGTGTGAACTAAAACTACTTCTCATCGGCAAAAAAGGTGGGGTTTCAGAGAACGTCACAGTGGGGCATGTTCCGTAATCTAAATATCCCATCTCTTCACCGCGATATCATCCCAGCCTCCAGAACCTAAACACATTCTTCTTGTGATGTTCCTAACAGTTCTGGAACACAGCATTAACAGGATGTAAATTCCTTTGCCTCTCAAATTAATTCAGTGTGTTCACATCAACTGCAGTCTCTGCAATTGTAAGGGTAGTTGTACTATTTCAACCAGTAAAGCCGAAACCTTACTGCACCACAAGACAGTCTTTAACCCCGGCTTGTATCACATCCAGACATTTTACAGTCGAAGATGAAACTGACCCGTAAGGCACTCAGTCATCATCAAGAACAGATCGAACAAATACAATGATCAACAAAGATTTTCTGGGAGCACCTAGCAACATTTATTGCTCCTTTACATTTCTCAATTGGTGCTTCCATCCACATGCCTGAAAACCTGACGTTTCCAGGAGTTTGATCGGATAATTTCATATCACCTCTTTTATCCGAAATATAATTCAAACGCCGCATTACCATACGGTGCATAGTTTGCATAAATGAGACATTAACGACATAGGCCGACAGCTAGAAGGATCAGACGGGATGCTCCCGGTGTTTAGAATAGGCCCTACTACAACCACTTTCTAGAAGCGGTGAATATTCACCACTTCAGAACCCCTACAAGTTGAATGAAATATTTATACGACAAAGGCCTCATACATTTCAGTTACATTCACAATTTCTACACTGCCCCTTCCTTATAAAATGGCCGCATTACCCCTCTGACAATTAACTTATCACGACTAATAACACTATACCCTTGAACAGAAAAGAAACGTGTGAACAACTAAGTTTCCTGAATACGTGTAACATCGGGGGGATTTGACAAATCAGAAATAAACTTCATAGACTTGACCATGAGAAAGCAGGTTTCTCGCATTCCACAACAATAGTTTATTCCCATGGTGTAACTTCACTGATAGACTGGGGTATAGATACCCCACCCATCAGAGCTTCATTTATAGTTTCCCACATAACACCAGTTACACCAAGATACCTTTTTCAGCTTCACAATAATATTAATTTCCTGAGTAGGATAATATTTCTGAGCAGTACAATTCACCACATCCGTTATAAGCATCACAAACTTTACAATCCAGCCGTAAATTAACTATAATGAGAGAACAGGGATGCCGACATGAGTGCGCAGACGTCACTATCTCTTCCCTTACTGGGAACACTTTTTAACGATTCACTTTAACTATTTGCAAGACTGTCTGACGTCCATATTAACTAATCATAGTCTGAGTTCTCATTTTACCTACAGGCACCTCAGCCAGTGCCAACAGGGTATAGAGGCTGAGGAAGAGTGTTGAAGCACAGAGGGAGTGAAGAGGTGAGTCCATTGGATCTGAACAGCCAGATAGACACGTGGCCCCGCCAGTTCGACAGCTGCCGCCGATTTTGTGCGGTGCCCGACGTAAGTTGTCGTTCCAATGCAAAGCGGGTGTTATTGAACAATGAGTCATTTTTCACCCTTTATATCACCATACAATTGCATCGTGACAGTGGGGCCTAATAGACTCTATCGCATCTGCTCCACCGCCATCTCTGGCATTCATTCCAGATACACACCACTACGAGTTTGACAAATAAAACTTGCAACACATATCTCCTTTAAACATCTGAGTCAAGTCTAACATTGCTGTCCAACATAAAGTCAATATCTCTTAACTGTCTCTGTCAGGTTACCCTTCTGTTCTGAGTGGAACATGCAAGCTTTGTGCTCTCAAAGTTTCGGTGTTGAAGGCCTCCGCTTACCAAGTACACTTTGCCACAATACAGCCTGTCCCAATCCAGACTTGCCAGATCTTTTCAGACCCAATCGGAGTTGGCCTTTCACCAATTTTGAATCTCAACTCCCAGAGCATTCCTACCTTTTTCCAAATTTGCTTTGAATTTATTACAATTGCGACCATTTGACTCAAAGTATTCCTCCACACACACTTCTGTCACTTGCCCTGTCTCATTTCCTAACAGCTGATCAAAAATGTCGTTGGGACTTCCACTTTCTGAATAAGGAAACTTTGCTGAACACGACTGATTTTCCTAAGATCATCTGGCTTTCCTACAATACCCTATCCTATCTGGCGTTTTACAGTAGAGGAGCACCAGTCTATGTGTGAAACGCTACAATCACAATTCTGTAACATCATTTTGTTTCCTGCAACAGTCTGTGATCTCTCTACAAAGTTGTTCCTCTGAATCCCTCAGACTGTTTGGTGGTCTGTAACATGGCCACCTTAAAATGCTCATACGTTTCTTTTCCCTCAGTTCCACCCACACAGTCTGACCAGACGAGTTCTCTAGTCTGCTCTGACTAGGCACGACCGTGAGGTTTTCCCCGACGAGTAATCTTCAATTACCAGCTCCCCACACGCTCTGCAGCGTCTAAAACGATGGAATCCGGAATATGGAGCTACCAGTCCTGTTCCTCCTGCAAGTCTTGCTAATGGGTCCAGCACCATAATCCCAGGAGCTGCTCGATGCCCCGAGCTCATCTGCCTTTCCTACAATACTTCTTTCATTGGTGAAAAGCAGAGACGTAGACCCAGTATTCTGGAAAATGCCTTTGCCAGTGGGGGGAGGGGAGATTGTTGCTTGCTGCCGCTTACGCACGGGAGGGAGGGGAGCTGGGGGGGCTTTGGGTTCGAATGGAGGAGGAGAAGATGGCAGCGCGACGCAGCGTGCGCGGCCTCTCCGGAGAATGGAGATCTGTTCCGTGTTAAGTAGGGATCCGTGCACAATCCTGATTCGATGGAGGCAGACGTGAGAGCGTGAAGGAACTTCAGGAGAAACTTCTGAAATGCCCGCTTCGCTGCCGCTGCTACTGTGCGGTCCGGAATCTCCGGAGGAGAAGGCCTACGAGACCTCGGCTTTGCTTGTTTCGGCGGCCGGGACGAGGTCGAAGGCGCTCGCAGAGGATAGCGCCCCGGAGGCCATATCGGAGGGGCTGGTCGGAGGCTCGAAGTTTTCGGACGGTCTCGGAGTCTGCTGTAGTCGGCTGCTTCCGAGGCGTTAATTGTCAGTGGCTGGAAGCTTACGGCAGGGAGAGTTTCTCCCGTTTGCTGCCTGATATCGGGACTATGGGAATCGATCGGGACATGAGTCTTTTTAAACCGCGTCCATGATGTGTGTCTGTCGAATTACGGTATTGCTTTGCACTGCTGTAACTATCTGCGATAATGATGTGGTTTTGTCAGTGTGGCTCTTGGTTTGTCCTTTTGTTATTTTGTGATATCACTCCGGAGGATCATTGTATCATTTCTTGATGCATGCATTTCAAAATGACAATAAACGAGGACTGAGTGTCCTCATTATCTAATATTTTACTGTCGTTCATTCTTTTGGACGCTTCTCTGTTTTCGTGGATGGTTGGGAAGAAAAAGCATTTCAGGATGTATATTGTATACATTTCTCTGACATTACATTGGTCCTCTGAAACTTTGAACCTTTGATGCTGGAATTCAGTGTTTCGGAAACTAGCTGGGCCGACATCGCCTTTACCATCCCCTCACCCTGTGTGGCCACTCTCTCAGAGTTATGTACTGGGGTCCGCAACAATGGTGGTGAGTTTCCTCTGGAGACCCCCAGCACAAAATATCCTCTCCGCATCCACACTATCCGGGTCTTCCACCATTCGACAGTTTTCACCCCTAATCCTTCTGAATGCCGATGAACACAGACCCAGAGCCGACAAACGTTCCTCATCTGACAAGCCGTTCAAAGCTAGAATCATTTCCTAGAACTTCCACGACAGATTCTGCCCGGTCCCTCACGGGAAAAGCCCTCCCACCACAAAGCACATCTACCTGTACCAGCACAAGCCCTTCCCCTTGCCAGGGAAACATACTGCCTTCTTTTAACTCCCTGTATTAATTTCCGAACTTCTGTTGCATTCCTTATACTCCATCTGTTCGCTTTTATTTCGTAAGCTCCTCCTTTGCTCCCACGTGCCTTGACCTGCTTATGCATCTCCTTTGATATCCATAAGCAGGATCGCAATATCTCTCAAGTATCTCGTACTACATCTGTTATGTTTACCTTCTAGTCTGACAGGGACATGCAAGCTTTGTGCCCTTAACATTTCACTGCTGAACCCCTCCGAGTGCACTTTGCCAGAATACAGCCTGTCCCAAATCATTCACGTTGTAAATCACACCTTCTTTGCCGTCCAGTTAGATGGACCTGCCGACCGGTGTCGGTATACACAGTGGAAGCACCTGTATTTCATACGACAGCTCCGAAGGTCCAGACACCTTTTCAGAGGCAAATAATTTAACACAAATGTTTGAAAGCATCTGGGAAGAGAGGACGGAAATGCCCACTGCCACTGTTGTAAGCGCTAACACGCGGACAGGCTGGGAAAGTAGCTAAACGGATCATGTACAGTAGTTAGCATCCGTTTAATGTGGCGTCATGGTTGGCACAGTCAGTCCCGCCCGTAGGGTCTGGTCCTGTGCTTTACCTTTCGCTGTTCCATGTGGAAGTAAGTCAAATTGAATGCAGCAGCGTTTGTTTTCTCGTGGCAAATTTTTATTTCAAAGATGATGGACGTAGACCTGCTTTTCTGCCAGGACAAAGTACCTCGGCTACCTTCGGGATGGTCCGGAAGGAGGGATGATAATCATGAAAGAAGGATGAGATTATATTCAAAGCAACACGCACAACATACTGGAGGAACTCACTCCGCTGGCCGGGTAGTCTCTATGGAAGAGAGCATTCTCGGCGTATCGGGCCAATACCCTTGATCAGGACTTGAACAAAAATGAGAATTCAGAGACAGAGGTGAGGTGGGAGAGTGAATAAGACTCACATTGTGATTGGAGACAGGTGGAAGCGGGAGTGGGGCTGGGGTGAAGATAAGAGCTGGGAAGTTCATTCGTGAAAGAGACTGGAGAATGAGAAATCTGATAGGACCAGATAGAGCATCATGGAAGAAAGGAGAACCAGAAGGGGTTGATGCACAGTTAAGGAGATAAGACAAGAGAGAGATACGGGAATGAGGGAATGGTGAATGGGGCAGGGTGCGCATTACCGGAAGTTCAATTGATCAATGTTCATGCCATCAGGTTGGTACCAACCCGAACGGAACATGAGGTGTTGCTCCTCCAACCGGAGTGTGGCCTCATTGCGCAGTTGAGGAGGCCATGGACTGACGTGTCGGAATAGGAGTGGGAAGTAGAATTGAAATGCGCATGTTGATTTGGTTTCCAGCATCTGCAGATTTGCTCGAGTTTACGGTTGCTTTCAGGTGACGTGCGATGGGAACTGGTGCAGAATCAGAGTGGAGCTGTCGTTTTACTCCCAGTGGATCTGCTGGTCGAATTCCTCACCGGATGGACGACAGCCGCACCAACACGAACAAGAGGTGATGAGCTGGGTCTGTTGGTGCTTTCAACAATGCCTCCCTTGCTGGGAGAATGCCACTCCCAATTTACACGGCTCAGTACCATCGCATTTTCCTTTCTCTGCAGTTTCACTAAATTAATCACAATCTGACATGGTGGGGATTGCACTGCCTGACGTAATCGGTTTGTAAATAATTTATGCGTCTTTATTTCGAAATCTATTGAAACCTGTCCCTGTGGAGTCACTAAATGATATTAAAAACCCCAGGATTATGCTGACATAATATTTCATTCCGTGAGATCTCCTGTAGCACAGGGGGACGAAGAACTGGGCAGAAAAAATGTCTTCAATGTTGGCGAGTTACAGGAGTGTGGAGAAAATATTGTACATGTTTATTGTCGCCATTGGAGTTCCCGGTGAGTGTGCAGACTTCATGTTTGGAATTTCCGTGTGTTTACCGCTATGCAGCTGATTATGTTCGTTTCACAAGCTTCCAACTTGATGAAAACTGTATAAATATCCTTCAGAAATGTCAGTCCTGTCTATTCGACGAGCTGATGAGTTTTCATATTCAATGATAAACGGAACGTTGAGTGAACTCGGCCTTTGGGGTGAGGGAAATCGGCCTTTGCTTCTTAGAGCGACGGAGGATGAGGGGTGATCTGATAGAAGTGATTAAGATGATGAGAGGCATTGATCGTGTGGATGGTCAGAGGCTTTTCCCAAGGGCTGAAGTGGTTCGCACAAGAGGACACAGGTTTAAGGTGCTGGACAGTAGGTACTGAGACGTCAGGGTTAAGTTTTTTTTTACATAGAGAGTGGTGAGTGCGTGGAATGGCTGCCGGCAATGGTGGTGGAGGCGGATACGATAGGGTCTTTCAAGAAACTTTTAGAGAGGTACATGGAGCTTAGAAAGATAGAGGTCTGTGGCAAGCCTAGTAATTTCTAAGGTAAGGATATGTTCGGCACCACATTCTGTGCCGAAGGACCTGTATTTTGCTGTAGGATTTCTGTGTTTCTACGGTTCGAAACAAAAACAAAAGGTCGAACTAGATCGGGATTTAAGCTGTCACTGGCTGAAACACAAGTTGTATGTTTTACAAATAGGATTAATAGACCCGCACTTTATCTGAAATTACCTGCTCAAACTCATGAAGAAGTGTCCGTGATAATATTTCCAGCCATGTGGATGGATAATAATATGACATGCAAGCACCATGTCTTTAAAGTAATTGATCAATGTAAAGGAGCATTAACACAAACACACCCACAGACTCACACAAATAAACACTACACACGCACACACACACACGCACGCACACACACACACACGCACACACACACAAGCACACGCACACACACACACACACGTACGCACACACACACACGCGCGCACACACACACACACACACACACACACACACACACACACACACACACACACACACACACACACACACACACACACACACACACACACACACACACGATATGACAGTATTTATTCATCATTACAACCAGACATGTTCTTGGATGCTCTCTTGCCAGAGTCCGCAAACACAAAGTGAATCACGCCTTTATACTCTCGTGGAGAAGGTAACAGCGGGTGATCCAATACAATCTCACAAGCTCCAACGGCATAATTTACTTCAATATTCTCTGCTTCACTAGTGGTTAACTTGAAGTACATATTTACAGTGGAAGCATAGCTCGGACCGTTCAGACACCTTTGTTCGGGCAAAAATAACTCTCTCAAGTGGTCTAAAAGTTAATTCACAAAATTAATCACAATCAGTCACCGCAGGAATTGAACCTGCTGGAATTGGTTTGTAAATAATCTAGAAACCTTTAATTTGAAATCTATTGAAACCTGTCCCCGTGCAGTCACGAAAATGTATTAAAATCCTCTGGCACACGCTGCCTCGACATTCCCTTCCGAGAGATCGCCTGTAGCAGAGGGGGACAGATCACTGGACTGAGAAAATGACTGAAATGTTGGATAGGTTTGTCAGTGTAGAGAAAATGCTGTACGTGCTCATTGCCGTCATTGGAGTTCCTGGTGAGTGAGCGGAGCAGTTCATGTTAGGTATTTCCGTGTGTTAACCGGTGAGAGCCTGTTTATGGTCGTTTTACCAGCTTCCAGCTTGACCATCATTGCACAACTTTCCGTCAGAGATATCGATGCCGTCAATTGAACATTCTGATTGTTCATATTTACTGACAACCGCATCGCAACCCGGATCCCCTCGAACTCCCAGGATCGACTTGACCGTCGTTCTTCCTTTAATGACACCTTTTCCAGAGTAGTACCAATACTCGGGACTGGCAGCTCTCCGGGAAGGTGTGACTGGAGGAGCTTTAATGGGACGTTGTCCAATTTGGACCGGTGCTGGGGAAAGGCCTGAAGATCAGATTGCAAGAGTTCTACATTTTGAAGTTCACTACTTCATTTTTATTTATTAAGTGCAATCTTGAACAATAGCCAGATCAGAAATGCTGATCAAGTCAACTAGTTCCCAAAGAGAACTCTGATAGGCCAGTCAGATGGTTCACTGCTGCTCAGAGATAGAACACACAAATATCATATGCACAATAATGAAACATTAAAACACAGCAGAAATATTGGAGACAGGATGATCACAATGAAGTCTGCTGGAGAGAGACTTTTATACACATGCTGTCCTCCAGAATTCAAAGAGATTCAAATATAAGGTTGCGGGGTGACAAAACGGCGCAGGAGCACTTGGAGCTAAAGACTAATTGCTTCTGGGGGAAAACAGCACCTGTTCTTTCAGCACTGTTCTCCAGCAGTTTAAGGACCCAGTCCAGCCGGAACATAACTCACAAGTGCTCTTGAAAGTCAAGTGTTAACCCCTACCTACCAACAACCAAGCATTGCCATCCTGGTCCCCTTCATGATGGCTTATGAAGAAGCATGTGACTTCCCTCCCAGAGACGATAGGTGTTTGTGCACTCAACTCTTGAAGGCTTGGACCCCCATACTGAGTTATTGATCAGATTGAACACCTGGTCCTGTGTTTAACGTCCCTCCATTGGTGTCTCGCACAGTTGTATTACACTACATGTTGGTCAATAATTGGGTCTGATCGCTGGAGACAGTATTCACGGACATGCTGACAGGTGATATAGATCTGAACTGCCCTGTACAATTAATGTATTATTAGAGCCACCCAGCCTCTGGTTACTAAGTTGTTCCTGCTTTCCCTCTGATATCCGGCGGTAACGGGGATATCGCTTCCTGATGAAGAACGGTCTCGTCCGGCAAGTTCGGTGTTTGTTCAATTCCAGAAATGCTTCTGGAGCTGCTGAGTAGCTCAAGTGCTTTGTGTGCGTGGTTTCTCGCCGGATCCCTCCTCAGACCCATCAAATGCCAGGTTTCTAGAGGGTCGGTCGGGCAGGGTTAAATCATTGAAATTGACCTCAACAAGGACCGGAATCGGGATCAGCACCGATGCTTGACGGTCACGCAGCTCGTTTTAACCTCCATGATGAGCCACAGAGTCTTATCTCCAAACTGAGGAAGGTAGTGCAGCATCCGGTTTCGCAATCCCGCTGAAAGCTGATGCTGTGTGAATTACCAGATTATGTGTGCAGTCATTCCCACTTCCCATTTCCCTCTACTCTCTTCCCTCTTCAATCTTCACTCTTCCCCCTCTTTCTCTCTGCAGTGAATATAGTGGCGATTGTCATCCTGTCCCGGGGAAAGTGCGGCCTCTCCACCTGCACCACTCGCTATCTGATCGCCATGTCAGCGGCGGATCTACTGACTGTTGTCTTGGAGGTTATTTTGTTTCGAATAAAAAAATATTATATGATGTGGAAGTATCTGAACATTACCCCCGTGTGCAGTGCTATCGAGGGGCTAAGGTTCACTGTCATGTACTGTTCAGTCTGGTTCACCGTAACTTTCACCTTCGATCGGTTTGTCGCCATTTGTTGCCAGAAGCTGAAAACAAAATTTTGCACCGGAACAACTACGGCCGTGGTTCTAACAACAACCGGCGCACTGTCCTGTCTGATAAACGTTCCTCGATACTTCCTCTGCGAACCCAGAGTGATCATTGACGATGTACCGTGGTTCTGTGCTATAAAGGAAAATTATTTCACTGACTCTGGGTGGCTAGGATATGCTTGGCTCGATACGGTTTTACTTCCCTTCCTACCTTTCGTTGTGATCCTGCTCCTCAACGCTCTGACAGTCAGCCACATTTTAGTGGCCAGTCGGGTCCGTAAGGGGCTGAAGGGTCAGAGCAAGGGGGAGAACCGCAGTGACCCGGAGATGGAGAGCAGGAGGAGGTCTGTGGTTTTACTCTTCACCATCTCCGGCAACTTCATCCTCCTGTAGATGACCTGCGTTGTGAATTTCATATATTATCAGGTCCGAGGAAATGGCTTCAATTTCAATGACTCTGAATGGATATTTCATGAGGTCGGGGCTTTGCTTCGGAATTTCAGCTTATGCACGAACACATTTATTTACGCGGTGACTCAGTCGAAATTCAGGGAGCAGGTGATCAGCGCGGTGAAATATCCCGTCACCTCGGTGGTTCAATTCGTTAATAAAGTCGCGGCCTGAGAAGCAGTTTCATTGTGTCCACTCCGGGATCCATATCTTCCCACTCACTGCATAGTCTTCAACCCGTTATTCCCAGGCGGTTGTCCAATTGACGGAGGCATTGGAAGCAGCAGTGGTGGACCGCAAGAGGATGGAGGGAATTAGGAATGTCTAACAAAGGAGAGACGTGAAAGATTGGTTGAGTGAGCTGCATGCCTGGGGCCTGTGAAAAGGGAGACTGGGAGAACGAGCGCGAGAAAGATTTGTGTGTGTGTGTGTGTGTGTGTGTGTGTGTGTGTGTGTGTGTGTGTGTGTGTGTGTGTGTGTGTGTGTGTGTGTGTGTGTGTGTGTGTGTGTGTGTGAGAGAGAGAGAGAGAGAGAGAGAGAGAATGCAGATAAGGTTCACACGGACGTTCGGACGTTGCCAGGACAAGCTGATTAGTGTTATAGGGAGAGGCTGACCAGACTTGGAATTTAGGAGAACGAGAATCAACCAAATGGAAACGGTTAAAATTACCAGATGTTCAGGTAAGCCACGCACGAAATGCTGGGGACTCTCAGCAGGTCAGGCATCATTTATTGAAAATGGTAAAAAGTCTAAACTTTTGGCCAAGACAAATCTTCAGTGCCCATACTCTAATCTGCCCTCCAACTCCCTACATCACTCTTCTTAAATGTTAATTTCATCTCTAACACCCTGCATCCCTGATCGTAAGTCATAATCGGAGTTCTGACTTCCCATCTATCGGTCCCCAAAACGTAATCTGACATCAAACTCCACCAACACAGCTGTCTCTGAACCACATACTGACCTCTCACCACACACCGACCTGTCACACTACCCTCATCTGATCTCTTACTCACACACAGCCTTGTCATTATACCCAACCTGATCACTTACCCCTTTGCAAACCTGTCACTAATCCTACACTGACTGCTAACCTCTATACCCTGCCCCCAAACATAAATCTGACGTCTGACAACATCACTTCCCAGCCCCTCAATCAGAATCTGCTCTAATTTGCCACGCTCCTGTCCCGAAGTATAATCTAATTTGAACTCTAATAGCATACATCCTTAAATTATAATTTAACTCTAATAGCACACATCCTTAAATTATAAATTAGAATCTCTGATTCTAAATCATAATCTGAGCTGTACATCCCCACCCCCGTCCCTAATAAGCGAAGTCCCCGTCCCAGAGCCAAGTTGCAGGTTTGGTTGATACTTTTTCTCGAGAGAGGAGATCAAGCACCACAAGAGTGATGATTTTCCCACTGGCAGCATAATAACAACCGAGCCAAACAGAGCCACGCTTTTCATCTCCCGGCTCACGAAACATCAATGAAAAAGTCTTATCACTACCCTATTCCCCAAGAAACGACAGGGAACCAATAAGTCATAACCAATTTGGGAGCACAGAAAACAAGTCACCACTAAACTCAAAGTGACAGGGTGGAGAGCTGCTGAATTGCCAGTAAACCCGGTTAATTTAACCCATGCGATCCCACCCACCCCAAAGCAAAATAAAGATCACTTTGAAATGAAGCTTCAAAACTAGGCCTCAAAACGTTCCACTCCCCATCTGGTAAAATAATACCACATACAGAGATCTAAGATATGGGAAACTTCGAACTGACATGGTTTTCATTATCTCGGTGTACCGGAGCAACGTAAGCCGGGTTCGATCAGTTCTGCCTGGGTCGCCCGTCCAAGGGTGTTTAGTGATTAACAAAGACCCCAGGTTACATAACTGATGAGGTGTCCCAGCGCACATCCAGTTAAATAAGCCAAGTGGTGTTGAACCAGGTTAATGAAAGATATGGGATATTTTAATGTGGATGGACAACCCCATCCACCTACATAAACATCGCCCGCCCCTACTCATCAGCTTAATCCTAACATCCAAGGGCCCACACATCCCAACTAACACGGACTACTCCCCCACTAAACATGGCCACACAAACGAAAATATTGACACCATGTTCCAACCTCCCCTCTTTCTCTCAATGGGGAGGCCTGCATCTCCATCTCACAACCCTACCGCTACACCTCACACCTACTCCGCTCCTACAAAACCTATAAACCCTAAACTACACCTCAGGGCTCATTCCCTACAATCGAACATCACCCCATATCAATCATAATTCGAAATCTCATCAGTTTAGCATATTCATAAGCATAATTTTTAAAATCTGTGTAAGGCTGACGAACATCCCAATAAAGGCAAGTGTTGGTTCAATTTAAAGAAGACGTGGGCCAGAGCAAAATGACAGCGTTGCATGACAGTGAATTCCGAGTGGCGTGATCAAGAAGCACAAGAGGGATGATCTTCCCACTCGTATCATGACAGCATTCACTCCCCCTCCAAATCTCATAATACCTAGACCAGCGCAGTGCACTCAGATTAATTAAGCCACGTGTTGAATAGACAAAGTTAATGAAAGGCTAGGGCCAGATTAAGGTGGCTGGACCACCCCATCTGCCAGAGCCACATATATCTCCCAACACTGAACTCCATAATGCTCTTTTCTCCAGCCCCATTTATACATCCCTAAACTTACCCTTAAACCTAATCCTAAAGGCCAAGGGCCAACAACGCAACTAAGCCGGTACAAACCCGGCTATGCCTGGCCATAGCCACACGGACAAGCGAAGTTAACACCGGGACGTTTCCACGCCCCTTCTCCTCATGGGAAGCGCTGCATTTCCATTTACCAGCCCTACTCTTGAGCTATCCCCTTCGCCCTTCCCATACATACCTATAAACCCCAATCCACATCTGAGCACTCATTCACTACCATCCAGCACCACCCCCATATTAATCATATGTGGTAATTCCATCAACGTATTATATACACAACCATAAACAGTAACATTTGTGTACGGAGGAGGAAGATCACAATAAAGGCAAACCTTGAACTGACTTAATGAAGGTGTGTGGCAGAGAAAAGCGTCAGGGCTGAGTGACACTGAATCTCCAGTGCGGAAATCAAGAACCACAAGAGCGATGATTTTCCCACGGCCCGCATAATCACAACGTAACTATTACTTTGTGGTGAGCAGGTGGGAACAGACAAAACGTTTATGCTTCACTGGACACATGAAGTAGACTATTCGGTGTTGTGGCGTGCCTTCTGAAAGAGCAAAGCAAAGATACATAAATATTAGCCCTTTCTACCTACACAATGTCCATTTCCCTCCATCTTCCTGACATCCACGTGCCCAGCCAAAACGTCTGTTCAAAAACTCTGATGTATTTTCCTCTACCAACATAGCAGAATCCGAATCAGAATCAGGTTTATTATAGCCGGCATGTGACTTGAAATTTGTTAACTTAGCAGCACCAGTTCAATACAATACATAATCTGGAAGAATGAATGATCTTTATTGTCATTAAACATAGATACAATGAAACTCCGTTTGGCTTTCTTTCAGGCAATTAAATAAAGGGGTAGATAGAAACAAGACAGTAATAGAAAAACAGAATATCACAGTAATGCACAAAGTGCCGTTATTGCAAGTATTTGAGTCCTTGTGTGTGCTCAGTTTCAGTCGTTGTTCTGTGGGAGTGGTGTGATTGAGGCCACAGCTCTGGGGTAGAAGTTGTTCCTCGGTTTATTTGTTCTGGCTTTTAGAGTCCTGAACCTTTTGCTGGACGGCAGCGTGTCAGACAGGGAGTGGCCGGGTTGTGTGGTTTCTCTGCTTATGCTGGTTGCTTTCCTCCTGGGTCTGCTGAAATAGATGGTGTCCAGCCCTGGGAGCTCCATCCTGACTTCGCTGGGCCGCCTTCACCTCGCGATGCAGGGCTTGTCGCTCAGTGGCTGTGCAGCTGACACACCACACTGTTGCGCTGTTAGTCAGGGTAGTTTCAATTGTGCTTCTGCAGAAGTTAAACAACAGCTTTTGTGTGAGTTTGGCCTGTTTCAGCTTTCTGAGGAAAAAACAATTCTTTGTTGTGCCTATTTTACAAGCAGCAAGGTGCGTGTTGGTCCACGTCAGCTGTTTTGACAACGTAACTCCAGGGAACTTTCTGTTTTCCACACTTTCGACTACCTCTCCATGTATATGGAGGGGGGTGTTTACTATGTCCTTTGATCTCCTGAAGTCAATGATCATCTCTTTTGTTTTAGAAGTGCTAAGGACCAGGTCGTTGTCCTTACACCATTGTCAGATGATCCACCTCGAGTCTGTAGGCTGTTTCATCCTCGTACGAGATCAGGCCAATCTCTGTGGTATCGTCCGCAAACTTAATTATGGAGTTGGAGGTGCAGATGGCGATGCAGTCATGTGTGAAGAGTTTATAGAGCATAGGACTCAGCACACATCCCTGTGGGGTACCTGTTTTTAAGATGAGGGTGGTGGAGGTGTGCTTAGCAATTCTAACTTACTGTGGTCGGTCTGTGAGAAACTCCATGACCCATGAGCACAGGGAGGATCCAAGGCCAAGAGTGTTCAGTTTGCCTACCTGTTTATCGGGGATAAATGCAGAACTGAAGTCCAGAAATAACAGCCTCACTTAAGTGTTCCGTTCTTCTAAGTGACTCAGAGCAATATGGAGGGCTGTTGTGATTGCATCCTCTGTGGAGCGGTTTGCCCGGTAGGCAGGCTGGTGTTTGTCCAGATCGGGTGGGATTATAGCCTTAATGTGTGAGAGGCTCAGTCTCTCAAAGCACATGGCTATGGGTGTCAGCGCTACAGGGCGATAGTCATTCAGGAAGAGAAAAAAGAAATAAAATATACTACTACTACTGCTACTACTACTACTACTACTACTACTACTACTACTAATAATAATAATAACAACAATAATAATAATAATATTAATAACAACAACAATAATAATAAAAATAATAAGATAGACAGACAGATAGATAGATAGATAGATAGATAGATAGATAGATAGATAGACAAATAGATAGATAGATAGATAGATAGATAGATAGATAGACAGACAGACAGACAGACAGACAGACAGACAGACAGACAGACAGACAGATAGATAGATAGATAGATAGATAGATAGATAGATAGATAGATAGATAGATAGATAGATAGATAGATAGATAGATAGATAGATAGATAGATAGATAGATAGATAGATAGATAGATAGATAGATAGATAGATAGATAGATAGATAGATAGATAAGTAAATCAATTAGCAGGTAGCGCATTTTAGGTTTCTATGACTCACTGAGTAAAATAACCTATCCCTCAAATGTCCCTTGAGCCTATCCGTTCTCACCTTCAATTCTTGCCCTCTGGTGTTCCACATGTCAACTTGGAAAACAGATGCCTACTATCCATTCTATCTATACCTCTCATAATCTTATAACCATCTATCAATATCCCGTCAGCTGAGTAAAGAAAATGATAGGTGAGTTTATCTGATCAGTTGGCATGAATGTGGTGTTCTTGGGAAAGATATGGAGTCCATTGTTAAGTATAAGCATTTGGGTACATGGAGGCAGGTGATAAAAATAGGACAGCGACCACACGGATTCATTTAACATGGAACATAGAAATCTGCAACACTTTACAGGCCTTTTGGCCCATAATGTTATGCCGACAATGTAAACTACTCTCGAAACTGCCTCGCCTTTCCCTGGCGCATAGCCCTCTATTTTTCCTCAGCTTCCTGCACCTATCTGAGAGACTCATAAAATACCCCATTGTATCCGTTTCCACCACCGCCGCCGGCAGTGCTTTCCACGCACCTACCAATCTCTATGTGAAAAAAAAACAACTTCCGTCCGACTTCCACTCGGAAAGTATTTCCAACAACCTGAAAGCTTTGGGCCCTCGTGTTAGCCATTTCAGCCCTAGGAAAGATCATCTCCCTATCCACACGATCAGGGCCCTTTTACTTTACTTTTACTTACTTTACTTTATTGTCACCAAACAATTGATACTAAAGCGTACAATCATCACAATGATATTTGATTCTGCGCTTCGCGCTCGCTGAAGTAAAAATTGAAGTAAATATAGTCAACATTTTAATTATATATCATGATTAGAAAATAGAAAAGGGAAAATGAGGTAGTGCAAGTCAGGTCCAGATATTCGGAAGGTATGGCCCAGATCCGGGTCAGGATTTGTTCAGCAGTCTTATCACAGTTGGAAATAAGCTGCTCCCAAATCTGGTCGTACGAATCTTTATGCTCTTGAACCTTATCCCAGAGGGAAGAGGGACAAAATGTGTGTCGGCTGTGTGGGTCGTGTCCTTGATTATCCTGGCTGCACTGCTCCGACAGCGTGCGCTGTAAAGTGAGTACAAGGGTGAAAGATTGGTTTGTGCGATGTGCCGGGTTATGTTCTTCCGGTCTTGGACAGGACAACTTCCATACCAGGTTGTGATGCACCCTGGAAGAATGCTTTCTACGGTGCACCTATAAAAATTAGTGAGGGTTTTAGGGGACAGGCCAAATTTCTTCAGCATTCTCAGGAACTAAAGGTGCTGATGTGCCTTTTTGGCAGTGGACTCTGCTTGGTTAAACCAAGTCAGGTCATTTGTGATATTCACGCCGAGGAACTTAACGCTTTTGGCCTGTTCCACCTGCACACCACCGATGCTGATGGGGTTTGCGGTCCGCTACTCCTGAAGTCAACAACAAATTCCTTCGTCTTGCTGACTTTGAGGGAAAGGATATTGTCTTCGCACTATGCCACCGGGTTCTTAATTTCCTCATGTACTCAGACTCATCGTTACCCAAGACACGGCCTACAATTGTGGTGTCATCAGCAAACTTATATATTGGGTTCGACGGAAATCAAGCCTGAAAAATCTGTTGGAATTTTTCGAGGTACACAAAGCCAAGATAGACAAAGAATAATTTGTATGATAGAAGTTATGCCTTTATGATCAGTTTTTCAGATGATATGAAGAAAGGTGAAGCAGCAAGTAGTGCTGCAGAAGCTCGGAATCTGGGGACGGACAGAGACAGATCAGGAAATGGGCAAATAAGTAATGGATGGATTACTTTTTCCGAGAAGGGAAATTGTCCAGGGTGAGAATAAAGGCACAAACGATTTTGTACAGAGGGAGAAATTTCAAAAAAATCAGAGCGGCAAGGAGACTTGGGGATTCTTGTGGAGGATTCCCTGAAGGTTAACTTGAGGTTTTAAGTCAGAGGTGAGATCGGCAAACTGAATGTTAGCAATCATTTCGAGAGGATTAGAATACGTGAGTGGAGATGTAATGGAGAGGTTTTATAAGGGATTAGTCAGACCAGACTTGTAGTATTCTGAGCAGCTTTGGGTCCTTCATATTGGAAAAGATGCTCTGGCATTGGACTGGTCCAGAAGAGGTAAGGAGAATGATTCCGGGAATGAAAAGGTGAATATATGGGAAACGTTTGATGGTTCTGGACCTGTACTCGCTGGAGTTTAGAAGGATTGTGATCAGTTATCCCTCTCAGTGCCATTCTCATGCCTGCTCCCCGTACATTTGACGCCCTGACTATCAGGAACCTGCGCACTTCCGCTTTATAAGAACACAAGAAAATCTGAAGATGCTGTAATCCAAGCAACACCGGTCCTGATGAAGGGTCTCGGCCTGATCTCCCTAAAACCTATCAGGATCGAGTTGATGTCAGGAGGATGATTCCTATCATGGATGACTGGAGAGCTGTCCATTGTGAACAGAGATGAGGAGGAATTCCTTTAGCCACAGGATAGTGAGTCTGCGACAGGCAGCTGTGGAGGGCAACAAATTGAGAATATTTCAAGCGGAGCAACGAACAAATATTGCTGGAGGAACTCAGCAGGTCACGAAGCACTTATGGAAAAAAGTTAACAGTCGACGGTTCAGGCTGAAACCCTTCATCAGGACCTGTGTTGCTCAAGGGTCCCTACAAATTCTTCACTGCTCTAATTAGGGGCTGCCGACGATGGGGTTATGGAAAATAGGACAAAGGGATCCTTATCTCATTCTCAGATGATGATGAGAGGGCGTATAGGTGTGAGTTGCGCCAACTAGTGGAGAGGTGTCGCAACAACAACCTGCCACTCAAC
Organism: Hypanus sabinus; assembly: GCF_030144855.1. Classification (NCBI taxonomy): domain Eukaryota; kingdom Metazoa; phylum Chordata; class Chondrichthyes; order Myliobatiformes; family Dasyatidae; genus Hypanus; species Hypanus sabinus. Next base: position 1,652,192 of record NW_026778979.1, read on the forward strand.
ATCAGTATGATGAAAGAGAGTATGATGTGGAGTTCAGAAAGGGTAAGACGACCGATCACATGCCAATCCTCGTAGGGGGATCAGAAGTGGAGAAAGTGAACAGTTTCAAGTTCCTGGGTGTCAAGATCTCTAAGGATGTAAACTGCTCCCAACATACTGAAGCAGTCATAACGAAGGCAAGCCATCGGCGACACTTCATTAGGAGTTTGAAGAGATATGGAATTTCAACGAATACTCTCAAAATAAAACTTCTATAGGTGTACCACGGAGAGCGTTCTGTGAGGCTGCATCACTGTCTGGTATCGGGGTGCGGGTGGCGGGTGGTGCACAGGACCGAAGAAGCTGCAGAAAACTGTACTTAGGTACTAGCCTACGAGGTACCCAGGACATCATCAAGGAGCGGTGTCTCAGAAAGTTAGCGCCCATTATTAATCTCCATCACCCAGGACATGGCCTGGTCTCACTGTTACCATCAGTAGAAAGTACAAAAGACAGAAGGCACAGACTCAGCGATTCAGGAACAGCTTCTTCCCCTCTTCCTAAATGGACATTGAAACCTTGGACACTACCTCAGCTTAAAAATGAATAAATAAATAAATCAATCAATCAATAAATAAATAAATGAATAAATATAAAATCTATTCAATGTACAGTACCTATACTGTAAAATTACTTCTTCTTCTTCTTCTTCTTCTTCTTCTTCTTCTTCTTCTTCTTCTTCTTCTTCTTCGTTTTTGTTTTTTCCTTCGAAAATATGAAGTGCTGCTGCTAATGTAACACATTTCACGTCACATGTCGGTGATAATAAACCTGTTTCAGATTCTGATTCCCCAATTTCAGACTTCACACTCACAAATGAATCCTGAAATTGAATGAAGGGCCTGTACCTGTGCTGTACCGTTCTATGTTCTCTGTTCCCTGTTCATAAGAATGAGCGGGGTTATCAGGGAAACAAAAAATTATTTCACGGCTCAGCAGGCAGGATTAAAAGAGGATGTTTCCCCTGTCTGGGGAGTGAAGAACTCGGTAGGAGAGAGGCCGGTGGTTTCTCAGCCATACAGTTAATTTAAAGTCACACAGCCATTCGTTGTAGTGTATATAATTTTTGCACTTTGGCCCATCACCTCTGTGCTAACCTATTTATCCTCCTATATTCATCCCAATGGTCGACATTAGGTCAGTCTCCTTCTGTGTCTGGCCTGTTACAGTGTTAGTCCAAGTGTATTTTAAACAGAGGACTGAAGGCCTGTGACCTGCGGGAGTCGGTGCTGGTGTCGCGGTTGTTTGTCATTCATATTAATGATGTAAGTGAGAATGGAGGTGACAAAGTTAGTAGGTTTGTGGATGACACTAACATTCACGGTCCAGTGAACAACGAAGAGGGATCTCTATGTTTAGAGATCAACTTGATCAACTCCAGAGTTGGGTGGAGTGACATGTTGAAAAATATATCTTGGCAGTTACGTGAATAAGAAAGGTGGAAAGTAATAACTGGTAAGTGGTATTAGCTCAGGTTGGTTGACAAGAGCTGTTCGAGTCTATCCTCGGTCCCTGTGACCGCGCTGCCCGAGTGTTGCCTTAGTCACCGGGGATTCTCTAACTCTCTGCTTTCTCCCCCACCACTCCAGCCTCTGTCACCCTGGATGTGGAAACGGAGAGTCCGTGGCTCGAGCTTTCGGAGATTCGGAAGAGTGTGAGACGGACAGATAACAGGAGGGAAATCCCTGATATCAGGAAGAGATTCACAGACTGAGCTTGTGTGCTGGGATCGGAGGGATTCACATCGGGGAGACATTTCTGGGAGGTGGGGATGACGGGGATTCTGTTCTGGTGTCTTGGGAGTCGCTGCAGAGTCTGTGGAGAGGAAGGGACCGTTCGGTCTGAGTCCGGAGACCGGATTCTGGGTCATCGGGCGGCATTATGACGTGTTACATCGGGATGATGACGTGTCCCGTCTCGCTGCCGGCCCCATCCCCGGGAGGGTGGGAGTTTATCTCAGTTACGAGTCCGGGACAGTTGCATTTTACAACGTGGAGACCAAGTCCCATCTCCACACCTTTATTGGGAATAAATTCACGGAGAAACTTTATCCTCTCTTCGTGACTGGGAATGAAAACCAGTGACTGTGAATCTGCCGAGGGTGAAAAAAACATGAGATGAGAATTATCGATCCGTTAATTTTAACTCGTTCACCGCATCCGTCAACGGGAGAGAAATACTATCTTTAACAGCAGCCGCAGGCGGCGGGTCCTGAGCTCACCCGAGTCCTAAAGCCCAACTGCATTTTCCATCATCGTTAATAGGATAAGTGGAGGTGGTGCTGACTGTAAAAGAAGAGTCAGATGCATCTTGGAAAGTCTATAAGACATAGGAGCAGAATTAGTCGGTTCAGCCGATCGACTCCGCTCCGCCATTCCATCATGGCTGATCCCGGATCCCACTCAACCCCGCACACCTGCCTTCTCGCCATTTCCTTTCTGGACTGATGCGCGGATCGATCAGGGAATGATGAACTTCCGCCTGAAGTAAACCAAAAGTCTGCCGCAGAGCATTTCACAGGGTCACTACTCTCTGGCTAAAAATATTCCTCCTTGCCTCTATTCAAAAAAAATCTACCCACAATTCTGCGGCTGTGTCCTCTAGTATGGATACACCACCACACGAAACAATCTTTCAATAACCACACCGTCTAGCCCTTTCAACACTGGATAAGTTTCAAAGAGTAACCCCGATTCAAAATGTTGACAAAACTCCAAGTATGGCCTGACCTAGGTCTTACAAAGGCTCTGCTTTATCTCCTTGCTTAAATATTCTATTCCCCTTCAAAGAAATGTCAACATTGCATTTTCTTTCTTTACCATAGACTCAAGCTTCAAAATAACCTGCTGGGACTCTTGCACGAGGATTAATAATCCGCCTGCACCTCTGGTGTTTGAAATTTCTCTCTATTTAAATAATAACCCTCATTATTGTTCCTTTGACCAAAATGCATTATCATACATTTCCCAGCACAGTATTCATTCTGCCACTTTATAACCAATCTGCCAATTCGTCTACGTTCTGCTGCAATCGCATTGTTTCCTCAGAACCACCTACCCCTCCACCTAACTTCATACCATCTGCAAACTTTGCCAGAAAGCCATCAATTCCAGTATCTAAATTGTTGACAAACTAAGTGAAAAGTCTCCTCATGTGTGGTACCTTATCAAAGGCCTTCTGTAAATGATACTCACCGCTCCTTTTCACTTCCTCAAAGCCCTCTAAAGGATTTGTCGGGCACGATTTCCTTTTACAGTAACAATGCTGACATTGAATTAGTTCAACATTAGTCTCCAAGTACCTTGACAACTCATCCTCGATAAAAGACTACAATATTATAGTAGATTCTGACCAATGCATCCATTATCTCTTCAGCAACCCCTCTCGGGACTCTGCGATCTAGCCCATCCGGTCCAGATGACTTGTCCACTTTAAGACCTTTGAGGTTGTCTACCACTTTTTCCTTTGTAACAGCGAAGTCAATCACTTCTTCTTCTTCTTCTTCTTCTTCTTCTTCTTCTTCTTCTTCTTCTTCTTCTTCTTCTTCTTCTTCTTCTTCTTCTTCTTCTTCTTCTTCTTCTTCTTCTTCTTCTTCTTCTTCTTCTTCTTCTTCTTCTTCTTCCTCTTCTTCTTCTTCTTCTTCTTCTTCCTCTTCTTCTTCTTCTTCTTCTTCTTCTTCTTCTTCTTCTTCTTCTTCTTCTTCTTCTTCTTCTTCTTCTTCTTCTTCTTCTTCTTCTTCTTCTTCTTCTTCTTCTTCTTCTTCTTCTTCTTCTTCTTCTTCTTCTTCTTTCCATTGAAATCCGTTGACGATGTCCACTCCTTTAACGGTGAGATTTTTGATGACTTTTCAGTCCTATCTTGGACCCACAAGTTCTAATGCAGGTGGAACATGTATATGTGGCAGTGGTGGCAACCATGGCTGCATTTCTCCTAGCTCTCTTCTGCTGTCTTCTGGCTGTTCCTTCCATCTCCAGAATACGAACCCCGTCCCTACAGAGCTGTCGCCAAGTGTTACGATCAGCAGCAATATCCTCCTGCTCCTCGGGTCTGACCTTGCACTTCCTTAAAGTATTCTTCATCTGATCCTTACAGCGCTTCCTCGGCCTTCCAGCTGACTGTCGACATGATGTAGCTGGCCGTATAACAATCTGCGGAGTCTCCCACATGGGGGCATGCTTATCACGTGCCCCAGCCACTGCAGCTGACTCTGGGTGATCATGGACTCAATACTTCAGCAGTTGGTCTTCACAAGTATTTCAGTGTGAGGCACCCGCTCTCGCAAGGTAACTCCCAGGATGCACTAGAGGCAGCTTATGTGGCAGTGCTCCAAGGACTTGATGTGACGGCTGTAGGTTACCCAAGCTTCACAGTTATAAAGGAGGGTGGTGATACAGACGGCTTGATGAACAGCTACCTTTGTGGAGGGAAGAAGCGTCCTGTGCTGAAAGACTCTACGCCGATGTCCCCCAAAGGCATCTGATGCCTGTTTAATGGCGGAGGATGTTAACCAATTTATTGGGACAGCCAAACGTGAGGAGGACATCCCATAAGAGCTTTCTTTGCACAGTGTCGAATGCTTTGGAGAGGTCGACAAAGGTCATGAATAGGTCCTGATGTTACTCCCTGCAATTTTCCTGAAGCTGCCGGGCTGTGAAGATCATGTCGATCGTGCTCCTGTTCTTCCTAAATCCACACTGCGTTTCAGGCAGCATGGACCCGGTGATGTTACTGATAAGTGTCTGAAGTATCACCTTAGCCAGGACCTTTCCTGTAACAGAAAGGATTGATGTTCCCCTACTATTACCGCAGATGCACTTGTCACCCTTGTTCTTATAAATGACAACGATTTTTTTCATTTCTCCATTGCTGTGGGATGTTCTCGTCAGTCCAGGCCTTGGTGATGTACCGGTAGAGGATGCGCATACACATGTACCCCTCCGTTCTTCAGTAAATCAGCAGGGATATTGTCAGTGCCAGGGGATTTGTTGTTCCTAAGGGAATGGACAGCTGTTAGAATCTGCTGGAAGGATGGGGTACACTGAGGTCTTGGATCGGGGGAAGTTCAGGCATTTCGACCAGGATGGTGGGGTCTGCGTCAGAATCCTGATTAAGCAGGGTGTTAAAATACTCAGCCCACTTCAGCAGAATGGTATTCTGATTCTTCAGAATTTTTAATCCATCTGCTGTTTTCAGGAGAGTAACGCATCGATTTATTGGGCCGTAGATGGTTTTGACATCTTATAAAATGATGCATGTCATTGTATTCGGCAAAGGACTGAATTTCATGTGCATTTTCAATCCACCACTCAATTTGTATGGCCCTTATTGCCCTTTGCACTTCCCTCCGAGCTGCCGGCCTATGCTGGTGGATGAGGGGTTGTCTAAAGTTGCCCGGTGTGCTTTGTGCATGCCCTTGAGCAAGTTGTGGGTGGCGTCTGAGTTATCGTCAAACCATTCTTGATGGTTCCTGCTCTTATGACCAATGGATTGGGCTGCAGCCTCATAGAGCGCAGAGCTGAATAGATCCATTGTCGTTCTATGATATTTTGTGAACTCAGACAAGGTTCCAGCTCTCTTAGTTTCTCAGCTACGATGCGTCGAAACTCACATCTTGCTTCTGTGGTTCTCAGGCAGTTGCCATTTAGCCGGTTTATTAAATTGTGTTTTTGCAGCCGCAAGGCGTCCCGCACTTTCATATGGGGCTTGGCCACAATGATACGGTGCTGAGTCCAGCTCTCTGCACCTCTCGTGGCATGGGTGATGAGAACATCCCTGATGCCACTACGTCTCACAATGATGAAGTCGATCATGTGCCAATGTTCAGAGCGCGGGTGCATCCACGAGGTCTTATATTTTGCCTTCTGCTGGAAGATGGTGTTGGTTATGGTGAGGTTACTCTCAGAGCAAAGAGTAAGTAGCCTCATGCCACTTGCCAGCACCATGCTGACTTAGCACTCCACTCCATCCCCTGTGGTTCCGTCCCACCCGAGCGCTGAAGTCCCCAAGCGAAAGGATCTTATCTTTCTTAGGGATCCGGCAAAGAGCATCAACCAATGTCTGATAAAAGCATTCCTGGGCCTCATTCTGAGATGGCAAAGTTGGTGTGTAGGCACTGAGAAGCATGGCATAACGTTTCTTTGCCAGAGGGATACGGAGGGTCATTAGTCTCTCACTAATGCCAACAGGTGTTTCTGTGAGACTTGGCAGTAAGGTGTTCTTCATAGCCAATCCCACACACACACACACACACACACACACACACACACACACACACACACACACACTCACACACACACACACACACACACACACTCACACACACACACACACACACACACACACACACACACACACACACACACTCACACACACACACACACACACACACACACACACACTCACACACACACACACACACACACTCACACACACACACACACACACACACACACACACACACACACACACTCACACACACACACACTCACACACACACACACACACACACTCACACACACACACACACACACACACACACACTCACACACACACACACACACACTCACACACACACACACACACACACACACACACACACAGACACACACACACACACACACACACACACACACACACACACACACACTCACACACACACACACACACACACTCACACACACACACACACACACACACACACACACACACACACTCACACACACACACACACACTCACACACACACACACACACACTCACACACACACACACACAGACACACACACACACACACACACACACACACACACACACACACACACACACACACACACACACACTCACACACACACACTCACACACACACCTATTAAGTAAGAGAAAACTGACCCCTGCGTATATCCACTGACGTTACTGCCTGTTCCCTGACTGCTGAACTGAGCAAGTTCACTGTCCTTGACTGACGTTCATATTAACTAATCATCGTGTGATCTCTCATTTGACCAACCGGCACCTCAGCCAGTGACGTCAGGGGAAAGATACGAATCTGAGCTACGATATGACAGGTGAAAATCTAACCCATGATTAGCCCCCCAGTATCCATCTCCATGGCGGAGTTCACTGTGTTGCCGCTGTCAATGGTCGCCGGCCAGTGCACGGGCGAGGATCTCCTTCGACGACTCGGTGAGTCTGTCTGGCGGATCTCTGTGGCGGCTGTGAAAGAGTGCTGAAACTGGGAGCAAGTGAGGAGGCAAGAATTTAGACTACAACTCCCATAAGACCCCACGGTCTCGCATGTGCGGCAGCTACCGCCGACTGGGCGCAATGACCGACAGTGTTGCAGTTCCAAAAAAGCGGCGAGACATCTTCTACGGTGAGCGACGGGATCTGCAGCTCCGATACAAAGCATGCGCTTGTGAGATATGTACAACAGTTTCTGTTACGAACAACTTGTGTCATTTGTCACCCTTTACAGTTGCATCATGACAACGGGGCCTTGGGGGAGAAGGGCAGAATCAGTGCTGGATCACCCACAGTTTTGGGGTCCGTGTACAATTAATATCCAGTCTCCTTTCGACTAGAATCTACAACAGCTGTGAATCCTTACTGTGATTTTCTTAGTTAAAAACATCCTCCAGATGCACTACATCCACTGCTCTGTCTTCATGAATGTGTTCAGACACATCCTGAAAATATTCAATCAGGCTCGTCAGGCACGACCTGCCTTTGACAAAGCCATGCTGACTATTCCTAATCATATTATGCCTCTCCAAATGTTCATAAATCATGCCTCTCAGGATCTTCTCCATCAACTCACCAACCACTGAAGAAAGACTTACTGGTCTATCATTTCCTGGGTTATCTTTAACTCCCTTTTTTGAATTAGTCAATAACATCTAAACCCCTCGCACTGGGGAGATAACAATCAACACTGGGGAAATGTAACTCGATTTCACGGCAATCCTGTTAATACTGCATCGTTCCAGAATATGTTTCACTATCTGCCTCTCAATGTCTCTGATACTATTGGTTGCTCTGTAAAAGCACCCAGTTGAGTTATTGACCCCTTCCTGTTTTTATCGTTCATCTACAGACACACAGTAGACAATCCCTCCATGACTTCCTCCCTTTCTGCAGCCGTGACACTACCTCCGACACACCCCCACCTCTTTTGCCTCCTTCTCTTTCCTTTCTGAATCACCAAGTCTGGCACTCTAAGTTGCCGTTCCTGCCATCATGTCATCCAAGTCTCTGTAATGGCCACAACATCACAGATCCAAGTACTGATCCACGCTCTAAACTCATTCGCTTTATTCATGATGCTTCTTGCATTAAAATAGACACATCTCAAACCATCAGTCTAAGCACATCCCTTCTCTATCGCCTGCCTATCCGCCCTCTCACAGCGTACAAGCTCTCTCTGTTTGTGAGCTAACCATCCCTTCACCCACCCACCAGCAATTCTACTTTAAACTCTCCCCAAATGCCTTAGGATATCTCTCCGCCAGGATATTTTTCCCCCTCGGATTCAGTTTCAATCCGTCCTATTGTACAGGTCACACCTGCAGCAAAAGAGGTCCAAGTGATCCAGAAATCTGAATCCCTGCCCTCTGCCCCAGTCAATCAGCCACGCGTTTATCCTCCACCTCACTCTATTCCTATTCTCACTGTCCCGTGGCACAGGCAGTAATCTCGAGATTACTACCTTTGAGGTCAGGCTTCTCAACTTCCTTCCTATCTCCATGTAGTCTGTTTTCAGGACCAGCTCCGTTTTCCCACCGATGTCGTTGGTACCAATATGTACCATAACCTCTGGCTGTTCACCTTCTCATTTCCAAATATCGTGGGCGTGATCAGAAACATCCAGGACCCTGGCACCTGTGGGATGGGGGGGGGGGTGCAAGCTACCATCCGTGTTTCATTCCTGCGTCCACAGAATCGCCTGTAATCGCCTGTGAGAGCCGGTAACTATCACATCTGTCACCGCTACCATCTTCTTCTTTTCCGTATCCTTCTGAGCTACAGGGCCAGACTCTGTGTCAGAGACGCGGCTATTGTTGCTTCGCCCCAGGTAGGTCGTTCCTCCTCAACAGTACTCAAGCAGTATTTATTGTTCAGGAGGACAACAATTGAGGTACTCTCCAGTATCTAAATCTTGCCCTTCCCTCTCCTGACTGTTACCCACTTACCTGACTCCCAAAGGCCGCAGTGTAACTACTTGCCGATAGCTCCTCTCTATCACATCCTCACTTTCCCTGACCAGACGAAGTCCATCGCGCTGTATCTCCAGTTCCCTAACCTGTTCCCGAACGAGCTGCGGCTCGACGCACCTGGTGCAGATGCGCCGTCCTGTTGGCTCAGAGTCTCCCGGACATACCACATCTGCACCCAGTACAGAACACCGGCCTCACAGACATACTTCCTATTCCTATTCTTCACAAGTAACTTACCTCGCCTCGACCCGTTATCGCCGAAGCCCCCTTGAGCCAAAGCCCTCCTATTCTGACTGCCACAACTTCGTCGTTCGCTCCAACGGCTGCTGTACAAAGCTGTCTTCTTTTTAAATTCTTCCCGCCAGTCTGGCTCGCTGGTGTCTACGCGTCTTCCGCAGCCGTGTCTCGAGTCAGTTCAAACAGTTCACAAAATAGGTGCAGCCACCTTGAAAATGGAGCTGCAACATTGTTCAAAATTGAAGGTGCCTTTATTACAAAAGTATGGAATGGAAAAAAAAAACAATTTGATATATTTCTCACGCCTCCTCATTCACCAACACCCGCTAATCAGTGTGCACACGGATGTCCGTGATCATCCCTGTACTCGACACTTACTAAATCTGCCCACATCCGCAAATCCCTGTACACCCCCAAACTCGTTAACACCCCCATATATACGTTTCGTCATTTCAAACAGCTCACAAAATAGCTGCCTCCACCTTAGGAAAATGGTAAGAACAACGTTTAGTTCAACTGTATTTATGGATTTATTAATAAAGAATCTACAAATGAAACAATCTTGGGACTCTTTACTCTTCCAAATGCACTGACACCCGGCATTTATTATTAAAGGCTCTGTAAATGAACAACTTGGAGATTCGTCACAACCCCAAATCCACGGACACCCACGAATCTTTGTGCAAATATATACGCCGACATACACATAAATCTACACACATCCCCAAATCTGTACGCACACCCATGTCTGTGTGCGCTTCCAGTCCACACGCACCCATAATATTCCTGTGCACACATACTCGCCAACTCCTATATCTGTGCACAACACCAAATACCTATGCACCCCTAAATCCGCTAACGTCTCCACAGGAACATTAGATTATAGCAGAGCAGGAATCATTTCGCACCGTCCACAAAGGAGCTTGTTCCTATTTAAATAATAACAGCAAAGATCACTGTTCAAAGTGCATTTATTCTTCTATTTCTTTAACTGGGGCAACCTTGAGATTTGTTAACCAAACAAGCTCTCCCCCAACACCCACCGACAGCTCCAAATCCGATTGCAGACAAAAATATGCACCCCCCAATTCCTAGTATAGCCCCTAATCAATGTGCGCCCCAGATCTACACGCGCCCTGAAACCGGTTGAAAATCCCACATGCATTATCCTAGAGAAAAAACAAATTTCAAACTAACTCTACAAATTAGCAACCTCCAACTTATGAAAATAAGTAGTAACAAAGTAGGAAATTTAAAGTGTATTTATTTTTAAAGCTTCGATGAAAGAAAGAATCTTGAGATTTGTAAGAACCCCACATCCACCGAAGCACCGAAATGCGTGTGCAACCCACATGCCTGTGCAACCGTATATTTGAGAACACCCCTGAATCTGCACACCTCCCCAAATTCCTGTACATCTGCAAACCAGCTGACATCCCCACATTCACAATTCGTTATCCCAGAGAAGAAAATCGTTTCAGACAATTCAATAAATACCTTAAAGAAATAGCAAGAACAAAATTCATTTTAAAGTGCATTTAAAACTACATTCGTAAGGTATCCATAAATGAAACAATTCGTCACCCCCCTAAATGCAACAATGCCATGGAAATCGGTGTGCAGTCACATGTGCGAAGACACACCCATAAATCTACGCACATCTTCAAATAAGAGTGTACCCAAAATCAACGTGCACCCTAAACCCACATTTATTATTTCAGACTCAGAATCCCTTCCAGCGCTTCTCAAAATGGCTATCTCGACGTTATAAGCTCGCAGATTTCTTGTGCAATTCCAAATTCGCCACGCAGCCAGATCAGCGTGTAGTGTCACATACGTGTGCACCGCCATGATCAACAACAGACCCATAAATCTGGGCACACCAAATCTGTGTGAACCCGATATTCAGGAACGTACCCCTAAATCTGCGCGTATCCCCAAAGCACCGCGCGCCCCGATCCTGCTGCCCCTCCGCACGTGAAAAGTAGATGGTCCCAGAGCAAGAATCATTTCAAACAGTTCAGAAAATGGCTGTCTCAGCATTAAACATCCGCACATAGCCCAGAATTGGTGTGCAAATCTTGATACGTCGAGACACACTGATCTGTGTGTAACCCCAGATCCTTGTGCACCACATATTCGACAACCCACCTCTAACTCCCTGTGCGTTCCCAAATTTGCACTCTCAACTACACACACATGGTCAAGTAAGAATGCATCCCCAACCCACATGCATATTAGATTACACCAAAGTAAGAAAAAAATAATCGAACTGATCACAAACAAAACCATAAAACACACGAGCTGAGGTCAAAGTTCAAATTAAATTTATTAATAACGTATCGAAAAATGAAACAAATTTGAGACCTGCAGACAACCCGCATCCGTGAGGACACCGACCCGTACGCAACTCCAAATCCTTAAGTACCTCTATATCTATGCAAGTTCCGAAACCCGCTGACACACCCACATGCAAATTCGATTATCCGTAAACAAGAATTATTCCAACCATTCAAGAAATGACTTCCTCAACCTTATAAAATAGCAAGAACAAAGTTCAAACTGCACCTATGGTTAAAGTATCTGAAAAGGAAACATCCTTGAGATTCGTCACAACTCCAAAATTGCAGTCACAATAAATAACCATATAACCATATAACAATCACAGCACGGAAACAGGCCATCTTGGCCCGCCTAGTCCGTGCCGAACCCTTAATCTCACCTAGTCCCACCTACCCGCACTCAGCCCATAACCCTCCACTCCTTTCCTGTCCGTATACCTATCCAATTTTACCTTAAATGACACAACTGAACTGGCCTCTACTACTTCTACAGGAAGCTCATTCCACACAGCTATCACTCTTTGAGTAAAGAAATACCCCCTCGTGTTTCCCTTAAACTTCTGCCCCCTAACTCTCAAATCATGTCCTCTAGTTTGAATCTCCCCTACTCTCAATGGAAACAGCCTGTTCACGTCAACTCTATCTATCCCTCTCAAAATTTTAAATACCTCGATCAAATCCCCCCTCAACCTTCTACGCTCCAATGAATAGAGACCTAACTTGTTCAACCTTTCTCTGCAACTTAATTGCTGAAACCCAGGTAACATCCTAGTAAATCGTCTCTGCACTCTCTCTAATTTATTGATAACTTTCCTATAATTCGGTGACCAGAACTGCACACAATATTCCAAATTTGGCCTTACAAATGCCTTGTACAACTTTAGCATTACATCCCAACTTCTGTACTCAATGCTTTGATTTATAAAGGCCAGCGTTCCAAAAGCCCTCTTCACCACCCTATCTACATGAGACTCCACTTTCAGGGAACTATGCACAGTTATTCCTAGATCTCTCTGTTCCTCTGCATTCCTCAATGCCCTACCATTTACTCTGTATGTTCTATTTGGATTATTCCTGCCAAAATGTAGAACCTCACACTTCTCAGCATTAAACTCCATCTGCTAACGTTCAGCCCATTCTTCTAACCGGCATAAATTTCCCTGCAAGCTTTGAAAATCCACCTCATTATCCACAACACCTCCTAGCTTAGTATCATCGGCATACTTACTAATCCAATTTACCACCCCATCATCCAGATCATTTATGTATATTACAAACAACATTGGGCCCAAAACAGATCCCTGAGGCACCCCGCTAGTCACCGGCCTTCATCCCGATAAACAATTATGCACCTCTACTCTCTGGCATCTCCCATCTAGCCACTGTTGAATCCAAATCTAGCCACTGTTGAATCCAAATCTGCCAGAACCCCGAAGCCCGTATACATATAAATAGTTTGTCACAACTTTGTGTGCAGATTCTGAATGTGTTCATTGCATTTCCCTGTTCCACCGCGAATGTCTGCGGGAACATGAATCTCCTTTTAGTAGAAGGTGACATGTATGTACTTTAATAATAACGTTAATTTTATATTTGAATAGAAACGCAAACACAGACACGCATGGGCACGGACACAGACATAGTATCAAAAACACACAATACACATACACACACACTGTTAGGTATCCCGTAACTGGATCACTTACCAGCAAAGATAGAGAGGTCCGTTGAAGTCTGATGGCACTATTTTCAAACGTTTTTATTTATAAAGGGGGCACAAAAGTAAGGTTAACACAAACATTCAGATAATATACGTCGTCAATACTCAATCTAAAGCGCGGGTATAGTAAAAATCATCATTATGAAATAAGCTCTACTGTTGTCTAGGGGATAATATATTGTCCGTTGGAAATATAAAAGTCACTCAGAAGTCTGCCGGCTTCTGCCTTTTGGGAACCGTTGGGTTTCACGTGTTTGAGAGAGATTGGTGAGAAAAGGAAAACTTGCCCGGGTCTTTATGAAGCAACTCCGTTGAATCAGGGGAGCGTTGGTTCCCCGTGGTTAGTTCGAAGTCCTTTTCGGTGTTATCAGCCACCCGCTCCCCAGGCAAAGGAGAACGGAACGCACGTGGCTTTGAATTGCTTCCCGCAAGCACGGGAGCGCTGAGCGATGGTGTGTCCTTCTGGTACATCGCTGGGGTACCGCCTCCTGCAGTCCCCTTTTATCTTGACCTGCACAGTTGTAGATGTCCATCAAAGTAGGGTGATGCAATCCCCACCCCCACATTGCCCGAGGGTGTCCAAGTCCCTGGTAGCTGGCACGTAGCTGGGAGTTGCAATTTACACAGGTGTCTCTAAGAACAATGGTCAAAACCGTTGCATTGTCTCTGATTTCCTGGGTCCTAGACCCGAATTAATAGCGATCTTGCGATTCTCCGGAAGGAGGGGGCTGCTCCAGCCCCTACGGCCCCTCAGAGCTGTGGTACATTCAGAACAGCACATAAACACACACACACACACACACATACACACACACACACACACACACACACACACACACACACACACACACATACAGTCAAAGATGGCAGATTGCAGTTGGCAGATGGAGTTTAATGCTGACACGTGTGAGGTACTACATTTTGGTAGGGCTAATCAAAATAGGACATACATGGCAAATAGTAGGGCATTGTGGAATGCAGTAGAACAGAGTGATCTAGGAATAATCATGCATAGTTCCCTGAAGGTGGAATCTCATGTGGATAGGGTGGTGAAGAAAGCTTTTGGTATGCTGGCCTTTATAAATAAGAGCATTGTGTAGGAGTTGGGATGTAATGAACAAGGCATTGGTAAGGCCGAATTTAGAGTATTGTGTACAGTTCTGGTCACCGAATTATAGGAAAGATGTCAGAAAATAGAGAGAGTTCAGAGGAGATTTACTAGAACGTCACCTGGGTTTCAGCACCTAAGTTACAGAGAAAGGTTGAACAAGTTAGGTCTTTATTCTTTGGAGTGTAGAAGGTTGAAGGGTGACTTGATAGAGGTATTTAAAATTATGAGTGGGATAGATGGAGTTGACGTGGATAGGTTTTTTTTTCCATTGACAGTAGGGGAGATTCAAACAAGAGGACATGTGTTGAGAGTTAGGGGGGAAAAGTTTAGGGGTAACACCAGGGGGAAATTCATTACACAGAGAGTGGTAGCTGTGTGGAACGAGCTTCCAGTAGAAGTGTTAGAGGCAGTTTCGATATCGGCATTAAAAAAATGGATAGGTATATGGACAGGAAAATAAATGGAGGGTAATGGGCTGAGTGCAGGTCGCTGGGACTAGGTGAGAGGAAGCGTTCGGCACGGACTAGAAGGGCCGAGATGGCCTGTTTCCGTGCTGTAATTGTTATATATGGTTAAAGGTATAAGCACATAGACACACACCTACAGATATACATGCTATACAAGAACTCAGCAGGTCAGGAAGCTTCTATGGAAAATAGCTGTGTCTACGTTTTTGGCAGAAATCCTTGATCAGGACTTGGAAAAATAAAGAGAATTCAAAGCAAGGAGTCAGGGCAGTGGGGAGTGAAAATGACGTACAATAAGGCAGGTGATAGGTAAAAGCCGGTATTGAGGTGGGATGAAGGTAATTCGTGAATGAAGTAAATGGCTGGGGAAAGGACAATCTGATCATGCAGGAAAGGTAAGGGCGAGAGAGAGGGAGTGATGGACAGGTAAGGAGATAAGACGAGAGAGGGACACGGGAATGGGCGAATGATGAACAGGGGTGCCGAATGACGGTATTACGACTGATCAATATTCATGGCATCAGGTTGGATCCCACCCAGACGGAATATAAGTTGCTCCTTCAACCTGAGTGTGCCTCATTGCCACAGGATGCCGTGGACTGACGTGGGAATGGGAAGTGGTATTAAAATGTGTGTTTTGATTTGATATGCAGCTTCTGCAGATTTTCTCGTGTTTAAGGTTGCATTCAGATGCGATAGGAATTGGTCTAGGATCAGAGTGGAGCGGCCATTTTACTCTCATTGCATCTGCTACAACAATTCCTCCACTGACGGACGAAAGTCACACCGACACAAAGAAGAGGTGATAATCTGGGTCTGATGATGCTTTAAACTAAACTCTCTTTGCTGAATGAATGTTGCTGCTAATTTGCATCCCGTAGTATCATCGCATTATCCACTATTTGCAGTTACACAATTAATTCACTAAATTGATCTCAATCTGTTATTTTGGGGATTACACGTGTCTGACGTAATTGGTTTGGAAATACCTTTTGGGAAAAAGTCTTTGTTTGTAAATCTGTTGAAGTCTGTCCCTGTGGAGTCACTAAATGGTATTAAAACACAGGCATTTGACATTTCATTCCGAGAGCCTGTAGCACAGGGGATAGAGAAAATGTCTGCAATGTTGGATAGCTACGAGAGTGTGCAGAAAATATTGTACGTGTTCATTGCCGTCATTGGAGTTCCTGGTGAGTGAGCAGAGCAATTCATGTTTGCTATTTCTGTGTGTTAACCGTTGTGAACGCGTTTATGTTCATTTTACAAGTTTCGAACTTGATGATCATTATACAATTAACGGTCAGAGATATCGATCCTGTCAATTCGATTTAATGATGTTTAATGACAAACGAAACAAAACGTCTGTCTCTCCTCTGCCACGAGGGATCGACCCGATCTTGGTTGGTGCTTTTAATGACACCTCTCTGGGTTCGGATCTTACTGCCTTTTGGTCAATACTTGGGTCTGAGCACCTGAACCCGTGTCCACGGACATGCTGAAGTGTTTTATCGAATTGCACTGTGCTGTAGAATGTATCGACTAACTGAGGCTCCCAGCTTCTGTTTACTAAGTAGACCCAGCTTCCCTCTGAGACCCGTGGTGAAATGGCACATCGCTTCGTCCTGAGGCAGGGTGTCACCCCGCAACTCTCAGTGAATGTTCAATTCCATAAATGTTTCTTGAGCTGCCGGATGCCTCCAGCGCACTGTGTGCTTTACTTCATTCGAGAACCCCGCCCCCCCCCCCACTGCGCCCCACCAGAGACCGAGTTTCTCGTGGCATGCTCAGTCACAGCTAAATCAGAGAAACCGACACCATCACCGCAGATTGTTCATGCAGTTCATTCTCAGAACTGACGATTAGCAACACATCCTCTTATTTGCACAGTGAAGAATGGAGGACAGAGGCAGTGTGACCCGTGTCAGATGGCGGCGCGACGCAGCTTGCAGCGGCCACTCCGCAATTGATTATCTGTTATTTGTGAAGTGTGGTGCTGTGCGCAATCATAATCTATTGAAAACGGACGTGGGAGCACGGAGGAACATCGGGAAATCTCCAGGAAGACGTTCTTCGTTGCTGCTGCAGCTGTGAGGTCCAGGACTCTGCTGGGACCCAGTCCTCGGGGTCGCGTTGCTGATGGCCGTTGGCGGGGGCGTCTTAATAGGCTCGGATGGTGCTCGGAGAAGCTGTGTCGGAGGGGATGGTCGTCGGCTCGGAGGTTCGACGTGCTAGAATCCCGCTGTGATCAGGTCGCTTTCACTGTGTACTGCGTCTGCGAGGCTGAGTCGGGCGGCGCCATGGAAGTCCATAGCGGGAGTATTCCCTTCTGCCGTCGGCGAGATGGCGAGTCTGTCGGGACCCCTGGCGACTTGTGGAAACTGTGTTGCGATTTCTTTTGAACTTACAGTTCTTTAACATCTTTGGACTATTTTTACTGTGTCAATTGTCTGTTTTTTTTAAAATCAATTATGCTATTGATTGCACTGTTGTAACTATGTGGTTTTGTGCAGGTCTTGCTGCTTTAGTTTTTGGTCTTGTTTTGTCTGGTGGATTTGGAGCTGAGACGGTTGCGCGATATTAATACTCAACAGCCTCTCCGGATTCTGGATTGAGGATTGCCAAACGTTATGTGGATTTTCTGGTGTAGTCTGTTTTTCATGTGTTTTTGTGATATCATTCTGGAGGAACGTTGTCTCATTTTTTAACTGCATTGCATTTGTGGTTTCTAAACGACAATAAAGTGAATCCGAATCTGAATCTGAGATGTTCGCTTCGCAGCCGTTTACGCATTCTCACACTCTTGATATATTAGCTGAAACCCGCTCACGTGTTAATTCCAGGAGAATGTGTTCAGTAATGCCTCGCTTCCCTCCCCCACGCCCCCCTCTCTCCCTCTCCCTCCCTCTCCCTGTGTCTCTATCTATCTATCTCTTTCTCTTTTTATATACAGTGAATTTCGTGACGATCGTGATCCTGTCTCGGGGAAAGTGCGGCCTCTCTACCTGCACCACCCGCTACCTGATGGCCATGGCAGCGGCGGATCTACTGACCATTGTCTTCGAGGTCATTTTGTTTCGAATGAAAAAATATTACCTTCTGTCGAGTTTCATGAACATTACTCCGGTGTGCAGTGTTATCGAGGTACTGAGGTTCGTCGTCACCTACTGGTCTGTCTGGTTCACCGTCGCTTTCACCTTTGATCGGTTTATCGCCATTTGCTGCTTGAAACTGAAAACAAAATATTGTACCGGGAAAACTGCGGCTGTGGTTCTAACAACAACCGGCATACTGTCCTGTTTTATGAACGTTCCCCGCTACTTCCTCTGGGAACCCAAAGTGATCATCGACGATGTACCATGGTTCTGTCAACTCATGGATAATGTTACCACTGACCCCGGGTGGGTCGGACAAGCTTGGTTGGATACTGTTTTAACTCCGTTCCTCCCTTTCGCTGGGATCCTACTGTTCAACGCTCTGACAGTCAGGCACATTTTAGTGGCCAGTCGGGTCCGTAAGGGGCTGAAGGGTCAGAGCAAGGTGGAGAACCGCAGCGACCCGGAGATGGAGAGCAGGAGGAGGTCTGTGGTTTTACTCTTCACCCTGTCCTGCAACTTCATCCTCCTGTGGATGACAAACGTTGTAAATTTCATATATTATCAAGTCAAAGGAAATGGTTTCAATTTCAATGATTCCGAATGGATATTTCACCGCTTCGGGGTTGTGCTGAGGAATTTCAGCTTGTGCACGAACACATTTATTTACGCGGTGACTCAATCTAAATTCAGGGAGCAGGTAATCAGCGCGGTGAAATACCCGATCACTGCAGTGTTTCAGCTCATTAATAAATACGCGCCCTGAGCGCAACCTTCATTCTATCCAGACCGGGCCCCAGAGCTTCTCATTCACCCATCTAGTCTCCAAGCTATTATTCCCAGAAGGCTGTCCGATTGACCGGGACATTAGAAGCAACAGTGGTGTGGACCACGGCAGGATAGAGGAGATAGGAAAGTGCTTGCGAGCGAGTGACGGTAGAGATTGGCTGAGTTAGGAGCATGATTGAGGGCTGGGGAGGGGGAGATTTGAAGGACGCGAAACATTGTGTGTGTGTGTGTGTGTGCGCGCGCGCGTGTGTGAGTGAGAGAGAGAGAGAGAGAGAGAGAGAGAGAGAGAGAGAGAGAGAGAGAGAGAGAGAGAGAGAGAGAGATTTACGAGGACGTTGCCAAGACAACCTGACCTGTGTCATAGGAAAGGATTGGACAGGCATCGAGCTTAGTAGAATGAGAGGAAAACTAGCCAAAACGACTAAAATCACCAGAGGGTCCGTTGACAGCGTTCAAAATGTGGGAGGAACTCAGCAGTGCAGTCATCATCTGTGGAAAAAGATAAAACGTCGACAATTCAGGTCAACACATTTTCAGTCCCCAGTCTCTAATCTGATATCCGACTCTCCACATCAGTCTCCTGAAATCCTAATGTGACCTCTAACAACTCGCATCCGTCACCGTAAATCATAACCTGAATACCGAGTCCCTAAACCACATTCGACACCCCCGACGACACGCTGGTCTCTTGTCGTGACACCGAGATCCCAGGCTTCCGAATTCGAGCCGGACTCTTAGGTCGACCCTTGAATTCCGAACAACGGGCAGTTATGGAAGCCCAAAAGTGGGTCCCATTCCTGCAAAGATCTGTAGTCGACTTGTACGGCCAGGTAAGCGTTTTCAAAAGAACTCTGAAAGGAAAAAATAGAGATATTAAAGATGGAAGTAGAGCTGTTTCCGAAGACGTCAGGCGCTGTTAACCTTCGTAAGCTTCGTCTTCGTCTTCATTGCCTAATCCGGTCGCTAACTGATCCACATGGCTCCCATCAAACCCGAGTTGATCTCTAAGTAACCCACATGCTTGTGCCTAAACTCAAACTCACTCATATGCTTCCCAGTAAGCCCAAATGATCTCTAACTCACGACCACGCATGTCTCGAAACATAAACTGCGGTAACTCACCAACATACCTGCCTCTAAACCCAAGCTGATTTCTTACACCCAGACCCCTGTCCCCGGGCCTAAATCTGGCCTCTCACAACATCGCATCATTGCCACTCAATCCTACTTTAAAATCCCATATCCTTGTAATTATATCTATTCTGATATCTAACACCCTACATCACAGCTGCTGAATCCTAATGTAATCTAATCTCTAACACCCCACATCTCTGTCCCTGAACCTCATCTGATCTCTAAAAACTCTCTCCACTCTACCTAAGCCCTAATGTAATCTGATCTCTAACACCCCACATCTCTGTCCCCGAACCTCATCTGATCTCTAGAAGCTCTCATCGGTCTCCCTAAGCCCTAATGTAATCTGGTATCGAACAACCCACCTGTCTGTCCCTAAACCTAATCTGATGTCTAAAACCTCTCATCACTGTCCTTAAACCCTATATCTGATAGCTAACACCCCACATGTCTGTCCCCAAAACTAATCTATCTAATCACTGACACCCACTTCCCTGACCCTAAAACATATTTCGAACTTTGCCTCTCCACATCCCTGTCCTTAAACCCTAACCCGCCTTCTACGTCCCCCCATATCCCTGTCCCCAAACGTGAATGTGCTCCCTCACAACATTACATCCCTGCACCTTGCCCTCATATGTACGTTCATTTTCCTTTACCCTTTACAAAAAATCCTTACCCGAACACTAAACCCCCTCCTCATCGGCCCTTAAGGTTAGACTGATTTCTTGCACCCCACCTTCCTGTCCCAAAACGCTAACCAGACTTCTAACCCACCACAGCCAGGTCATTAATCGCTAATATCTGCCTGTCCACAAACCCTGACCCGAAACCGTAATCGCACCTCTAAATCTCCACACCACTCTCCTCAAACACCCCACATGGACAAGGCAGGGACTGGGTTTTGATAGTGAATGATCAGCCATGATCTCAGAATGGCGGTGCAGACTCGAGGGGCCGAACGGTCTACTTCTGCACCTATAGTCTATTGTCTATTATCACTGATCCGAAACTCGCATATAATCTGACGTCTAAAACCCAACATACGTGAACCTAAACCCTGCCCTGACCTCAATCCCACCACAACCATGTTCCAAAACACAAGTATGACCACTGACTTCCCACATATTGACTCTAAATATAACCTGAACTCGGAATCTCCACATCCTTGTCCGTAAATCCTAATCGGAGCAAATACTAATGCATCGGCCAGACAGAAATGGCAGGGCTGCGAGATACTGAATCTCGAGTGAGGAACCATGAAGTTAACTCAATGTGGCAAGGGGGCGACGGAGGAGAACCCAAGTGCAGGACACTGGCACGTCGACTCATTTGGGGAAGCTGGCGTAGACCTGAACGGAGAATAGGAAACAGGATGAATCTTGACAACGAGAGGGGATTCACAAAGAGTATCTCGAAACTACAGCGGAACTTAGATCTAACTGTTCTAATCGGAACAGAGTTCGAAGTATCACACGAGAATTGATCAACAAGCTGGCAACATGTGATAATGTCGTCCTCGTACTTATATCCTAGTCTCTGATGAAAGCCAGGTGTACGATTATTGGGCAAACTAGCAGTAAATGACTGAAATTGGGGCAAAATCAGGGAGAAAGAAGTGTTAAAGGGGAACGGCCAACCAGAACCATGACAAATAGTTGCTATATTCTATGCCCCTTCCTTTGATTGCCTCATCCTCCCTTTAAAATACTTCTTCTTCGGGATATATCTATCCTGCGCCTTCTGAATTTCTTGCAGAAGGCGTAGCATTGACGCAGAGGTACAGCGGTACCTAAAGGTGTCGAGACAGGTAAATAGAATGAAGGCATCCAGTGGGATACCTGTCGATATTAGGAAAGTACTGAACAGAACTCTTGGAATGACTTCTTAAAACATAAATTGTTTGAAAAGCTTGAAAAGTGTATACTTCTGGTGTCACACGACAGAAGATGCTTAATTGTTCTGGAGATTCACAGAATGTATGGTATGGACGGAGTTACAAGGAGAGACCGCAATGGTGGGAACAATGTTCTCCTGGTGCATCCAACGTTGAGCGGTGATCTTAAGGAAGACAAGGAACTTGAGGTGCATCGATAATATAAATGGAGACCGCCTTTTCAAGGACGAGAGTGCGGTTGTAAAACTCAGGGGCATAGATTTTACGGAACAGAAGAAAGACCTTAAGGGGACATTTTATCCACAGACAGTGATGGGAATGTGGAAGGAGTGACGATAGAAAGTGGTAGGTTTGAGTTCAGCTAGAGGGTTTAAAGGAAATCTTTACAGGCTAATGGATAGTACCTGATCACAGGGTTACGGGCTAAACGCAGGCAAATTGGGTGAATTCAAGTGGGCATGGACCATTTGGAATGAACCACAGTTTCTGTTCATTGGGCCTATGTGATTCCAGACAGAGATCTGAAAAACGAGAAGTGTTTTAAGAAGAAGAGTGTGAGGTTTAGAGGGGATCTGAGGAATAATTGCCTCTGAAGGTTACCATCTGGAACATAATGACGGAAGGCATGTTGCAGGCAGGTATTTAAAGACCATCTCTTTGAGCATTTGAATCACCAAGGCAGAGAAGGCAATAGACCAAACGCTGAATTGGAGAAGGCAGATAACTGGGATATAATGATGAGCCGACATCCCTGTTTCACTACTTATACGTCAGTTCCTTAGCTTTTATACAGGCCTTTTGATCATAGTTAAAGACTGTAAAGTTTTACGAGATTTTTGTTATTTAGACGCCTTCTGCAGGTGCCGGTGTGCAAGTTATACACGGGTTTCTGAGATAGAGATTGGGATCCCACAAGGCAGTATTATTATTTCTTATTATAATTAATAATATTTTCTCTGAGATAGGTACAGGGGTAGGTAAATCACTATATGCAGATGCTGGAGGTTTATGGATTAGAGGTAGAAATGTCAATTTAACTGTATATAGGATGCCATTAGCGATTAATCAACTGGCAAATCGATGGGACTTAAGCTTTCAGTGGCAAACAACACAAGTCACGTGTTTTATAAACAGGATTAATAGGCCTGCACTTGATTTGAAATCACATGATCAAACTCTTGAAGACGTGTAAGTGGTGAGATTTCCAGACAGGTGGATGCACAATGAGCTGACAGGGAAGCACCGTATCAGTAAAATAATTGATAAATATGAAGGAGCAATAAATATTCTCGGTGTCTCTGTGGATATTCTTCGGGTGCGACATGAAAATCTCTGCTGACCATTTACATTTGTTTCATTAGATCTTGTCTTGATTCTGTGGCTGATGGATCAGCTTCATCTCCAACTTTCAAATGTTTGGCTGTGAGACAAGATTCTGTTATGGTGCAGTAAAGTCGTCTGCTGTTTCAGGTTTACTGATTAATTTTTCGGAGGTTGAATTTAATGTTAACGTACTGGTTTAATTTGAAGGAGCAAAGAAATGATCATCCTGTTGGAGGTGTGTCGGAGGACTGTTGGGAACATCACAAGAAGAGTGTTATAGTTTTGGGTGTTTGGGTTCTTATTACGCTGGGAATGTGGGTTCGTTGAATTATGCAATATGTCCCACTGTGGCATTCCCGGCAACCCCAACTTGTTTTTGTAAATGCCTTTATTGATTTTGGGATACACGGTTTAATAAAGCCTGGAAATCTGATAGTTCTTAGGTATATTAAGGAAATTTATTGTGATATGTTAATACAGAAGGATCAAAATATAATTTAACTGGGGTTGTTAGTGGCTGCTTTTGTGCCCACATTATAGGTAACGATAAAGAAACGACATTGACCGATTTCTGGAGAACAACATTCTCGATGCACTTTCAGATGAAGCACGTGACCCCATCGTGAACTTGGTCACATCCTCATCATGGAAGCCAATCCAATTGATGTCATCCAAGCAGTCCTGTAACATGAAGTCGGACCAACAGTGGACGGATCACCCATGGCCGTCTTTTGTTTCAGCTTTTGCCTGTACATCGGCAGAAGCCGGATCAGAGAGTGATCTGATTGTTGAAGTGTGGTCGGAGGAGCACTTTGTAAGCGTTATGGAAAGGTCGAGTGTGCCAGCTCCCCGAGCGCTCACCTGGATGTGCTGACAACACTTCGGAGGGACTTCAGTCAGCGATGCTGGATTAAAGTCACGGCGACAATGAAGGCAGCCTCTGGGTGGGCAGTCTTCAGCGTGTTGAGGGTTTCGTACAGTTCCTTGAGAGCCAGGTCAGAATCAACCTGGGGCGGAATGTACACTGCCGTGATGATAACACCGTGAACTCCCTGGGTAGCCAGTAGGGTCTAAACAGCGGCTCCACATCTGGGCAACAAAGGATTGGAGCACATGCATATTCTGGGGGTTGCACCAAGCATTGTTGACCATGAAGCATACCCCACCTCCTTTACTCTTCCCAGTGAGGGGTTTCCACCTGTCCACAGGGGACAGGGAGAACCCAGAGGGTTCGATGGCCTGGACCGGTGTCTCCTCCGTCAACCAGGTCTCGGCAAAGCACAAAACGTTATATTATTTTGTTTTCCGCTGGTGAGAGATTCTGGCTGTCATTTCACACAGCTTGCTGTCCAGGGGCTGGGTTCTATTCACGCTGGGAATATGGGTTTGTTGGATTATGCAATATGTCCCACTGTCGCGTTCTTGGTAACCCCACATTGTTTTTCTCAATGCCTTTAGTTGATTTTAGGATACACAATTTAATGAGGTCTCCGGATTCTGTTCTGCTTGACAATCTTGATTCGTCAGCATATTTTCGAAAATTATTATGATATGTTAAACATTGCTGCAGAAGAATCAAACGATAACGTAACCAGGATGACGGTGTGGCTGTTTTTTGTTCATGAATTACAAGTAACGATAAAGAAACAATTTACCAACCATTTATCAGTATATATAGTAGAATTTGTTTCCATCATTTTTGGGTTACAGTGGGTGGTGGAAATTTGTTCATGTAAATGTACAATGTCCTGTGTATGTGACTCAAAATGGCTTCTTTGGTTTGTTAAGAGTAGGAATGCTTCTTTGTCTGATAGGTGTTTCTCTCGCAGTTGTTTAGCTTTAGACTTGCTGATATGGGGATTGTATTCATTTGGTAACCAATGGGGATTGTTATTTTGTCTTGTGAGGCTGGGAACTTGGGGGCCGGGGTGTTTTCGCGGGTTTTCCAGAGAGTCGGGAGGAAGACGCCGAGGAAGGTGGAAGTGCCCGGTCGAACACCGGGGTGGTCCCGGGTGCGAAGACGCGGAGGGTGGAGGCAAGCGACGAGGGGTCGAATGGTTCGATGGTTGAGCTCCAACGATGTGCACTAAACTGACTGAACTTTGATAAGTTGGCGCCTTCTGCTTCTTCTTTTCTTTCATATAAAGACTAGTACTCTTTTAGTTTTAGTAAACTCTTTAAAGTGTATTTCATAACGGTATCTGGTGTGAATTTGATACTGTGTGCGGGCGCGAGGCATAAACTTGATTCTCACAGCACCTGTGTGTACGGGAGGTGGGGTTGGTGCGTGGCTGGATCTCCTTTTCCCCTAGACATATACCAGCCTGTTGTTTAAGTGTGACACAAAGCTGTAATTTGTTCAGATGCCTGTTCGGTTTTGATGAGTCTTCAAACCGGTATTCTTGCAGTAGGACAGATTTACTGTTGGAAATCAAACGCATCAAACGTTATTTCATACGCAGAGTATTGGTTTATATTTCCACTTCTTATGGGTCCCTGCACACAGCGGATCAGTTACAAAAGCTGTTAAAATTCTAACTAGCACATCAGAAGCTAAGGGGTTGTTGGATTAATAATTAAATCAATATTGGTGGGATAAAGGGCATCAATGCAGACTCCTTTACAGAATACATACTTGTTGTGTTTATGGAAGTTCGTGGATGAAACAAGAAGATAAGGAATTACATTGACACGACTTAGAATTTGACACACTATGCCTAATTACAGTATTCCTTTGTTCGTGTTGGGAAGCATCATTCTGGGTATGTAGTTTTCATTTAAAAATGGCAATAATTTTAATTTAACTCAAGCTATTGTGTTTTGTTACGTACAAACTATAGGACTTTTGGGGGGTAATTTAGGTTTCATTTGAAAAAGGAAGCAGTGAGGGTTTTATGTCCCAATTCTCTACACCACACTATGTCCAGTTCGTGTCCGGAATGTGGCTTTAAATTGGAGTGTCCGCTGCTGTTTATACAAACCTCGTTCTCCGTGTCAGCCAATTATTCAAGGAGAAGGCGGAGACTGAGGTGATTGACAATGGATTAGCCAACCAGCATCCGGCAAGACCGTCGCCATCGAAGTGGTCCTGACGAAGGGTCCCAGCCCGAAATGTTGCTTCCCGACTTGCTGAGTTCCTCCAGCTTGTTTGTACGTGTCGATTAGATCTCCGCCACTTTCTGGCAACGTCGGGCTGCGAGTTCGGTGGGAGGGAATGGGAACTAATGGGCTTATTTGCAGACCAATGGGCGAGCGGCATTCAGGAGTAATTCTTTGACTGCCATCTGACCGATCCAATGAGGTACCGAGTTTCCAGGCCGGTGCTTTGCCCCGTCCCCCACGCACACTCTGGTAACTGCCCGGAGCTGCCGATCGATGGGACAATCCGCCCGGGAATAAACATCGAAACCTCCGGCACAAAACAGGAGGTGCTGTGCCGAACATGGCCTCACCTTAGAAATACCTGGGAGATGAGGCGGTAAATGTGAGGATCTGGAGCCCGGACCGGAGACACTGCGGCCGCCTCTGCCGTGTGCTCGGACGCGGCTTTATTAATGAACTGAAGCCCCGAGGTGACCGGATATTTCACCGGCTCATCACCTGAGAACGTCTGACCGGCGCAATGCCCACGGTGAGAGATTGTGATTACATTATTGAATTCATATTTAGACCATATGTGGGAGTCAACTGTCTCAACAAAGGTTGGGATCAATGGAATATGCTGCCAGTGTAAATTTACCTTGAGACTCGTCACAGCTCCAAATCTGCACACAGCCCCACATACACATTAAGTGCAAGAATCATTTCACGGAATGGCTGTGTCTATATAAAAAAAATCAAAAACACAGGTCAAATTTCATAGTGCATTTATTATTGAAGTCTGTATAAAGGGAAAAACCTTGAGATTTGTAACACCTCGAAATCCACCGGTTCCCCCAAGTCAGTGTTCACCCCGAATCCGCCAACACACCCACTCTTCACATATCTGCAAATCGGTGTGCACCCACAAATCTGTGCTCACCGAAAAACCCCACATTCAACCCTCCAGTCAGTGTAAACCCCAAAGCAACCGACACACCTGTTACCAGCTCCTGTTTCCTGAACTCCGAGTGGCACTTTAAGAGCCTGGAGCTGGTTTCTGAGTGACAGCCGAAGAGAGAGAGAATATTTAAGAACTGTGTTCACAAAACAGCTGCCTCCTCCTGAAAACTAGCAAGAACAAAGTTTAAATTTCAAACACACGTCCACATGCATAGTTCCCATATTCTAGTTGACATCCCCTTAAATCTACGCTCCTCCCCAAACCCATCCTCACCCCGTAGTCAGTGGGTGCCCACAAATTCACCAATACTCCCATATTCACTGACAAACCCCTAAGTCTGCGCAAATCCCTGTGCACCCCATATTCGCCAAAACGTTTCTAAGTCAGCACAATCCTCAAATCCGTGTGCAACCCCAAATCCGCTGAGACACTCAAATCTGTGCGCAGCCCTAAATACTCCCAAATTCCTGTGCACCCTCAAATGCCCAAAGCAGTGTGCACCCCCAAATTCATCGACACTCCAAAATCCATATTCACCAACATACCCTGAAACCTCCGCACATCCGCAAATCAATGTGCAGACCCATTTCCATGTGAACCCCCAGACCCGCTGACATCCCCACAAGCACACTAGATTATCCCAGAGAATCATTTCAAACAGTTCACAAAATAGCTGCCTCCATCTTAAAACGACAAAAATGCAAACTGCACTCATTTTTAAAGTATTTTTGTATGTCTGAATCTCTGTGTGTTTATATGCAAAATCGTATGTGTCTGTCCGTCTCTTTGTGTGTCTGTGTCGGTCTGTGTCAGAGACCAGCTCGCAGACGGCGATTGGTCTTTGACGTGACGGCGCAGCTCCTGAGAACACACGGCTATCCCGTCTACTCCACATTCCCTCCCCCCCCCCCGCCTATTTTGTAGCAAAGAAAAAGGGGACAAACTGGCCACTCCCGGAAACCACACCCCTTCGTCTTCTGAGAGAACATTGCTGCTTTCCAAACAATGAAGAATTACACAACATCTATAATTCACCGTGTAAGTCAACCGTCATCACAGTGCGGGGTGGGGGATGTGGGGATGGGGTGAGGAAACAGGCGACAGAAAAGGGGGAAGATTACGGAGGAATGTGTGGAGGAAAGAGTGGGGCAGTGTGGATGAGAACAGATGAAGAGAGGAGAACAGGGAGAAAGAGATTGAGGCTATATATATTTAGTCTCTCTCTCTCTCTCTCTCTCTCTCTCTCTTTCTCTCCTCTCTCCTCCACAATCCCTTCCCCTGCCAATTCTGTAGCACATAAAAAGGGAACAAACTGGCCTCTCCCGGAAACCACAAGCCTTCATCTTCCGAGAAAACATTGTCACTGCCCAAACAACGAAGAATTGCACAACATCAGACAATTCACTGTGCGAGTCAACCGTCATCAGAGTGCGGGGTGGGGGATCTGGGGACGGGAGGGTGACCGGAAAAACTAGCTGCATTAAAGGAGGAATTTGGGTGAGGGTGAGAGGCAGGGGAAGCGTTGGGTAGAAAGGGAGAAAGAGACAATAAGGTAAAGGAGGAGGGAGTGAGTAGGTAGGGAGGAAAGAATGTGCTGCGGACAAGAGTGTGTCAGTGGGGAAGGGAACGGATGAAGAGAGGAGAGAGACAGAGAGTGTGTGGAAGAGAGGGAAATAGGTGAGGGGAGAGGAGAAAGAGAAAGAATGAGGGAGTGGGAGACAAGAGATGGAGAGAAAGAGACGGTGAGGGAAAGGGAAGCAGAGGTGGCAAATGTGGGAAGGGGTGAAGATGGGGGCAGGAGAGTGGCAAGAGTTTGAGCCAAAGAGGAGCAATGAGATATTTTTGGGAAGTGGGGTGAACGCCAATGTGAAGTTGAAGGGAGTGTGTGTGTGTGTGTGTGTGTGTGTGTGTGTGTGTGTGTGTGTGTGTGTGTGTGTGTGTGTGTGTGTTTGTGTGTGTGTTTGTTTGTTTTCAACAAATTTACAATCCCTGGCTCTGATCGCCACACTTTGACCATGGATATCCAGTATCAATTCACTTCTGTCCCCAGCAGGAAATCCTGAAAGCGCATCGTTTGCTTCCCGACAACAGCCCCAACCAATTCCCCTTCATCGACAATTTATTTGGAGAGTACTATAACAAACAAACAAACCCTTTTTCCCATTTAGTCCGTACCGACTTGTTGTTCTGCCGACTCCCATAACCGCAGCTGGACCATGGCCCTCAATACCCCTCCCGTCCATGTACTGATCCAAACTTTTCTGCAATGAAATCCATAACTTCCACTGCCAGCTCTTCCCACACCCTCAACACCCTCTGAATGAAGAAATTCCTACTCAGGTTCCTCATAAATATTTCACCTTTCACCCTTAAACTGCGACGTCCAGTTCCCATCTCACCCAAACTCAGAGGAAAAATCCTGCCTGCATTTACCCTGTCAACAACACTCATAATTTTGTATAAATCTGCAAAATCCCCCTTCATTTTCCAACACTAAAGGCAATAAAGTCATCTGCTTTTCCTGAAGCTCGAGTCCTCAAGTCCCAGCAAACGTACTGTAAATTTTCACTGCACTCTTTCAATGTTGTTGATAACTTTCCTTCAGGCCAGTATCAAAAACTACACACAATACTCCAGATTAGGCCTGACCAATGCAGTAAAGCCGAAACAGGGGACGACCTGACTGCACCACAACACAATCTCAAAGCCCGTGCTTGTATTACACCCAAACATAATAAAGTTGAAGCTGAAGCTGATCAATAAACCACAACTATAATCAAGAACAAATCCAATTTAAAAAATGAGATTGGTCAACAAATACTTTCATGTAACACTCGAGAATACCGCAGGGATAACTGAGAATGTTTAATGTTTCTTTATATTTATCAATTATTTTCTTATCTGGTGCTTCCATGTCAGCTTGTTATCCGACCACATGCCTGGAAATCTCACCACAGACACCCTTTAAGGAGTTTGACCATATCAGTTCCTATCATTTCCAATCAAGTGCAGGTTCATTAATCCTGTCTGTAAAACACATAACTTGTCCCATCTATTTGCCGACTTTTTGACCTTATTAATTGCGAATGCATCCTATATACAGTCAAAGTGAAATTTCTACCTCTAATCCATAAACCTCCATCATCTGCATATAGAAATTTACACAATGAAAAAACTATCTCAGAAAAAAATATTAATTATAATATAAAATAATAAATACTGCCTGTGGGATCCCAGTTTCTATCTCCTAACAACCTGAATATAACTTTCCCACCCATACCTGACACAAAACATTCAATTAAAACAATTCAAAGTTAGATAATAGCCCCTCCATCCTCATTTCCACAATTTCATAAAAATTCTTTCCTTGCATAAATACCATCTGCCTTTTGAAAAGTAAAAATGCTGCTGTTACAAACATCTATATTTAACTGGCTTTACTAATACCATCCTCCAAATATAAAAATGAATTCAATGTCATACTTGCTCATCCATACCTTTACAAGATGTTCAAATAGAAACAATCAGAAAAAATTGTACAATAGCCCTCTCAATTGCATTTCCAAAAATTAATCAAGTCCATCCTTCAAGAAATATTATTTGCAATATCAAAAATATTGCAATTACAACATCTTTATTTAACTGTACTTTCCTAATATGATCTTCCAAACCCAAACTGTTTCCAATGATATTTAAGGCAGAGATTGCTAGGTATCTGAGTAGCCAGGGTATCAAAGGTCATGGTGAGAAGGCGGGGGAGTGGGACTGAATGGGAGAATGGATCAGCTCATGATAAAATGGCAGAGCTGACTCGATGGGCCGAACGACCGACTTCTGCTCCTTTGTCTAATGGTCTTATTCTACCGTTCCAAATTGCCTCTGATAAAATGTGAAATTACCTCTTTTATCAAAAATATAATTCAAACACTCCATTACCATACATTCCACAAGTTTACATAAATGAGACATTAAGGATATTGGCCTACAAGGAGGATCAGACGGGGAGATCCAGGTTTTCGAATGGGAACTACTACAACCATTTTCCAATGGAAAAGTAGATGGCCAAACCTCCAAATACGATTCAGAAAGTTAATATTTTCACGAAAGAAAATTACATATATCTGTTGAATCAAGATTTTCTACAAGTTCATGATATATTTTATTCTCATTCACAAGACTATACTCTGCCCCTTTTCTTATAAAACTGACAACAACACCCCTCTACCAACTGACCTGTCAAGCCAAATGACAATATAATCCTGCACAGGAATAAAATTTAAAATGTGCATGTTTCCTGAACAGATATAACATCGGAAGAATCCGACAAATCAGAAATAAACTGCTGAAAGTGTTGGCCATGTAAAATCAGGCTTCTTGCATTTCACTTCAATATTTCAATCCCATTACATATCTTCACAAGTAGACTGGGATGCAGAAACCCCCACAAATCAGAGCTTCATTTACAGCTTCCCACAAAACACCAGTTACACCAAGATACCTTTCTGCAGCTTTCACAATAATTTTAATTTCCTCAGCAGGATGAGATGTCTGAGCAGGACAATTCATCTCATTGGTTATAAACTTCACAAACTTCATTTTATCCAGCAGTGAAGTATCTTTGGTGAGAGAACTGTGATGCTGGCATATATCCACTGACGTCACAGTCTGTTCTCTGAGTGGGATCACTTTATCCAGTTTACCTGCTCTGCTTGCTGTACTTGTCCTTGAACAGGCCCTTCTGCTCACTGTGTTGTTCTGAACCAATTGAACTGGTCACTTCATGCCTTACTAAACCAATCCCTTCTGCCAACACAAGGAACACATACCTCCATTCTCCTCACATCCACGTGGTATCCAATAGCCTCTATCACATCTGCCACCACCACCATCCGATATTCACTCCAGACACCCACATTGATGGGAATGAAAAACAAAACTTGAACCACAAATCTTCTTTAAACATTCTGAGTCAAGTTTTTAACATCATTGTCTTTTCTAATTGTTTTTTTTTTCCAACAGCAGCTATGCAGAGAAAAGACAAAATTACACTAAATCGCAAAATACTTCAATAGCGCAAAAAGGTCCAATGAGGATGTGTTCCCCCTTTCTCCTGAAGTTCATGCCAACTCGCATTGGACATTTCCTCCTTAGAGAAAAAATCCCGGCTGTCCACTCTGTCTGTGTCTCTCACATTCCTGTAAACGTCTGTCAGACCTCCCTCAGCCTCTGCCACTCCGGAGAAAATTCCCCGAGATTGTCCGGTCTCACTTTATCCAGGCAGCATCCTGTTAAGCCTCTTCCACTCACCATCCAAAACCTCCGCATTATTCCTGTCTTCAAATGCAATTCTCCAGATGTGGATAAACTAGAGATTTATACAACTGCAACATAACTGCCTGACAATGGAACCACTATCTGGGAGTTATGATCTCGGATTCCAAGATCCCCCTGTAGATCAACACAGTCCAATCTCACCCCATGAATATAACAGCAAAGAGATAATGCTGAGGCTTTATAAGACTCTAGTCAGGCCACACTTGGAGTATTGTCAACAGTGTTGGGCCCCATATCTCAGACAGGATGTGTTGTCATTGGGGAGAATCCAGAGGAGGTTCAGAAAGATGATTTCGGGAATGAAGGGGTTAAAATATGAGGAGCACTTGGCAGCTTTGACCCTGTGTTCACTGGAACTCAGAAAAATGCGGGGCATCTCATTGAAACCTACCGAATGTTGAAAGGACTGGATAAGGTGGATGTGGAGAAGGTATTTCCTGTGGTGGGGCACAGCCACAAAGTCGAGGGGCCACCTTTTCAAACAGAGGTAAGCAGCTTATTTTTTTAATTAGCCAAGTGTATTGGATCTGTGGAATGCTCTGCCACAGACTGCGTTGGAGGCCGAGTGTGCGGGTATATTCAAGGTGGAAGTTGATCGTTTCCTGATCGGTCAGGGAATCAAAGGATATGGCGGGAGGTCAGATATCTGGAAATGAGTGCGATCTGGGATCAGCCATGATGGAAAGGTGGCTGACTCAATGGGCTGAATGGCCTAATTCTGTTCCTATGCCTTATGGACTTATGAACAGAAGCCCCCTCAATCATGATGAATCTCCTCTGCACTCTTCCAGCACAAAACATCCTTTATACGGAATGCTAAGCGGAACTGAATGCAACTTTTCAAGAACGTTATCATGTCAGGCAGCATCTGTTGAGGGGATTAGAGTCGATGGTTGGGACAGAACCCGTCACTTACGGCACTAACAGAGGCCTTTCGGCCCAACCTTTTCATGCTGTCCTCCTGTCCATTTAAACTAATCCCTCTGCCTGTCTTTGACACAGAACACAGAAATCTACAGCACATTACAGGCTCTTCAGCCCACAATGTTGTACCGACCATGTAACCTACTCTAGAGACTGCCTAGGATTTCCCGATCATATAGCCCTCTGTGTTTCTAACCTCCGTGATGCTATCTGAGAGTCTATTAAAATATCCTGTTGTACCCACCTCCACCATCGCTGCCGGCAGTGCATTCCACGCACCCACCACTCTGTGTGTAAGGAACTTACCCCTGACATTCCCTCAGTACCGACTTCTAAGCAGCTAAAACTACGTCCCCACGTGTTAGGCACTTCAATCCTTGGAAAATGCCTCTGGCTATCCACATGGTCAAAGCCTCTCACCATCTTATACACCTCTATCAGGTCACCTCTCATCCTCCGTCGCTCCAAGGAGGAAAGGCTAAGTTCACTCAATCTATTCTCATAAGGCATGCTCTCCAATCCAAGAGCAACATCCTTGTAAATCTACTCTACACTCTCTATAGTATCCACATCCTTCCTTTAGTGAGGCCACCAGAACTGAACACAGGACTCCCAAGTGGGGTCCAACTAAGCCCACAGCCCTGCCGTGTTGGGGTACAATTACTTATGTACAGGTTAGGAGAAATATAGCTTCAACATCACCTCACAGCTCTTGAACTCAATCCCACGGTTGATGAAGCCCATCACACCAGACCCCTTCCTAACAACACTGCCAACCTCCACAGCAGCTTTGAGTGTCATATGGACATGGACCCCAAGATCTCTCTGACCGTCCACACTGCCAAGAGTCTTACCATTAATATTATATTCTGTGTTCAAATTTGACCTGCAGAAATGAACCCCTTCATCTGTGTTGAACTCCATCTGCGCTTCCCAGTTCTGCATCCGAGGCAAGGAAATAGATTGCTGAGCCTCTGGCAAAGATCATTATGTCCTCATTGTCCACGGAAATTGTACCGGAGTATTGGAGGGAGGCGAATGTTGTCCCCTTGTTCAAAAAGGGTAGTAGGGATAGTCCCGATAATTATAGACCATTGAGCCTTACATCTGTGGTGGAAAGCTGTTGGAAAAGATTCAGAAAGATAGGATTTATTGGCATTTAAAGAATCATGGTCTGATCAGTGACAGTCAGCATGGCTTTCTGAAGGACAGATCGTGTCTAAAAAGCCTGATGGAGAAGAGGTGACCAGGCATATAGATGAGGGTAGTGCAGTGGATGTGATCTACATGGATTTTAGTAATGCATTTGATTAAGTTACACGCGGTAGGCTTATTCATAAAGTCAGAAGGCATGGGAACCAGGGATGTTTGACCAGGTGGATTCAGAATTGGCTTGCCTGCAGAAAGCAGAGAGTTCTGGTGGAGGGAGTACATTTGGATTGGAGGGTTGTGACTAGTGGTATCCCACAAGGGTCAGTTCTGGGACCCCTACTTTTTGTGATTTTTATTACATGTGGATGTGGGGGTAGAAGAATGGGTTGGCAAGTTTGCAGAAGACACAAAGATTGGTGGTGTTGTGGATAATGAAGAGGATTGTCAAAGATTGCAGAGAGACATTGATAGGATGCAGGAGTGGGCTGAGAATTGGCAGATGGAGTTCAACCCAGAGAAGTGTGAGGTGGTACACTTTGGAAGGACAAACTCCAAGGCAGAGTACAAAGTAAATGGCAGGATACTTCGCAGTGCAGCGGAGCAGAGGGATCTGGGGCTACATGTACACAGATCCCTGAAAGTTGCCTCACAGGTAGACAAAGTAGTTAAGAAAGCTTATGCGGTGTTAGCTTTCATAACTCGAGGGATTGAGTTTAAGAGTCGCGGTGTAATGATGCAGCTCTATAAAGCTCTGGTTGGGCCACAGGGAGTACTCTGTCCAGTTCTGGTCATCTCACTATAAGAAGAATGTGGAAGCACTGGAAAGGGTACAGAGGAGATTTACCAGAATGCTGCCTGGTTTAGAGAGTATGGATTATGATCAGAGATTAAGGGAGCTAAGGCTTTACTCTCTGGAGAGGAGGATGAGAGGAGAAATGATAGAGGTATAGTTGATATTAAGGGGAATAGATAGAGAGGACAGCCAGCGCCACTTCCCCAGGGCACCACTGCTCAACACAAGAGGACATGGCTTTAAGGTAAGGGGAGGGAAGTTCGAGGGGGATACTAGAGGATGATTTTATACTCAGAGAGTGGTTGGTGCGTGGAATGCACTGCCCGAGTCACTGGTGGAGGCAGATACACTAGTGAAGTTTAAGTGTCTATTAGACAGGTATATGGAGGAATTTAAGCTTAGGGAGGCAGAGTTTAAGGGTCGGTACAACATTGTGGGCCGAAGGGCCTGTACTGTGCGGTATTGTTCTATGTTCTATCTATTTCTCGCTGGAATCTCTCTTTTAGTTTAATTGTTTATTGAAGGCACGACACAGTCCAGAAAACGTAATGCATTACATTTTCCTCCATTTTGCATTCATACCTTACCCCGAAACAACACCACAACGTCATCAGTGGGGCCTTCTGGGAGTTGTAGTCATTGGACCTCGCTCGCTCCCTGACAAAGCATGTTTCGTCAGCCACCACAGACGGCACCGAAACAGACCCACCGAGTGCGAAGGGGAATCACACCCGTCCTTGTGGGCGCCGAGGCCGGCGACACCGACAGAAGCGACTCGCTGATCTCCGCCATGGCGATGGAGCGGAAGAGGAGGGGCTGATCATGGGCCGATTTCCTCCAGCCTATCGTAGCTCAGGCTTCACACTGACCCCTGCTGTCATTGGCTGCAGTGCCTGTCGCTCAAATGGGAACACAGAGGGTGATTAGTTTATGTGAACGTCAGTCAGCCTTCCTGTCTTTATGAGTTTGGATTTGGATTTATAACGGGACAGGAAGCAAATTGGGAGAAATGTGAGTTTTTATGTGATGGTGCATCAGTCTCCGAGTGACATTATTAACAATAAAAGGGCAAAGGCCGTGCTGAGGAAGGAGGTGATTTACTGGAGGTTCTATGGAGATAATATTGGAAGGGATATCAAACTTGGAATTGTTTGGGATATGATTTAGAAAATGGGGGTATTTGTGGGGATCATAATATTCCAGTGTTGCTTAATGTGGGCAAAATGATTGTTACTGCAACAGGGAAGGTTGTGTTACTGGCTGGGTCATTTGCTGAGATTCAGAATCAGGATAATTTAAGTGAAGAAGTTAAACAATGTAGGGTATGTTTTTCAGTGAATACCCTGATGTGCTGGAAGTCAGCTGTAGCAATGATAGTATCACTGATGGAGAGATTTCTTTGTATGAATTGAAGAAGTCTATTAATAATACAGGTCAGGTGTCCCCAGGAAGGAGTGATATTTGACATTGTAATTGTATATAATTCTCTTTTGTTTAAATATTAAATGTTTGAATTGTGCATCTACTTTCCTCATGGAAAATGGAAATAGTAGTGCCCATTTTAAATCCTGACAGATCCCCATTTGATCCTTCTAGTTAAGGGCCTATATGGTGAATGTCTCATTTATGAAAACTTATGGAATGTGTGGTAATCAAACGCTTGAGTTATATTTTGGAAAGAGTGGTGAAAAAGTGTTTTATTGGAGTGGATTTATAGGTTTATAGAAGAAGGGCTTAAAACAAGGTAAGGAATGATATTGACTCGACTTAGAAATGCCCACACTATGCTTAATTATGCCTTGTATCTCATTGGAAAACTTCATTCTGAGTCGTGTATATTTTGTCATTATGAAACTGTCGAAACACATACTATTTCAATGTGAAGTGTGTAAGGCTGAAGAAAAATCAAATGCAGTTTTCAGTTGTAGAGCAGCTTGCGTTTGAACCCACTTGGGGAAAGGACTGGGTGTTGTTTAATAACCCTGATCTTATTCGGGAGCTTAAAATGAAGGAACCCATTGGAAGCAGTGTTCATAATATAATTGAATTCACACTGCACTTTGAGAGGGAGAAGCCTAAGTCACATGTATCAGTCTCGCAATGGAATAAAGGGAATTACAGATGCATGAGAGAAGTTCTTGCCCCAGTGAATTGGAGGAGGATTCTGCGGGGATGGTGGCTGAACTGAGGTAGCTGGTGCCGGACAGGCAGGTCCCACAGTAAAAGTTCTCAAATGGCAGGGGAAGGAATCAATGGCTGACAAGAGAAGTTAAGGACTATGTTAAATCGAAGGAAATGGCGTGTAAGGTACCAAAGGTGAGTGGGATGTTAGATTATTGGAATGCTCTTAAAATCCAACAAAATGCAACAAAAAAGCCATAAGAATGGTCAAGACGAAATATGAGGGCAAACTGGCCAATAATATAAATCAGAATACGAAAAAAAAGTTTAGTTTTCAGTTACATGATGAGTGAAAGGGAGATGAGAGTTGACACTAGACCACTGGAAAATGATGCTGGTGAAGTAGTAATGGGGGACAAAGAAATGGCTGATGAATTTAATGAACAATCTGCACTGTCTTTTCCGGTCAGTACCGCCCCCACTTATCCCATTTAACCTGTCTCATTACGGGTGGACTTTAGGAGCCGGGGGATCTCAGGACCCACCACCCGCTGCTGCTTCTGAATCCCCGGTGTTTCTGTTCGGTTGATGGATGCGGTGAACGAGTTAAAATTAATCAATCAATAATTCTCATCTGGTGTTTATTTCACTCCATAGAACCTTAGAACACTACAGCACAGAAAACAGGCCATTTAGCGCTTCTAGTCTGTGCGGAAACTTTATTCCGCTCGTCCCATTGACCTGCACCCAGTCCGTAACCCTCCAGACCTCACCCATCCATGTATCTATCCATTTTATTCTTAAAACTCCCAGATCCCTTTGCTTCTCCGCACTCCTCAGTGCCCTACCATTTACTGTCTATGTCCTACCTTGGTTTGTCCTTCCAAAATGTATCACCTCACGCTTGTCTGCATTAAATTCCATCTGTCATTTCCTGGTCCATTTTTCTAGTTGGTCCAGATCCCTCGGCAAGCATTGAAAGCCTCCTCGCTGTCCACAACGCCTCCAATCTTGGAGTCATCAGCACAATTGCTGATCCAATTGACCACATCTATATCATTGATATAGACAACAAACAACAATAGTCCCAGCACAGATCCCTGAGGCACACCACTAGTCACAGGCCTCCGGACTGAGAAGCAATCATCCACTACCACTCTCTGTCTTCTCCCACACAGCCAATTTCGAATTCAGTTAACAACCTCTCCATGGATACCTAGTGTCTGAACCTTGTGAACTAACCTCACATGTGGGACCTTGTCAAAGGCCTTACTAAAGTTCATGTAGACAACATCCACAGCCTTTCCTTCTTCTACTTTCTTGGTAACCTGTTCGAAAAATTCTATAAGATTTGTTAAACACGATCTACCACGCAGAAAGCCATAGTGACTATCCTTAATCAGCCGTTGGCTATCCAAATACTTGTATATCCGATCTCTCAGGAGATCTTCCAATAATTTATCTACTACTGATGTCAGGCTCACTGGCCTGTAGTTAACTGGTTTACTATTGGAACCTTTTTTAAACAACAGAATAACATGAGCTACCCCCCAATCCGGCACTGCACCTGTAACTGAGGACATTTTAAATATTTCTGCCAGGGCCCCTGCAAATTCTACACTAGTCTCGCTTAAGGTCCGAGGAAATATAAAGTCAGGCCCGGGGGATTTATCTACCTTTATGTGCTGTAAGGCAGCAAACACCTCCTCCTCTTTAATCTACAAATGTTCCATGACACCACTGCTTGTTTCCCTTCCTTCCATATACACTATGCCAGTTTCCTGAGTAAATACTGATGCAAAGAAACTGTTTAAGATCTCCGCCACCTCATAAGGCCCCACACATAGACGACCACTCGGATCTTCTAGGGGACCGATTTTGTCCCTTACTATCCTTTTACGCTTAATATACTTGTAGAAACCCCTCGGGTTTACCTTCACATTATCTGCCAAAGCCACCTCATGTCTTCTTTTTTTCCTTCCTGATTTCCTTCTTTAGTATTTTCTTACGTTTTCTACACTCTTCAAGTAATTCATTTGTTCTTTGTTGCCTATACCTGCTATACACCTCTCTCTTTTTCTTAACCAGATCACCAATATCCCTTGCAAACCAAGGTTCCTGTTAACTTTGCCTTTAACCCTGGCAGGAACATGCAAACTGCACTCTCAAAATTTCACCTTTGAAGGCCTTCCACTTACTGAACACATCCTCGCCAGAAAAAAAAAATATCGCAATCCACCCTCCCTAGATCCTTTTTCATTTCAGAAAATTGGTCCTTCTACAATTTAGAACCTCAACTCGAGGACCAGACCTATCCTGATCCGTAATTAACTTGAAACTAATGTCATTATGGTCACTGGACCCAAAATGTTCGCCTGCACATACTTCTGTCACCTGACCTGTCTGGTTTCCTAATAGGCGATCAAGTATTGCATCCTCTCTCGTAGGTACCTCTATATATTGATTTAGAAAACTTTCCTGAAAACATTTCACAAACTCCAAGCCATCTAGCCTTTTGACAGTTTGGGAGTCGCAGTCAATATGAGGAAAGTTAAAATCCCCTACTATTACAACTTCCTGTTTCTTACATTGGACTAATATCTTTATACAGATTTGCTCCTCCAATTCTCTCTGACTATTGGGCGGTCTATAATACACCCCTATTAGTGTGGTCACACCTTTCCCGTTCCTCAGCTCCACCCATATGGCCTCTGTAGACAACCCTCCGGTCTGTCCTGTCTACGCACAGCTGTGATATTTTCCCTGACTAGTAATGCCACTCCTCCCCCTTTCATCCTTTCAACGTAATATGACATTTGTTAATGAAGATGGACAATTCTTCTTCGATATGTGCCAATCAGTGTTTAATTCAATTTAAAATTGTTCACTGTTATATTTAACAAAGGAGAGACTATACAAAATATTCTACAGTTTTTAAAGCTCTGAAAATCAATTTACAACCTAATGTACAAATCTTTGATTTCTGTCTGTACATGCAGTCCTCGCATGACCTTTATCCTCCTCCACCTCACTATCCGCTCTAACACTCGGGTTCCCCTCCCTCTGCAAATCTTTTTTACCCCCCCCCCCACCCCAGCAGCACTAGCAAATCTACCTGCAAGGATGTTAGTCCCCCTGCAGTTAAGGGGCAAACCGTCCCGTCGGAACAGGTCCCACCTTCCCGGGAACAAAGCCCAATTGTCCAGAAACATGAAGCCCTCCCTCCTGCACCATCTCCTTAGCCACGTATTTAGCTGCACTCTCCGCACATTTATATTTACAGGGACTTTACTCCTGACGCCGGTCCCGGGACCCGACCCGTTTACAGACCCGGAGCGGAACCGGAGCAGATTCTCAGCCATTGATTTACATCCCAGCTCGCGAAGAGAGGATAAAGTTTCCCCGTGAATTGATTCCCTGTGAAGGTGTGGAGATGGGACTTGGTCTCCGCGTTGTAAAATGAAACTGTCCCGGACTCGTAACTGAAATAAACTCCCACCCTCCCGGGGATGGGACCGGCAGCGAGACGGGACTCGGGGGAGGGGAGACCACGGTCCACGTCACAATCCCGATGTAACACGTCATAATCCCGATGTAACACGTCTCCATCCCGCCCGATGACCCAGAATCCGGTCTCCGGACTCAGTCTGACCCGTCCCTTCCTCTCCACAGACTCTGCGGCGACTCCCAGCCACCAGAACCGAATCCCCGTCACCTCCACCTCCCAGGAATGTCTCCCCGATGTGAATCCCTTCGATCCCAGCACACAAGGCCGGTATGTGAATCTCTTCCCGGTGTCAGGGAGATTCCTCCAGGTCCAGGTCCGTCTCACACTCTTCCGATCCTCAGACACCTCGAGCAGCGGATTCGCCGTTTCCACATCCAGGGTGACAGAGACTGGGCGGGGAGAAGTAGAGAATTAGAGAGTCCCCGGGGATTGAAGGGAGATTCGGGCAGCGCGGCCCCGGGGAATCGGGGGGAGACTCGGACTGCGCGGCCCCGGGGATCGGGGGAGGTGATAATGGGAACCAGTAGGGGGGGGGGGGGTGCTGAATGGCAGATTGAACCAGGAGAGGGAGGGGTCTGAAAGCCCCTGGGTGAACTGAATCTGGAGGGGGCAAAGATGGCAGAAGAGGATGACTTCGTCCCCTTTCCCACAACCCCATCCCCCGCAGACCCTCATTAGGACAGGGGATGAATTTGCAGGAAACCTTAAGCAACACAGGTCCTGACGAAGGGTTTTAGTCTGAACCGTCGACTGTTTACTCTTTTCCATAGAAACTTCCAGGCCTGCTGTTACGCCAACATTTTTTTTTAATTGAATTTTCAAATAGGTTAAAGAAAGGAAAAAAAAACCCTTTCCCCTCACCCCAACTTCCCGATAGAAAAAAAAGAAGAAAAAAATAAGGAAATAAAGAAAGAATGCCTGGATATCGGAAGATCCCCACATGCTCCATGGAGTTCATAATAGCTTTAATATATATATATTTCTTTCTTTCCCAAGATAACCAATAATTTTATCTTCGGAGCACCTATATATTTAATCCTACTTTTTGTAAATAAGGGCGCCAAATTTCAGAAATATTTCATATTTATCTCTTAAATTATAAGTATTTTTTTCAAGTGGAATGCAGCTAAAAATTTCATTCTTCCTACGATCTATACTTAAGTATGAATCCGATTTCCAAGTAACTGCGATAGCCTTTTTGGCTACTGCCAATGAAATTTTTATGAATTCTTTCTGATATTTATTGAATTTGGATTTTGATTTTATCCCTTCAATATCGCTTAGTAAAAACAATATTGGATTGTGTGGAAGTTGTATTTGAATAATTTGTTCCAGTAAAACTCTTAAATTTGCCCCAAAAGGTTGAATTTTAGAACAAGACCAAGTAGAGTGTAAAAAATTACCAATTTCTTGATTACATCGAAAACATTGATCAGGTAAATTTGAGTTTAATCTATTTATTTTTTGTGGTGTAATATATATTTGATGTAAAAAGTTATATTGTACTAATCTTAGTCGAACATTTATTGTATTTGTCATACTGTCAAGACATAATCTGGACCAACTTGTTTCATCAATTTTAATATTCAAATCAGTTTCCCATTTTTGTCTTGACTTATGAATTCCTTGTTTAATTGCCTGTTTTTGAATCAAATTATACATACCAGAAATACTTTTTAAAGTTTTCCTTTATGAAATAAAGATACTATTTCATTAGGTTTCAGCAATTACATTGTTTGACCCAGTTTATCTCTTAAATAAGTCCTTAATTGGAAATAACAGAAAAGAGTGTTATTTGATATTTTATATTTATTCTTTAATTGGTCAAATGACATTAATATACCTCCTTCAAAACAGTCTCCTATATATCTAATCCCTTTGTGAAACCAGTTATATAAAAGTTGATTATCCATTGTAAAAGGGATACGTTTATTTTGAATTAAAGGTCTCTTTCCTAATTAATATTTCTTTATCTCATCATCAACATTTATCTTATTCCATACATCAATCAAATGTTTTAATATAGGAGATTCTTTCTTTTCCAGTATCCATTTAGATTCCCATTTATATATAAAATCTTCTGGTATATTTTCTCCTATTATGTCTAATTCTATTCTAATCCATGCTGGCTTATCTTTATCAAGAAAAGATGCAGTAAATCTAAGTTGATTTGCTTTGTAATAATTCTTAAAATTTGGTAATTGTAACCCTCCTAGGTCAAACTTCCATGTCAATATTTCCACTGATGTTCTTGACATCTTACCTTTCCAAAGGAATTTCCTCACACATTTATTTAACTCTTGAAAAAGTTTCTGTGATGATTGTATTGGTAATGTTTGAAATAAATATTGTAATCTAGGGAATATATTCCTTTTTTGATTTTTTTTCAATAATGGCAAATAATTAAATTTATATAAGTTCATTATATCATTATCAACTATTTTACCTAAATATTTATACCATTTATTGGCCATCTAAATAGAGTTATTAATCAACATTGACTATAATCTCCTTTATTAAGTGGTAGAATTTCACTTTTATCCCAATTTATTGTGTACCCTGATATTTTCCCATATTCTGCCAATCTAGAAGATAATTTACGCAACGAATGTAATGGGTTAGTTAGATAAATCAGAACATCAACAGCAAATAAGCTAATCTTATATTCCTCCAGATTAATTCTGAAACCCATAATATCTGAGTCAGTTCTAATTAATTCATCTAATGGTTCTATCGCCAACGCAAGTAAAGCAGGCGATAATGGACAACCTTGTCTACTTGACCGTGTTAACTGAAATTATGTTGAAATTTGGCCATTTGTCACCACTTTAGCTTTGGGGTTAGTATTTAAGGTTTTAATCCAATTTTATAAAATATACTCCTAATCCATATTTTTCCAATACCTTAGATAAAAAATCCCATTCCAATCTATCAAATGCTTTTTCTGCATCCAAAGCAACTAAGAACTGCTTAGTTCTTCCCTCTTTTGTGCCAAATGAATTATGCTAAGTAACCGAGTTACATTATCTGCCGATTGTCTATTTTTAATAAATACTGTTTGGTCCATGTGTATTAATTTTGGTAAGTATTTAGATAATCTGTTAGATAAAATCTTTGCTATTATTTTATAATCCGTATACAAAAAAGAAATAGGTCTATGTAATGTTGGTTTTAAAAGATCTGTGTCTTTTTTTGGCAATACAATTAAAGTAGCTGTCGAAAAAGGTTCTGGAAGTTTATGCGTTCTTTCTGCTTGGTGTGTTAGCTCCATAAAAGGAGGAATTAATAAATATTTATTTTTGTAAACCAGGCGA
The DNA here is from genome assembly GCF_030144855.1 of Hypanus sabinus. Classification (NCBI taxonomy): domain Eukaryota; kingdom Metazoa; phylum Chordata; class Chondrichthyes; order Myliobatiformes; family Dasyatidae; genus Hypanus; species Hypanus sabinus. Next base: position 1,696,742 of record NW_026778979.1, read on the forward strand.
AAAACCATCTTCTCCTGGAGATTTATTACTCTGAAGTGATCCTAAAGCTTCTTCGACCTCCTTTAATGTAAAAGGCACATCTGATCCCTTCTATTCTTCCAAATTCAATTTTGGGAGAGTTATTTGTGAAAAAAACCTTTCTATCTCAACAATATCATTTTGTGATTTTGATTGATATAATTCAGAATAAAAAAAAATAAGTTTATAAAGGTTTATAAATAATTTTATTTACAGTTGTTCCAATTGCATTTATCGTTTTGGAAGCCTGGTCTGTTTTTAACTGCCAAGCAAGTATCTTGTGTGATCTTTCACCAAGTTCATAATATCTCTGTTTAGTTCTCATAATTGCTTTTTTTTCCTGTGCGGTATGTCTGAAGTGTACTATATTGTAGTTTCTTATTTACACGTTATCTTTATTTTTCTTTTGTCATATATCTTTGAGATTCTTTTTCTAATTTTGTAATCTCTTTTTCCAATTGATCTATTTCTACCATATATTCCTTCTTAATTTTAGAAGTATAACTTATTATCTGGCCTCTCAAATATGCCTTCATCGCTTCCCATAATATAAATTTATCATCAACTGAATTTGAGTTTGTATCTAAAAAAACTTGAAACTGTTTTTTCATAAAATCACAAAAATCTTGAAGTTTTAATAATATTGAATTAAATCTCCATCTTTAAATCGATTCCTCCTTATCCATCATTATCATTGTCATTATCAAGGGGGAATGATCTGACAATATTCTTGCTTTATATTCCATATTTTTCACTCTGTCTTGAATATTCTCTGATCGTAAGAAAAAAATCTATCCTTGAATAAGTGTTATGTCTATTTGAATAAAATGAATAATCTCTTTCTCTTGGGTTAATTCTTCTCCATTTATCAATCAAATTTAAATCTTTCATCAATGACAAAATTAATTTTGCTACTTTTGGTTTTGTAGCAACTTTTGTTGACCTATCTAAAACTGGGTCTAGACAAAAGTTAAATTCTCCACCTATTAATATTTTATCGTGTGCGTCAGCCAAATTCAAAAAAAAATCCTCCTGTATAAATTTTACATCGTTTTCATTTGGTGCATAAATTTTCATAAGTCCATAGTTCTGAAAAGCTTTGACAATGTATAATTACATATCTTCCCGCAGAATCAATTAATACATCTTGTATTTTAATTTGTAAAATTTTGTTGACCAAAATTGCAACCCATCTCGCTTTTGAATTAAGTCAATCTGCTATAACATTTCCGACCCAATCTCTTTTTAATTTCCGATGTTCTATCTCTGTTAAATGTGTTTCTTGTATAAAAGCTATATCTATTTTCATTTTCTTAATGTATGTTAAAATTCTTTTTCTTTTCACCGGTCCATTAAGCCCATTAACATTAAAACTTAAAACAATCTGTAAATTAGTCATTATTTTTAACGTGGTTACTCCAGTCTATAATAATACACTATATTTCAACTCTCATAGTATCTTGGGGAATTATTTTAACATTCTATTCGCGATTAATTTTTCTCAAATTTTTTACGTATCTCCCCCTGTATCATATAATTAAAAGTATATTTAAATATTCTTCCGTCCTTAATGTTCATCAACTCACTTCAGTGTTCCTGTCTTCATCTTTAATCTGTTTCACTTATAAATATTTACTGTGTCCAGTGAATATTTGGGAGTTCTTGTGCAAACTCCTCTGCATCCCGATGATCAGTAAAAAAATCTTCTTTTTCCGTCATCCAAAAAAAATATCAGTGCTGCAGGGTGGCGCAATATAAATTTATAACCATTTCCCATAAAACATTTTTCGCTGGCTTAAATTTCTTCTTTCTCTTCGAAAGGTCATAAATTATATCAGGATAGAGAAGAACTGCTTTCACTTCTATCATGAATGGCTCATTTTTCTTGATATCTTAAGTATTTTATCAAGATTCGTCGTGGGTTTTGGTCTTACAGCTCTGTGGACGGTTTCGATTTCAATCAACTGGGTTCCTTCTTCCATTTCCAAATTTTCCGGGATCCATTTTTCAAAAAAATTTGTTGGATCCTCTCCCTCTATCCCTTCTTTAAGACACGCAATTTTAATTTTATTTCGTCCACTAAAATTTTCAAGCACGTCTATTTTTTCCAACAGTCGTTTTCTTTCTGATGTATTATCTTCCATTTTCTTCACTCTCTCAATAGTGTCTCCCGTTGTTTCTTCCAGGTTTGTAACTTTCTTGAGCATTTTCTCCTGTTTTCTCACCATCTTCATATTTTTAATATATTCTTGTATTATTTTTATTTTTTTTAATTCATGCATTATTTGCATCAAAGAAGGAACTCTTATGTGTCCAGAATATCTTCCACCTCCAATCTCTTCCTGTTGTTATTCTTCTACCTCCTCATCTTCATCTGGATGTTCCAGAGAATCCGAATCCACCCCGTATTCATTGTCACTTCCGCTTCCAATGCTAGCTGGGATTGTAGTTCATTATGCTCATGTTTGCGCATGCACTTTCCTGCGCGCACGCGCAGTTCCTGTTGTTCCATCTTGGAGACGATTGATGCTGCGGGCGATTTCTGTTCTGTTTCGCCGGATTGAGATGCACTTGAGTCCGAGGCTTCTTCATGGTGGCCGGCTCAATTTGCACTATCTTCAAAGCAATAGTTTTCTTCCTTGTCTGTTTAGGAGGCATCTCTAATGAAAATCCTGAGTAGTTTGGACGTAGTTTTTAGGAAATATTTACAAACTTTTCTTCACTTAAGCATTAATTTATTAGGTTTTTTTTTACGGGACATCTGGATATCCGCGTCTCGATCCCACGTCATCACGTGACATCCCCGCCAAACAATTTGTGTGTTTTACTCCGCTTTCAATATACTCAATTATTTGGCCTCCACAGCTGCCTGTGGCAGATTCACTATCCTGTGGATAAAGGAATTCCTCCTCATCTCTGTCCTAAATGGACATCCCTATAGTCGGAGGCTGTGCTTACCGTTCTCGACCCACCCACATCCTCCCAACATCAACTCTCTCCAGACAGGTGTCAGAGAGATCTGGCGAGACCCTTCATCAGGACCTGTGTAGCTTGGATTACCAGCATCTGCAGATTTTCTCCTGTTTGATTTTTAAGGCAGAAGTTAATAACTAAACTTCTTGATTAGTCAGAGTCTCAAAAGTTACGGGGAGGAAGCGAGAGAATAGGGGTGAGAGGGATAATAAATCAGCCATTCTTCTAAACTCCGGTGAGTACAGGCCCAGAATCATCAAACACTCCTCATATGTTAACTGTTTCATTCCTGGAATCATTCTTGTGAATCTTCCGGACCCCTTCCAATGCCAGTACATGTTTTCCGATAGAAGGGACCCAAAACTGCTCACAATAATCCAAATGTGGTCTGACCAATGCCTTATAAAACCTCAGAATTACATCCTTGCTCTTGTACTCTAATCCTCTCGAAATGAAAGCAAACATTGAGTTTGCCAATCTTACCACTGACACAAATTGCAAGTTAACCTTCAGGGAATCCTGCACAAGGACACCCAAATCCCTTTGCACCTCTGATTTTTGAATTTCGCCCTGTTTACAGAATTGTCTATGTCTTTATTCCTTTGACCAAAGTCGTACCTGCCTAAGATTGTACCTGCCAAACTCTACCTGTGATGCAAGTTCCTTATTACGTATACTGGTGCATTCAAATAAGACCATAACACAAAGCAACAGAAGCCGGCCATTCAGTCCTTCGAATCTGTTCCGCCATTTTATCATGAGCTGATCTATTCTCCCATTTAGTCCCACTCCCCCAGCTTCTCACCATGACCTTTGATGCCCTGGCTACTCACATACCTATCAATCTCTCTTAAATACATCCAATGACTTGGATTCCACTGCCGCAAGAAATTCACAGATTCACCACCCTAAAAAATAAAAAAAATATCTTCGCATCTCCCTTCTGAATGGGCTCCCTTCAATCCTTAAGTCATGCTCTCTCGTACTAGTCTCCCCCACCATGGGAAACAACTTTGCCACATCCACTCTGTCCATGCCTTTTAACATTCGAAATGTTTCTGTGAGGTTCCCCCTCATTCTAAACTCCACAGAGTACAGTCCAAGAGCGGTCAAATGTTCCTCACATGTTAACCCTCTCATTCCCGGAATCATTCTAGTGAATCTTCTCTGAACCCTCTCCAATGTCAGAACATCCTTTCTTAAATAAGGATCCCAAAACTGCACACAGTATTCCAAGTGAGGTCTTTCCAGTTCCTTATAGAGCCTCAACATCACATCCCTGCTCTTGTTCCTCTAGAAATGAATGCCAACATTGCATTCCCCTTCTTCACCACCGACTCAACCTGGAGGTTAACCTTAAGGGTATCCTGCACGAGCACTCCCAAGTCCCATTGCATCTCAGAACTTTGAAATCTCTCTCCATTTAAATAATAGTCTGCCCGTTTATTTCCTCCACCAACGTGCATGATCATACACTTTTCGACATTGTATTTCATTTGCCACTTCTTTGCCGATTCTCCCAAACTATCCAAGTCTCTCTGCAGACTCTCTGTTTCTGCAGCACTACCGGCCCTCCACCGATCTTTGTATCATCAGCAAACTTAGCCTCAAAGCCATCTATTCCATAATCCAAATCGTTGATATACAACGTAAAACACCACTGGTAACTGGCAAACAACCAGAATGGAATCCCTGACCAATCAGCCAACGCTCTATACACTTATGTAAATTTCCTGTAATTCCATGGGCTCTTATCTTGTTTAGCGGCCTCTTGTGCGGCACTTTGTCAAAAGCCTTCTGGAAATCCAAATGCACAACATCCACTGCATCTCCCTTGTCTAGCCTACTTGTAATCTCCTCAGAAAATTTCAACGGGTTTCTCTGGCAGGATTTTCCTTTAAGGAAACCATTGCTGAGTTTGGCCTATCACGTCATAGGCCTACAGATACTCGGTAACCTCATCCTTGAAAATTGACTCCAACAACTTCCCAACCACCGATGTCGAGCTAACAGGTCTATAATTTACTTTTTGCTTCCTTGCCCCTTTCTTAAATTCCAAAGTGGCATTTACAATCTTCCACTCCTCCGAAACCATGCCAGTGTCTATTGATTGTTGAATGATCATTGCTAATGCCTCCGCGATCTCCACAGCTACTTCCTTCAAAATACAAGGGTGCATTCCATCTGGTTCTGGAGATTTATCTACCCTGAGACTATTCAGCTTCCTGAGTACTTTCTCTGTCGTAATTGTGACTGCGCACACTTCTCTTCCCTGACACCCTTGAGTGTCCGGTATACTGCTGATATCTTCCTCAGTGAGGACTGATGCAAATACTCGTTCAGTTCCCCAGCCATCTCCTTATCTCCCATTACAATTTCTCCAGCATCATTTTCTATCAGTCCTATATCCACTCTGACCTGTTTTTTTTTACTCTTTATATACTTGAAAAAGCTTTTAGTATCTTCTTTGATATTATTTGCTAGCTTCCTTTCATAGTTCATGTTTTCCCTCTTAATCGCCTTCTTAGTTTCCTTTTGTAAGCTTTTAAAAACTTCCCAATCGTCTGACTTCCCACTAATTTTTGCTTCCTTGAATGCTCTCTCCTTTACTTTTATTTTGGCTTTGACTTCTCTTGTCAGCCAAGGTCGCATCCTTTTTCATTTCGAAAATTTCTTCTTTTTTGGAATATATCTGTCTTGCACATTCCTCACATCATGCATAAACTCCAGCCACTGCTGCTCTGCCGTCCTCTCGCTAGTGTCCCATTCTAGTCAAATTTGGCCAATTCCTCTCTCATGCCACTGTAATTTCCTTTACTCCACTGCAATACCGACACATCGGATTTCGGCTTCCCTTTCTCAAGTTTCACAGTGAACTCCATCATGTTACGATCACTGTCTCCTAACGGTTCCTTCACCTCCATCTCTCTAATCACCTCTGGGTCATTGCACAATATCCAATCCGGTAGCTCTGATCCCCTGGTGGGCTCAACAACAAGCTGTTCTGAAAAACCATCTCGTAGACATTCTACAAATTCTCTCTCTTGAGATCCAGTGTCGATCTGATTTTCCCAATCCACTCACATGTTAAACTCCCCCACAATTATCATAACACTGCCCTTCTGGCAAGCCTTTTCTATTTCCTGGTGTAATTTGTAGTCCACCTCACTGTAGCTGTTTGGAGGCCTGTAGATAACTGCCATCAGGTTCCTTTTACCCCTGCGATTTCTTAGCTCAACCCAATAAAGATTCTTCCGATCCTATGTCACCTCTTTCTAATGATGTAATATCATTTCTTACCAATATAGCCACGCCACCCCCTCTGCCTACCTGCCTATCCTTCCGATACACCGTGTATCCTTGGACGTTCAGCTTTCAGAAACATGCATCCTTTAGCCACGTCTCAGTGATGGCCACAAAATTATACCTGCCAATCTGTAGCTGTACGACAAGATCACCCACCTTCTTCCTTATGCTGTGTGTATTTAAGTATAACACCTTAAGTCCAGTATTTGGTACTTTTTGTTCTGATTGCCCTGCAACTCATCTCAGTGGCTGCAAATTTGCCCCATCACCTGCCTGTCCTTCCTGACATCTTTACTGCTCACTATCTTAGATTTATTTTTCCCCTCCTCCGCTCTATCATTCCGGTATACCATCCCCCGCCAAATTACTTTAAACCCTCCCGAACAGCTCTATTAAACATTCCCGCGAAGATGTTGATCCCCGTCGGGCTCAGGTGTAACCCGTCCTTTTTGAACAGTTAATACTTCCCCCTAAAGAGATTCCAATGATCCAAGAATGTGAAGCCCAGTCTCTCAGCCACGCATTCATCTGCCTGATCCTACTATTCTTGCCCTCGCTAGCACATGGCACAGGTAGCAATCCTGAGATTACTACCCTGGAGGTCCTGCTTCTCAGCTTCATCCCTAACTCCCGGAAATCTCTCTTCAGGACCTCCTCCCTTTTCCTCTCTATGTCATTGGTACCAACATGTACCAAGACAGCTGGCTGCTCGCCCTCTCCCTTCCGAATATTCTGGACCCGATGCGAGACATCCCGTACCCTGGCACCTGGGAGGCAGCACACCATGCGGGTATCTCTATCAGGCTCACAGAATCTCCTGTCGGTTCCCCTGACTATGGAATCCCCTATGACTGCCGCATTATTCATCTCCCTCCTTCCCTCCTGCACAACAGCGCCGGGCTCAGTGCCAGAGACCCGGTCACTGTGGCCGTCCCCTGTCAGGTCATCCCCCTCAACAGCATCCGAAACGATATACTTGTTGCTGAGGGGGGCAGCCACAGGGGTGCTCTCCACTATCCGGGCATTTCCCTTCACTCTCCTGCCAGTCATCCAGTTTTCTGACCCCTGTAGCGTAGGGATGACTACCTCCCTGTAGCTCCTGTCTACCACCTCTTCATTTTCTCTAATAAGCAGTAGGTCATCAAGCTGCAGCTCCAGATCTCTAACACGGTCTCCGAGGAGCTGAATCTCGGTTCACCTGGTGCAGATGTGGCTATCAGGGAGGCTGGAGGTCTCCCAGGATTCCCGCATCTGACACCCTGAACAAAGCGCTAACCCTGCAGATATACTACCTAATTCTACAGGAATGAAAGAAAGAAAGATAGGTCTACTCACCCACTTACTTCGCCAAACACACAAACATTTTAAACCGTTAGCTAATGTGCCCTGCTATTCCCCCGTCCGACGGGCCGATTTGCCAAGGGGAGAAAAAGAGTCGGTGCCTCGCTCTCGCCTCTTCCCGTTACCGCCTAAGCCCGTTGAGCCAAAGCCCTACACTCTGCTGCCACCCACTCCGCTGCCCGCTGTATAGGGTGGTCATCTTTTTAAACTCTCCTCGCTGTCCTGCGCAGTCTTATCGTGCTTGTACGTGAAGTTACTTTTTTTAAAAACTGCCTTCCTTCAGAAGTTAGCTCCCACGCCGCCTTTCTTGTCCCAAAAAAACACCTTCGGTCGTGTATTCATCAGCCTATTCCACACTGTCCACATGAACTTAAGCAAGGACTTTGATGTCGATGATAGACCACACTTGGAGTATTGTCTGCATTTTCGGTTCCCGAATATGGGGAGGATGTCATTACACTGGACAGGAGGCTTCAGGAGGATGTTACCAGGACTGGGGGTGTGTTGACTTTATGGCAGTTATTTAGTTTATAATATTTTCGCTTAGTAATTCATTTGTCAGTATTTTCTAGTTAGAATTAGAATCGTTTAAAGTATATTCATTGCCTGTAAAATATATCGGCATGCGATGACGTCACATCCGGTTTCGTCGCGTCTTGTGGGAAAATACCGGTTTGGGATGAACGCAAGGGCGGGGCCTCGCATGAGGCAGACCCGAGCAAGAATTAGTATGTAAGCATTAGAAATCACAGTGAGTTCAACGCTGTAAGTTAATAATTGAATTAAAATGTTAACGCCGATCCCGTTAGAAGTAACGACGGCCGATAAGGTTTATGTTTTCGTTAGTTAAAGAGTTGCGGATAGTTTGTGTTGAACTGTATTTAAAGCGGTCCATGGCGAAGGTGGATTCTGACTGTATGCTGCACTTTAATGCAATGTAGTTGTAGTTTACTTTTACAAGTATTTACAATGTAAATGTACTATCAAGAAGGGAACAAATACTGTATCAATCTTGTGTTGTTTTGTCAACAGTTTTCACCATACGTTAATGTGAAGAGTGAACAGTAAGTGGTTAATCTTACTGCGACCGTGTTTCATTGCCTACGGTTTATCTCGGCGTTTCATTCGGCGTTTCATTACACCCGAGCGAGAACGCTACAGGGGGCTTGGGTTAAAAGCAGAGTGTGGGTTAGCTTGGGCTATTCAGCTGTTGTGCAGGATTTTCAGGGATGACTCCTTATTGAGGTAAATAATTCTGAGGACCTTAAATAACGTTTATTTTTCCAAGAAAAGGGAGTACAGAACCAGAGGGCTCAGATTGAAGGTGAGACGGGAAATTTTTCTGAGTGGTCTATCGGGTAATATTCTCAAAGTGAGGGAGGTTGGTGAATGGAATTTGCCCTCAGACGCTATTCAAACAGGTAAAAATAAAATATATTAAAATAAATTTGGGCAGGGACACAGATGGGAAATGGTTAGAGGGATGGGGGGGGGGAACACACACAAACGGGCCATGCTCAAGAAGACATCTTAGTCTTGCAGATTGATGAAGTGGGCCGTGAGTTCAACATCCGTCAAACCCTCCCAGATCATCCTCCTGAGGAATCTCACCCCGGAGTCTGTCTGTGAAGTGTTGATGTGACGTCTCGTCAGATGGCAGCTCAGTGACACAGAACAGACAGACTGGGTAAGGACGGCAGGTTTCAATCCTAAATGGGAATTTGTGCCTGTTTCTGTGGCCGTGTGTCACACTCTGATAGTATATCGTGTGTGTGTGTGTGTGTGTGTGTATTGATTGCGGTAAATATCCGTGTGGTGTGTATACACATCGAAGGAGAGTGTGCACATTGAAGAATTTGTATGTTACAGTGTCTCATCACATGTCTGGTGTGTGTTGACAATGTGTCACACGTGATTGAGTTGTTTAAATGAATAAATGACTTTCTCTGAAGAGACAGGTTTCCAGTTTGCTGAGGGAAATAACAACGAACATTGCTGAGGCTCTGACTACAATCTGCCAGTCCTTCCTGTGTATGTGTGTGAGGGAGCTTTGCCAGGCCGGTTATGCTGTGTGTGCTTCTCCCGAGCCCGAGATGAAATCTTGACCCATGTCAATGCTTGTTGGTGTGTCCGAGCTCATTCTCACAATGCTTCAATGTAGTGGTCTGATCACCATGAGACATAGGAGCAGAATTAGGCCATTTGCCCATCGAGTCTGCTCCGCCATTCAATCATGGCTGATCCTTTTTTTCCCTCCTCAGCCCCACTCCCTGGTCTTCTCCACGTAACCTTTGATGCTGTGTCCAATCTAGAACCTATCAAGCTCTGCCTTAAATACACACAAGTTCCACAAATTCACCAGCCGCTGGCTCAAATTTGTTCACATGTGTTTTAAATAGATGCCCCTCCATCTCAAGGCTATGCCCTGTTGCCCTGATCACCACCGCCATGGGAAACATCCTTTCCACATCTACTCTGTCTAGGCCTTTCAACATTCGAAAGGTTTCAATGAGATCCCCCCTCATCTTTCTAAATTCCAGCGAGTACAGAGACAGAGCTATCAAACGTTCCTCGTATGATAACCCTTTCATTCCTGGAATCATCCTTATGAAATGAACCTTCTGCAATGCCAGCACATCTTTCCTTTGACGAGGAGCCCAAAATTGTTCACAATACTAAAGGTGAGGCTTCACCAGTGCTTTATAAAGCCTCAGCATCACATCACTGCTATTGAATTGAAGCCAACGTTGGTTTTGCCTTCCTCTCCACTGACTCTATCTGCAAATTAACCTTTCGTGTGTTCTGCAGAACGACTGCTAAGTCCATTTACATCTCAGTTTTTTGGGTTTTCTCCACATCTGAAAAAAAGTCTGCACATTATTTTGACGACCACAATGCATGACCATGAATTTTCCAACATTATATATCACTTGCCACTTTCCTTCCCATTCTCCTCATTCAAGTCCTTGTCCAGCCTAACAGTTTCCTCAACACTACCAGCTCCACCAATCTTCGTATCATCTGCAAACATGGAAACAAAGCCATCTACTCTAGTACAAGGGGGTATGAATTCAGGATTGAAGGACGTCCTTTTAGAACTGAGATGTGGATAAATTACTTTAGTCAGTGTGTGGAAAATCTGTGGAATTGGTTGCCACAAGTGGCTCTTAAGGCCAAGTCATATTTAAGGCAGAGATAGATAGGTTCTTGATTAGCCAGGGCATCAAAGGGTACGGGGTGAAAGCAGGGGAGTGGGGTTTACTGAAGAACTGGATCTGCCCATGACTGAATGGTGGAGCAGAATCGATGGGCTGAATGGCCTACTTCTGCTCATATATCTTATGATCTATTCAATCAGCTAAATCTTGATATACAGCATAAAATGGTGGCCTAACACTGACGCCTGTGGAACACGAGTCAATAGGCAGCCAACCAGAAGAGGATCCCTTTCTCTTTCCTACCAATCAGCCAATGTTCTAACCATGTCTGTAACTTTTCTGTAATACCATGTCCTCTTAACCTGGGTACCAGCTTCATGTGTGGCACCTTGTCAAAGGCCTTCCGAGATTCCAAATATACAACATCCACTGCATCCCCTTTATCTATCCTGCTTCTAATCTCCTCAAAGAATCCCAACAGGTTTGTTAGGCAGGATATTCCCTAACGAAGCCATGATGACTTGTCCTATCTTGTCCAGTGTCATCAAGTATTCCGTAACCTCGTACTTAACAACTGACTCCAATTTCTTCCCAACCACAGAGGTGAGGCTAACTGGTTTCCTTTCTGCTGCCTTCCTCCTTACTTAAAGAGTTAAGTGACATTTGCCATTTTTCAGTTCTCTGGCACCATGCCAGGGTCCAGTGATTTTTGAAAGATCATTTGAAATGCCTCCATAATTTCTACTGCGACCACTTTCAGAACACTAGGGTGCAGTTCATCTGGTCCGGGTGACTTATGTACCTTTCGGTCTTTCAGCTTTTTGAGCACCTTCTCCCTTGTAACAGTAACTGCACTCACTTCTCTTCCCTCGCATCCTTCAACACCGGGCACAGTGCTCGTATCATCCACAGTGAAGACTGGTGCAAAATTTTTGGTTTCTCCGCCATCTCTTTATCCTGTGTTATTATATATCCAGCCTCATTTTCTAGCGGTCCTATATCTACTCTCATCTCTGTTTTATTTTTTTACAGTACTTGAAAAACAATTTGATATTGTTTGCTAACTTGTTTTACAAAGACAGGTGTGTAAAAAGGGCCTGAAGGATCATTGGATACCAGAGTCACCCCAACCACAACCTGTACCAGTTGCTACCATCCGGGATACAGTTCCACAGCATAAAAGCCAGAAGCAACAGTCTCCGGGACAGCTTCTTCAACCAGGCCATCAGATTGCTTAACTCATGTTGAGACAACAGAATTTCTATGTTATATTAATCAGCCTGTTGTACATATTATTCATCATAAATTACTATAAATTGCAAATTTCAGTTAGATGGAGATATAACGTAAAGATTTTTACTCCTCATGTATATGAAGGATTTAAGTAATAAAGTCAATTCAATTCAAATCAATTTCTTGTTTATTTTTCCCCTCCCAAACATTCTTTTAGTTCCTCATGTAGATATTTAAAAGCTTCTCAATCCTCTATCTTCCTACTAATTTTTGCTTAATTGTATTCCCTATCTTTTGCCTTTACATTAACTTGTCTTCCCTTGTCAGCCACGGTTTTACTATTTTGCCATTTGAGTATTTATTTATTTTTGGAATACATCTATCCTTCACCTTTCTCATTTTTACAGAAACTGACACCATTTCTGCTCTGCTCTCATCCCTGCCAGCATCTCCTTCCAATTAGCTTTAGCCAACTCCTCTCTCAGACCACTGTAATTTCTTTTACTCCTCTGAAATACTACAATGTCAGACTTCACTTTCTCCTTCTCAGATTTCAAGTTGAACTCGGTCATGTTGTGAGCTCTGCTTCCTAAGGTTTCTTTTAACTACTCCCCTCTGGTTCAATACATAACACCCAATCCAGTAGAGCTGTTCCCCGAGTAGGCTCAACGACAAACTGCTCTAGAAAGCCATCACATTGCATTCAACAAACTCACTCCCTTGAGATCCTTTATCAAACTGATTTTCCCAATTGCCCTGCATGTTGAAATCTCCCATGATTATCGTAACATTATCCTTTTCATCAGCCTTTTCTATTTCCAGTTGTAATCTGTGACTGCTGTCAGGGTCATTTTTACTTTTGCAGTTCTTTACCTCAACCCACAAGGATTCAACATCTTCTAATCCTATGTCACATCTAGCTGCTGATTTACCAGCAGAGCCACACCACCCCATCGGCCTTCCTTCCTTCCTCCGATACATTGTGTAACCGTGAACATTCAGCTCCCAACTACAACCATCCTTCAGCCACGATTCTGTGATGGCCACAACATCATACCTGACAATCGGTAATAGTGCAACAAGATCATCCACCTTGTTTCTCATACTCCATGCATTGAGATATAACGCTTTGTGTTCTGTATCTGAGACTCTTTTTAATTCTGCATCCCTAATGCACTGATACTCACCCTGCTGGCTGCAACTTTCTCTTCGCATCTGTCCGCCCTATCTGACAGTCTGACTGTATGCTATCTTTGCATTTTAACCATCAGTCCTATCCCTTCACTCCACTTCCAACCCCCTCCACCCCACCAAATTAGTTCAGACACTACCCAACAGCTCAATAAAACCTCTCTGTGTGAATATTATTCTCCTTCGGTCGAGGTGCGACCCATCCCTTTTGAGCAGGTCATTCCTCCACCAGAACAGATCCCGATGATCCAAGAACCTGAATCCCTGTCCCCAGCACCATCTTCTCAGCCATGTTTATCTGTCAAATTATCCTGTTTCTACCCTCACCAGCACGTGGCACAGGCAGCAATCCAGAAATTACTACCCTGGGGGTACTGCTTCTGAGCTTTCAACCAAGCTCTCCAAATTCTATTTTAAGGACCTAATTGCTTTTACTTCCAATGTCATTGTCACAAATTTACCAAGATATCTGGCTCTTTTCCCTCCCTCGCTAAAATGCTGCAGATACGATTCGAGGCATCCCTGACCCTGGCACCCAGGAGGCAACATACCATTCGGGTGTCCCGTTCACATCAATAGATTCTCCTGTCTGTTCCCCTGGCGATTCAGTCCCCGATCACGACCACTCCCCTCTTCTGCCTCTAACAACAGTGAGAGTTGCTGATCCGGAAGCGGGAAGACCTGTGTCAGTCAGAGTCTGCACTCACAGGGCACATGAAGGACTTGTGTATTTTCCTGGCAATCCCTGTCACCACACTGATACCTGTTTTTATTCCCTACAATATTATCGTCAGTATTAAATTCCTAGTTCCTCTGATAGATCCTAACTCATGTCCTGCTGTGTTAGTGCATTTGCCTGGGATTGGAACACAGTGGTTCATTTGACAGTCCCGTGTATTGGTTGCATTGCGACCCTGTGCTGGTGTGTCCAGGGGTCTGACATCTCCAGCTGACCATGTGACAGTGATGCCTCTCATTTGGTGGGGTTGACGTGGAATAAACTTCAGTTCCCCTTCAGCCCACTATTAGAGACAATCTTTGCCTCAAATTGGAACTAAATTGAGCTTCATAAACAAGGAGAAATGAATTTTGTAAGTTTTACCTCGATTACTAGGATCAAGCGTTTCTCTCAGCACTGTGTTCAACAAATAGAGGTAATCGAATTTTTCAACCGGTAGGTTCTCATCTGTCACTGCCAATTCCTGGACATCGTCGTTAATCCTGTAAATATTAAACTGCTGGTTATAAATTGCTATTCTGAACTATTTTACAAATCCATTCAGGGTTTCAGTAAAGAGCCTGTCCTACCTCCTGTTCCGACGAGCTTCCTCCTGAAATAAATAAAACACAAATCTGATTAGACTTGGACTTACTGTCCACATCTTGAATTTCATCCATATCATTACAAGGTGTTGAAAATTCCCACTCCCACAGTCACTCAGACACACGGACAATACAGAACCATGGGGTAAAATACAGGGAAAGGTTCTGAATGTCAGACCATTCCTGAGAGGATGAAACTTACAGGGAAGACAGGACTGGCTGTGCATTATCAAATGGATATGACGTCAGGCTGATAGGATGGAGGAATTTAAGATCAGTGATCTAGGTGATTGTGTGCGGGTGGAGGAAGTACCTCTATTTATGGGGAGACTTGTGGGGAGATGTAATTCCAGATGGATTTTAATAAATTCTACAAGAAATTTAGTGAAGAGGATGTGGAACTCAGTGCCACAGGAGTGGATGAAATGGAACAGCAGAGATTGAATGTAATGGGGAGGCTGGGTAAACACGTGAGGGGCCAGAGCTTTCGGGCACTGTTGCTGGTTGTGGTGAGCAGGTGGCAGGAGGATTGTGAAGCAGCGAAACTGATAGAAGATGGAACTAATAGCCTGTTTATGATAGAGAATGGGATAGAATACCATGCAAAATATATCCAGAAAATAAAGAGACAGTGAAAGTTTCCGTAATCTGATGGAAACCGGATATGGATGATAAGTCTTTGTTCTCACTGATTGACAGAGAGACCCTCACACCAACCGCACCAGACACACTCACAGCCTGTGACTGGAACTGGGTGTTAATGGGAGTTTTAGAGGATATTTAATGCGGTAATTAAGGAAACAGTCAGCAGCTCTGTGTTATGATCGGAGTAGATAATTTCAGAGAAATTTGCATTCAGTCCTGGGATGTACAGAAGTTGTGGAAGTCCAGTTATGGGACAATAGATAATAGGTGCAGGAGTAGGCCATTCGGCCCTTATAGCCAGCACCATCATTCACCGTGATCATGGCTGCTCATACACAATCAGTACCCCGTTCCTGCCCTCTCCCCAATTCCCTTGACCCCGCTATCTATAAGAGCTCTATCTAACTCTCTCTTGAAAGTATCCAGAGACTTGGCCTCCACTGCCTTCTGAGGCAGAGCATTCCACATAGGCACCACTTTCTGGGTGAATTTTTTTTTTCCGCATCACTGTTCTAAATGGCCTACCCCTTGTTCTTAAACTGTGGCCTCTAGTTCTGGACTCACTCTTCAGTGGGAACATGCTTCCTGCCTCAAGCGTGTCCAATTCCTTCATAATTTTATTATTATGGGACAACAACAACCCTGAATAGTTGCATCAATTGTCTGGTGAGAAACAGTTTACTGCCATTTGTAAATGCTGTGTGTAGGAGCAACACGTCTGTTTTCTGTCTGCATTGTATTCTGTGTTACGTGTTTATTATGGTAACTCGTCACGTGAGTGGGGACATGGTAAAAGCAAAGGGGAAAAGTTACGCATCTGTATTTTGTTCTGGGCAGTTTTGAGTTGGGGACGGGCGGATGTCATTCTGTTCTTGGCCGCTGTGTTGCAGCTTACTTTACAATGAATTACCCTGAAGTTTCATCGCTTCAAGATTGTATTGAGCTAATGAAGGACTGAAAGCGTATCTTGGACAATTTGAAATGTAATTATTGGAGTGATGGGAGGGCGCATCATGCAGGTAAAACAGCTTGTGTGAGGACACCAGCAGCGGCAATTGATTTGTTAGAATTCGCCGCTGTGCTGTGTTTATTTCAAATATACCACTGTTCATTTAGTGCCCTTTGACAGAAGCAAATTGAAATAGAATCCCTCACCTTGAGAAATATCACATTGTCTTTTGGATCCATCTGCTCCTTTAACTTAGTGATTTCCTCCTGAATAATCCTTTTATTCTCTTGAAGAGCTAGAAGATTTTTCTGCATTGTATTGAGAATCCTCTTCTCCTCTTCCCTGAGATCCCTGAGTAAGCTCTGCTCTTTCTCAGTGATAATCTGGCGCAGTTCAGCAAACTGGGATCTGACGTGAGACTGAAGGCTGTATGACTGTTCCTGTCGAATGAAAGGTGAAGATTAATATACTGCATTGCTGTGCTCTGTTTCCTTTTGTCTTTCAGTTCGGTCTATTGGAGTTCATGCTACTTCTGAAAGCATTCCCGTCAACACCATTCACTCACATTTTCCTGAAACCTACACTCACTTATTGACCCATAAACTCCCAACTGATTCATGCACACCCTCCCCACCTTCACAGGGTTAACAGTAATTAGCCATTCATCCGGCATGTCCTTGGGATGTGTCGGAATCTCTCGTGGTCACAGGGGGAGCATGCAAACTCCACACAGACAGCAGCAGAGGTCAGGATCTAACCCAAGTCACTGCAGCTGCGATACTCGGTTATTCTGCATTAAAGGGAGCAAAGCTCGACAGTAATATCAGAAATTCCGCTCAGGAATCCTCACCCGAACTCCGGAAATCTTCTCTTTCTGTTGCTGCTCCTTTTCCTGGAAGTCTGATTTCTTTTTTGTGAGAGAGTCTAAGGAAGATTTTAGCTGATCCTGGAAGTCAGAGAATGAAGGAAATAGAAATAAAGATGCATCAAAAGAAACAGGTGATCAAACCCGATTATCACACAAAATGCCGGAGGAACTCAGTGAGTCAGGCAGCTTCTATTCAGGGGAAATAAACAGTCGGTGCTTCGGGATGAAACCCTTCATTAGGACTGGGAAGGAATGGGACAGGAGCCAGAATAAAAATATTAGGGATGAGAACCAGCTGACAGGGGAGACAACGTGAAGGGGGACGTGGGGGAGGGTGATGAAGTGAGAAGATGAGAGGGGACAGGTGGAAGAGGTAATGGGCTGGAGAAGAAGGAATCTAATACGAGAGGACAATCGACCATGGAAAAAAACGGGAGGAACTGGGCTGTTTGCGGCCCTGAATGGTGACGAGGGGGGAGGTTAGGAGTCAGGTGTAGCACTTGTCCTGCTTGCAGGTGGCGGTGCCAGGAGGGAGATCAGTGTGGAGGAGCGAGTGGATCAGGGCGATACAGTACGTAATGGGCGATCCTTACAGAGCGCGGAGAGTTGTGGGGAGGGGTGGGTCTGGGCTGTTAGAGGGAGAGATGTGAGGAGGGGTGGGTCTGGGCTGTTGGAGGGAGAGTTGTGGGGAGGGGTTTTGTGTTAAATTAACGTTAGTTTTTACCTTATAGTTTTTAACGGCTTCTTCAATCAGCACAAATCGATGCTCTCGGTGTTCCTGCGCAGCTGCACAGATCACACAGATCAGTGTTTTGTCCGTTTCACAAAACAGCTTCAGTTCTTCCTCATGCTCCTCGCACTGAAGTTTACTTTCCTTCCCTTTCGGATTCAGGTTTAGATTTCGAAATTTTTCAGCCAGATTTGCTAAGGCCCGATTCACCCTGAGGGTGCGATCAGCAAACCGCGCTCTACATTCCGGGCAGGAGTTTCTCTGCTCCCTTTCCCAATACTGTGTGATACAAGAGCGGCAGAAGTTGTGTCCGCACTCCAGTATAACCGGATGGGTGAAGAAATCCAGGCAGATGGGACAAATTACCTCCTCGCTCAAACTCTCGGCCAGTCCTTTCGAAGCCATGTTAACTCCCGGCACTTCCTGATTCAGAATGCTTTCACTTTCGGGGAGCTGCTGATCCCCTGCAGTACCGCGATTGTCCACTACGCGCGCTGCAGACTCGGGGAATGAACATTCTGCTGCTGGTGACAATTGGTGACCCCGACGGTCCAAACGATTTTTTTGACCAGAAATGACCTCTGTTCAGAGGTGGCGTTGAAACCGCCTGGTATCTGGACACAACGACCTCACCTATGGTTCCAGCAAGCAGAAGCCCAATTCCACGTTCGGCAGATCACCTCAGAGGACATCCGTTACTATTACGTGGTGAGCTCCCTCGACCAGGACACAGCGGCCCAGGTCGCGGAGTTCGTACAGTCGCCCCCGACAGACGGCAAGTACACGGAATTCAAAGCCCTGCTCCTAAGGACTTTCGGACTCTCACCGCGCGAGCGGGCTGCCCGTTTACTGCACCTGGATGGCTTGGAAGACAGACCTACATCGGCTTTAAAGAATGAGATGTTGTCTCTGGCCGACGAACACACACCCTGCCTCATGTTGGAGCAGGCATTCCTGGAGCAGCTGCCCGAGGACATACGCCTGCTGCTGTCCGACGCGGATTTCAGTGACCCCCGGCGGTGGCAGCCTGGGCGGACTTGCTGTGGAACGTCAAGAAGGTGAGTGGGGCGTCCGTCGCACAGATCACCCGGCCACGCTCCCAGCAGCAAACCAGTCCAGGCCCGGCCGCAGAGCCCGCTAACACCAGGGGCAGGGGTGGGGAGCCCAACGAACAATGGTGCTTCTACCACCAGCGGTGGGGCGCAGAAGCCCGCCGTTATCGCCCGTCCTGCAAGTTCCCGGGAAACGCCAGGGCCAGCCGCCGCTGATGGTTACGCCGGCTGTCCATCGGGATAGCCTCCTGTATGTGTGGGACAAGCGTTCAGGACGCCACTTTTTGGTCGACACCGGTGCCGAGATCAGCGTCTTACCTCCGACGAGTTACGACACCCGTAGCAGGGCACTGGGTCCCCCCCTGAGGGCCGTGAACGGCAGCACAGTAAGGACCTATGGCATCCGTCAGGTGCAGCTACAGTTCGGCTCCAGCCAGTTCACGTGGGACTTCACACTGGCCACCATAGCCCAACCGCTTCTGGGTGCGGATTTTTTGCCAGCTCACAGCCTACTGGTCGACCTGCCCAGGAAGAGACTGGTCCACGCCGAGACCTTTCAGACGTTCTCCCTGGGTGCAGCCCAGTTGCCAGCCCCTCCCCTCGGCTCCATCACGCTGTCCGACAACGACTTCACCAGGGTCCTGGCGGAGTTCCCATCGGTTCTGGCACCGCAGTTCACAGCGGCCATGCCCAGGCACGGCGTACAGCACCACATCCCGACCCAGGGACCACCCCTCCACGCCCGTGCTCGGCGGCTTCCCCCGGACAAGCTCCGATGGTAAAGGAGGAGTTCAAGAGGATGGAGGAATTGGAGATCATCCGACGGACCGACAGCCCATGGGCCTTCCCCTTGCACATGGTGCCCAAAGCGATAGGAGGCTACAGACCATGCGGCGACTACCGCAGGCTGAACGAGGCTACCACACCGGACCGCTACCCTGTGCCGCACATTCAGGACTTTGCAGCAAACCTGCACGGCGCACGGATCTTCTCCAAGGTAGACCTCGTCCGAGGGTACCATCAAATCCCGATACATCCGGACGACGTCCCCAGAACGGCTCTCATCACCCCGTTTGGCCTTTTCGAGTTCCTTCGCATGCCGTTCGGCCTGAAGAATGCCGCACAGACGTTCCAGCGGTTAATGGACGCGGTGCGACGCGACCTGGACTTCGCATTCATCTATTTGGACGACATCCTCACAGCCAGCAGCAGTCGTCAGGAGCATCTGTCCCACCTTCGTCAACTCTACGCCCGACTCAGTGAGGACGGTCTAACAATCATCCCCGCCAAAAGTCAGTTCGGGCTCGACACCATCGACTTCCTGGGCCGCAGGATTACTATAGACGGGGCAACCCCTCTGCTAAGGTAGATGCGGTCCGCCATTTCCCCCGACCCACCATGATCAAAGGCCTTCAGGAATTCGTAGGTATGGTCAATTTCTACCACCGCTTCCTCCCTTCAGCTGCCCGGATCATGCGCCCCCTATTCGCCTTGGTGTCCGGTCCGGGCAAGGACATTACCTGGGACGAGGAGTCCGCCGCCGCTTTCATTCAAACGAAGGAATCCTTGGCGAACGCCGCGATGCTAGTACATCCCAGAATGGACACCCCTACCGCCCTCACAATGGACGCATCTAACACGGCAGTCGGTGGTGCTGGAGCAACTCATCGAGGGTCGCTGGCAACCCCTGGCGTTTTTCAGCAAACACCTGCGGCCACCCGAGCTCAAGTAGAGTGCTTTCGACCGGGACCTGTTGGCGCTCTACCTGGCGATCCGGCATTTCAGGTACTTCCTAGAAGGTCGGCCCTTCACCGCTTTCACGGACCACAAACCGCTTACCTTTGCATTTACGAAAGCGTCCGACCCCTGGTCGTCCCGCCAGCAACGCCACCTGTCCTACAACTCTGAATACACGACGGATGTCCGGCACTTCTCGGGTAAGGACAATGTCGAGGCGGATGCGCTCTCTCGCCCTACCGTTCATGCCCTTTCCCAAGGGGTAGACTTTGAGGCACTGGCAGAGGCACAGCATGCAGATGAGGAGATCCCGAGTTACAGAACCGCAGTCTCCGGTTTGCAGCTCCAGGACCTCCTCGTAGGCCCAGGTGAGAGGACCCTACACTGTGACGTCGCCACCGGCCAGCCCCGTCCCGTCGTCCCGACAGCCTGGCGGCGCCGTGTTTTCGACTCCATTCATAACTTGGCGCACCCCTCCATCAGGACAACTGTCCGAATGGTCTCCAGCAGGTTTGTTTGGCACGGACTCTGCAAGCAGGTCAGTGAATGGGCCAGAACGTGCATGCACTGCCAGACGGCCAAGGTGCAGCGGCACACCAAAGCCCCACCGCAGCAGTTCCATCCCGCCCACCGGCGTTTCGACCACATTCATGTGGATATTGTGGGCCCCCTGCCAGTGTCGCGCGGAGCGCGGCACCTCCTGACTATTGTGGACCGGTTCACAAGATGGCCAGAGGCGATCCCGCTCACCGACACTACCTCCGAATCGTGCGCCCGAGCTCTGATCACCACCTGGATATCTCGCTTTGGTGTGCCGGCCCACATTACCTCCGACGGAGGCGCCCAGTTCACCTCCAGCCTGTGGTCAGCTATGGCCAGACTTTTGGGGACTCAGCTGCACCACACAACTGCCTACCACCCACAGTCGAACGGGCTAGTGGAGCGTTTCCACCGTCACCTGAAGTCGGCCCTCATGGCCCGCCTGCGAGGAGCTAACTGGGCGGACGAGCTTCCCTGGGTCCTACTCGGCATCCGCACAGCGCCCAAGGATGACCTGCACGCCTCGTCGGCCGAGTTGGTATACGGCGCGCCCCTGGTCGTCCCCGGGGAGTTCCTACCAGCCCCACGGGGGCAAGAGGAAGATCCCGCAGCAGTCCTGGGCTGACTACGCGAGAAGCTCGGTAACCTGGCCCCCATACCCACTTCGCAGCACGACCTGCGTACCCAAAGACCTGCAGAACTGTAAGTTTGTGTTTGCACGAAGGGGCGGGCATCGGCCACCGCTTCAGCGGCCATACGAGGGGCCGTTTATGGTGGTCCGGAACAACGGGTCCACGTTCGTGCTGGACGTTGGGGGGAAAGAGGAGGTTTTCACGGTGAACCACCTCAAACCGGCCCATGTGGACCTGGCGCAACCGGCCGAGTTTCCGACACCTCGGCGCAGAGGCCGACCTCCCAAGCAGGTTCTGGCCCAGACTGTGGACATTGGGAAGTGTATCGCCGGTTCTGTGGGGGGGTGGAGTTATGTGGCGTCCCATTTCCTGGCACATCCGAACCGGCTCACAATTAGGTAGCCTACGGGGGTTTGCGAGCACAGAGCTTTGGAGCCTCTGCGCCATGGGGGGCAGGTTGAGGGAGGCTTAAAAGCGAGGCTCAGGATTTCGAATAAAGTTTTTTCCTTCGACTGCAGTTACCGACTCCGTGTCGTAATTTTAGCGCTGCGTGTAGCACACCGCTACAGTTAGGCTTGACAGGCCGAGGGGTGGTGTTGCCCGTTTTATAAGGAAAGGGGCGGGGTTGATGAACCGACACAAGGTATTGGATTCGGCCCGGTACATCTCCGGTGGATCCTCCCAACCACTGAGCACATCGACATGAAACGCTGTCGGAGTAGAGAGATGCTCACCACCCAGGCCAGGCTCTTTTCTAGCTGCTGCAATCAGGGAAAATGTACAAGAGCCTCAGGACTCGCACCAGGTTCAGGATCAGTTACTAAACCTCAGCCACCAGGCTCTTGAACAATACAGGAGAAATACGCTCGCTTACCCATCCATTGAGATGCTCCTGCAACCTTTTATCGCACTGGGCCTGTCTCAGAATTAGAGAAATAAGAGCTGGTCTGACTGGGACAGACTCGTTCTCATAGGGTATTTACAGGGTAGGGGCAGGAATGATTACTCCCCTGGCTGGACTTATCTGTACTCTGATAATAAATTTTGAGTTTCGGGGAATCTCCTTTGATTCTGATAACAAACTGTGACTGACATCTCCAGCTCCCCTGATCACTGCAGATTTTCTCTTGTTTGAGACAGTCACTGTCCAGTCTCCTTCTGACTCGAGACCGGCAGTCCCGGCGGCAAAAGCCGTGAATCCCTACTCCGCCGTTCCAGGTTAATCACGTCCTTCCAGAGGTGACCAACCAGAGGTGCACACGGTCCTCCAGCTGTGGTCTCACCTACATGGAGCAGTACAGGCCCTTCCTTACTATACTAAACCATCCTGCCTGCACAAGGTCCACATCCCTCCATTCGCCTCACACTCACGTGGTATCCAATAGCCCCTATCCCGTCTGCTGCCTCCACCACCTCCCCCGGCATTCATTCCAGGCACCCACCACTATGAGTATGAAAAAGAAACTTGCATTGCACTTCTCCTTTATACATTCAGAGTCAGGTTAAATATTATCCTATTACTCAGTGTTTGGAGTCAAGTATTAAGGAGGTGGTTTCTGGGTTCCTGGAGGCACATGATAGAATAGGCCGTAGACAGCATGGTTTGTCAGTGGAAAATCTTGCCTGCAATTTTGTTGGAATTATTTGAAGAAATAACAATCAGGGTAGACGAAGGAGAAACAGAGGATGTTGTCTGCTTGGATTTTCAAAAGGCCTTTGACAAGGTGCCACATATGAGGCTGCAAAACAAATTAAGAGCACATGGTATTACACAAAAGCTGCTGGTATGTAAAAAGTATTGGCTGTTTGGCGGGTTGCGAAGCGTAGGAATAAAATGAACCTTTTCTGGTTGGCTGCCGGTATCTAGTGGTGTTCCACAGCGGGCTGTGTTGGGATCTCTTCTTTTTACATTATATGTCAATGTCTTGGATGGCAGAATTGAGTGATTTGTGGCCAAGTTTGCGGAAGATACAAAGACAGGTGAAGGCTTAGATAGATTTGAGGAAGTAGAGTGGCTACAGAATGTGTTAGGCAGATCAGAAGAAAGGGCAGAATGTAACAGATGGAATATATTGTCAAGAAGTGTTCGGTCATGTACTTTGGTAGAATAAATAAAAGGGTAGACTATTTATTAGGTGATAGATTTTTTAAAATGAGATGCAAAGGGTCTTGGGAGACTTTGTGTAGGATTACATGAAGGCTAATTTGCAGGTTGAGTAGGTGATGAGGAAGGCAACTGCGGTGTCAGCATTCACCCCGAGAAGACGGGAATATAAAAGCGAGGCGGGAATGTTGAGACTTTATAAACCACTGGTGAAGCCTCACTTGGAGTATTGCGAGATGTTTTGTGCACCTTATCTTAGGAAGGATGGGCTGATGTTGGAGAGGGCTCACAGGATGTTCACATGAATGGTTCCTGGATCGATCCCCTTGTCGTATTAAGAGCCAATTTGGATCTTCATTTGGTTTTATGACGTGTAGAATCATCTGCTCTTATGTTGGTCAGTGACAAAGCTCAATTTATGAGCCAATCTGTGACCTGCCTAGGAATTTTGGACCTGCATTCCCAGATTCCGCCATTCTCCCGTACTCCTCAATTCCCTACCATTCACTGTGCATGTCCCAAAGTTCAACACCTCACACTAATCTGCATTAAATTCCATCTGTTATTTTTTAGAAATTCTTTCCAGCTGCTTAATTCAGGCTGAAAGTTTTGATCACCTACTTCGCTGCCCACTCACGCTCTGAATTTAGGTGTCATCTGCAAAACCAGTTTACCAGAATACTATTGATATTCAGAAGTTTCTATATCCTGTCCCTTAAAACGTCTTTCAATAAGTTACCCACGACTGATGTCAGACGCAACTGTCTCTAATTTCCGGGCTTATTCTTCCAACTTTCCTTGATCATCGGAAGCTCATCTCCAGCACCTCACCCGTGGCTGAGGACATTTTAAATCCCTCTGCCAAGGTCCCTGCAGTTTCCGCATTAGCCACCGACATGAACCGGGGAGGACACCCTATCTGGACTTGCGCATTCATCCTCCGTAATTTGTGTCAAGTCGTCAAACACCCCTTTCACCATAATCCGTATATGGTCCATGACCTCAATGCTGTTCTGCCCCATTTCTTTTGTCCATGTTCCTGTTGCTGAAGCACATACAGATACAAAAAACATTTAAAATATCTTCCCCGTCTCTCTTGGAAGACTGTTCTGATTGCCAATGGACACCATGTTTGTCCCTTGCAATCCTCGTGCTCTGCGTAGATCTCCAGAGACCCTTTGGATTCTCCTTCAGCTTGTCTGCTCGAGAAAACTCATGCCTTCTTTAATTCCTGCTGAACTCTCTGTGAAGTATTTCATGTTTTCTTATACCTCACGAGTAATTCATTTCATACGAGCTGTCTATGCCTCTTTCGTCGTCTTAATCAGACTCTCAGTATGCCTCTAAAATCAAGATCCCTGAAGCGTTGGCATTTGTTCCAACAGGAACATATAAACTCTGGACTACTGAATGTTTTAACTTAGGAAGCCTTGTAACCCATTCTCCACTGACCGGAACTCTGATGATGACATCGAAATTGTAGTGTTTCTAATCTAAGGATAAAGTTTTAAGCTATTCAGTCTTTAATTCAGATGGTCCAGACCTGGCAGCATCCTTGTAAATTTCCCCTGTACCCCTTCAAACTTATTTACAGCTTTCCTGTAGCTCGGTGACGATAACTGAACACAGATCTCGTAGCAAGGCCTCATCCCTATCTCTCACGTTACATCCCAGCTCCGATAATCGATACATTGATTTAGGAAGGCGAATGTTCAGAACAATCTGAATCCTTTTGAAGCCACTTTGAATGAATTATAGACCTGTATTGCCAGATCCGTTTGATCTTCTACACTCCTCAGTGTCCTTCCGTTCACTTGGTCAGACCGGCCCTGTTTGGTTCTATGGAAGAGCAACACCTCTCTCTCGTCTGCACTGAATTCGATCTGATATTTTTCAGCCCATTTTTCCAGCTGGATCAGATCATTCTAAAAAAAACATGAAAACCTTCTTCACTGTTGTCTACACCACTAATCTTGGTGGCATTCAGAAATTTTCTGATGTAATTTACCATGTTATCATCCAGATCTCTGCGGCACTCCACTGGTCACAGGCCTTTATTCAGAGAGGAGACCATCTAATACCGCACTCTGGCTTCTCACACAAAACAAATTTGGCAGCGTCGGCGGATCAGGAGGCGTGACGAATCTCAGGTCGTTTCATTTATAGATACATTAAAAATGAATACACTTCGAAGTTTGAACTTTGTTCTTGCTATTTTTTAGGGTGGGGTAGCTATTTGTGAAGTGCTTGAAATGATTCTGACTCTGGGATAATCTACTGAGAATGTGGAGAGTGTCAGCGGGTTTGATATGTGGGTGCACACGGATTTGGCGTGTCTGCGGAATTGGTACTTTGACAAAACACAAGATTGTTCCATTTTTGAATAGTTTAATGATAAATGCACCTTGAACTTTGTTCTTGCTGTTAGTTTAAGGTGGAGGCCGCTACTTACTGAACAGTTTGGCATGATTGTTGCTCTGAGATAATATTCCATGTTTGAGGGGTGTTACTGGGTTGAGGAGTGCGCTCAGATTTGGGGATAAGCGCAGATTCGGGGTGTGTCAGCAACCATGGGGAGGTAGGGGGTGTAGGTCAGTTCGGCGTGTGACGAATCTCAAGGTTGTTTCATTCAAAGTTACTTTACTGATAAATACAGTCTGAATTCTGAATTTTGTACTTGCTGTTTTTGTAAGGTGGAGGCAGATATTTTGTAAACGGTTTGTAATTGTTCTTGCTGGGGGTGTAATCTAATGTGCAGGTGGGGTGTCAGCGTGTTGGGGCTGCACACTGATTTGGGGGTTCAGATATATTTTGTGCACACAAGTTTTGGGGTGTCCCTAAACAGGGGCTGCACACTGTTTTAGGGGTGTCGGTGGATTTCACTCTGCCCAGTGATGTGTGGGCGCATTGGGATTTAGGGGTGCATATGGATTTTGGGATGCACACAGATCTAGGAGCGTGTCGGCCAGTTTGAGGGCACACACTGATATGGGATGTGTAATCAAATATGAGGTTGCACACGAATGTGGGAGAGCGCACAGATTTGTGTGCCTCGTTATATTTGCAGTGTACATAGGGATTTGAGGGTGTAGGACGATTTCGGATGTGATGACTCTCAAGGTACTTTTATGAATAAATAAATCTTGAAGTTGGACTTTGTTCTTTTTTTTGATATTTTTGTAAGGCGGAGGCAGCTATTTTGTGAACTGTGTGAAATAATACCTGTTCTGGGATAATCCGATATGCAGTTAGACTTGTCACACTTCGCTAACAGGTATGGGGAGAGTCCGCGACGAGGTCACCTGTTGAAAGACAAACCGACGGACGGCAAGCCGCAACAGCAAGGAGTTTTATTTAGTGCCAGAGGGAAAAGTACAAAAGCCGCCGAAAAAGTTGTGTCGAGAAAAAAATATATTTATAAAGAAACAAATGAAAACAAACGCCCATGCCCAAAAAGTACAATTATCCAGACGCTTTCTCAACGACAAACTTCGTCTTTTAATTTTCCCTTATAAATATTTACCAACCGTCAAATCCAACCTCGCCACCTCTCCAGCAACGAAAGACTGGGGGTTTAAATCTGCTTCCGCCTGGCTGAGATTCTAACATGCTAGCGTCTTATTTCACAATATATGCCACAGTTAAATCCATAGATCAGTGTACATATGCACAGATGAATATAAAGTAATAATGCCCTCCCCACCAGTGGAGGTACCTGTGCAGGGTGTGGGGCACGTGACACCACAAACCCAGGTGTTATTTCAGGACCCCGCAAACGGTCCTGCTGGTCTTTCGGAGTCGTTCTGCTGTCTACAAGCCCCTGTAACGGTGTGAGTGAAAACAAATGAAAGTGTTTGGAATGACTGTGTCTAGAATCCTTACTTTTATGATTTATAGACCAGCAATGCAAGTTAAATGAAGGGATCTTATTGATTGGCCAAGCTAGCCATTGTTCCACTGTGGGGTGTGTAAACAGTGAACTCTTAAGAGCTGTGGAACGGGACGGCAAAGGGGGCGAAACTCTGGGGAAAATAGACCATGGACAGAACGAGGGGAAGATACAAACCGGGCAAAGGGTCATGGTTAGCGGAGAATTAGCATTATCAACCTGTTCAATCACAGTCTGTTTCGTTGCTGTACTGTGTCTGTAGTGTACTGTGCTGACTGACTCTACCGTGAAAGGAACAACAGGAAGATGGGCCGGAGAGTTTGTTTCCATGCCGTAGTGTCCGTTACGGACTCGAATTGGGGAGATGCAGAAGGAGGATGGGCCGAAATGTTTCTCTCTTTGCGATACTTTCTTCTGATAATGGGATAGGATGGGTATCTTGATAGGCTGAAGCGTCTATGCCAGTGCTGCAGTTTCTGTGGACAAAGGGAGGAAGATGGGCTGAAAGATTGTTTCTGTGCTGTCGTGTCTGTGATTCACTGTAATGGACAGATTCAGCAGGATGACGGGCCGAATGGCCTTTCATATCTCTCTCTCTCTCTCTCTCTCTCTCTCTCTCTCTCTCTCTCTCTCTCTCTCTCTCTCTCTCTCTCTCTCTCTCTCTCTCTCTCTCTCTCTCTCTCTCTCTCTCTCTCTCTCTCTCTCTCTCTCTCTCTCTCTTTCATGTCTATATCGGACTCGAATGTGACATGAACAACAGGATAATGGGCCCAACGGTCTATGTGGTGTTGTGTCTGTAATTGACTCTCACAGGCAGGATGATGTACGAAGTGCAGAGTCCGCAGCTGTTAAAAATATTCCTTATCACATGCATACATACAAGATAGTTTACTTAAAAGTACATACTGTTTATTAGCAAGCTTGCTTTGCTCAGTTGACCCACAGTGCGCAGCTGTTAAAAATTGTCCTTATCACACACACACTCTGATAAGGGACACTGTTCAGTTTCTCATTCAACAAACACTTCTTTGTTCATACTTTATTCTCACAGCACGACTTGTCAGGCTGCCAATAACTCAGTTAGGTTTTAACCCTTTTAATTGTGCATATAATTTCCCAACGTTAGAGTCAGTCACAAACACGATAGCACAAGACTACCCTTCGGCCTTCACCCTGTTGTTCCTCTCACGCGAGAGACAGTCAAAGAAACCGCAGAGCAGAAACAAACGCTTTGACCCATCAGCGCGTCGTTCTTGTCCTGTGAGAATAAGGTTGTTACATTTATAGATACTTTAAGAATAAATACACTTCGAAGTTTGAACTTTGTTCTTGACACTTTTTTAAAGTCGGGAAGGTACTTGGGAAATGTTTGAAATGATTCTTGCTCTGGTATAATCTAATGTGCATTTGGAATGTGTCGGTGGGTTTGGGGTGCGCACGGATTTGGGAATGTACACAGATTTGGGGGATGCGCATAGTTAAGTGGGGGCACACCGATTTGGGGGTGCTCACAGATTTGGGGTGGTGATTAAAAAGAACGCTTTTCATTTTTCATTCCTTAATAACAAATGAACTTTGAACTTTGTTCTGGATGTTAGTTGAAGGCGGAGGCAGCTATTCACTGAGCAGTTTGAAATGATTCTTGCTGTGGGATAATCTAACGTGTATGTGTGGTGTCAGTGGGTTTAGGAGTGCGCACAGGTTTGGGGAAGTCTACAGACTTAGGGGTGTGGCAGCGCATGTGGGGGATTACGGGGTGCAGGTCGATTTGAGGTGTGATGAATCTCAGCGTTGTTTCATTCATAGATACTTTACTGATAAATACATTTTGAACGTTGAACTTTGTTCTTGCTACTTTTGTAAGGTGGAGTCAGCTATTCTGTGAACTGTTTGATGCTGTTCTTGCTCTGCATAATCAAATTTTCACGTGGGGTTGTCAGCGGGGTTGGGCTGCACACGGATTTGAGGGTGCAGATAGATTTATGTTTGCACACAGATTTAGGGATGTCGGTGGATTTGACGGTGCGCACTGATCTTTGGGATGCATTGGCATTTCAAGCTGCACATGAATTTTGTGATGGGCACAGATTTAGGGATGTGTCGGCTGATATGGGGATGTGTGTAAATTTATGAGTGTATTATCGAATAAGCGCGTACACTCGAATTTGATGGTCCGGACAGATTTGGTTGAGTGGGTAGATTTGGGGTGTGTCTGTAGATTTGGGGTACACACGGATTGGAGTGTGATAAATCTCATGGTACTTTTCTAATAAATACAGTTTGAACTTTGAACTTTGCTTTTGCTATTCTGGAAGGTGGAGGCAGCTAATTTGTGAACTGTTTGAAATGGGTTTTGCTCTGTGAAAATCTCATGTGTATTTAGGGGTGTCACACCTCGCTATCAGGTGAGGTGCACCTGACGAGGGTCACCAGTTGAAAATGAAACCGACATCAGTCCGCACCACCACGTTAGTGCAAGGGGTTTTATTTAATGCAAGATGGAAAAAGAACAAAAGCTGCCAAAAGGTTGTACTGAAGAAAAGTATTTACAAAGAAACGAATGAAAACATTCTTATGTGGGAAAAAATACAAATATACAGTGGCTTGCACCACAACAAAAACTTTGTTTTTAACTTTCCGATATAACTTTCTCTCGGCTGCAAAGGTGGTCACAGCCGAAGGGTGGTAGTGGGGACGAGTTCCCCCGACTAAACAAATGCTCTTCATGGCGTGCGTTTCTAACAGCTTCTGATAACCAGATCTGACTCCTGGCCTTCACGTGGCGGAGCTGTTCTCACTGACAGGAGAAGAGCCAAAGGAGGGCCACTGGCGCCTTGAAACCAGTTGCCCCGGGGGGATGGTTGCTCCTCTGGGAGAGGGAACACTCCGATGTCAAACCTCCGCTTCCACTAGTGGTGTTTCCTGTGCAAGGTGTGGGTCACCTGACCCCACTAACCCAGGTATTATTTCAGGACACCCCAGACGGTCCCTGGGATCTTTGGGGGCCGTTCTACTGTCTACAATCTGCGGTAACCGTGTGAGTGAAAATAAATGAAAGCATTAGAAATGACTGTGTCTGGAATCATATTTTTATCATTTATAGACCGGTAGAGCGGATTAACTGAAGGCCTGTGTCTCTCATGTCTCTGCTGCGGTGTTTATACCGGGTCATGTCGCCTTCGGACCAGCCTCGGCGTTCTCAGCCGATTCAGCCTGAGAAGTATCGGAGGACAGTGTTGAAGTCACTTCCTGATGATTCTGGCCATTTGGGGTTTGAAAAGATCGATCGATATGCACCAGATATGCACAGGCTTTCCCTACCAAGGATCAGAGGGCGTCCACGGTGGCCAAATTTTCATGGGAGCTGTATTTAATTTATTTTGGCCTCCCCAGGCTGATCCATAGTGATCAGGTTGGAATTTTGACAGTAGGCTTCTGAGCATACTCTGTTACAACTGTACAAGTAAAGAAGCTACCGGGACTCGCCATGTTATCTGATGTCGGGCATGATCAGGAACAGTCAACGTGGATTTGTGCGTGGAAGGTCATGTTTGACAAACCTTATTGAACTTTTTGAAGAGGTTACTAGGAAACTTGACGATGGTAAAGCACTGGATGTTGGCTATATGGACTTCAGTGAGGCCTTTGACAAAGTTCCACATGGAAGGTTCAATCGTTAGGTATTAATATTGAAGTAGTAAAATGTATTCAACAGTGGCTGGATGGGAGGTGCCAGAGAGTAGTGGTGGATAACTGTTTGTCAGGTTGGAGGCCGGTAACTAGTGGTGTTCCTCAGGATTCTGTACTGGGTCCAATGTTGCTTGTCATATACGTTAATTATCTGGATGATGGGGTGGTAAATTGGATTAGTAAGTATGCAGATGATACTAAGATAGGCGGCGTTGTCGATAATGAAGTAGGTTTTCAAAACTTGCAGAGAGATTTAGGCCAGTTAGCAGAGTGATCTGAAAGATGGCAGGTTAACTTTCTGAAATTTGATATGTCATCTGAAAGATGTCATTGTAGAGAGTCCAGAGGAGGTTCACATGGATTATATCGGGAACGAAGGGGTTAAAATATGAGGAGACCTTGGCAGCTTTGACCCTGTGCTCACTGGAACTCAGAAAAATGCAGGGGCATATCATTGAAACCCACCGAGTGTTGAAAGGACTGGATGAGGTGGTGCGGCACAACCACAAAGTTGAGGGGCCACCTTTTCAAACAGATGTAAGCAGGATTTTTTTTTTTATTATGAGCCTGGGAGTATTGGATCTGTGGAATGCTCTGCCACAGACTGCGGCAGAGGCCAAGCGTGTGGGTATATTCAAGGTGGAATGTGATCGTTTCCTAATCAGTCAAGTCATCAAAGGATATGGCGATAAAACATGTGTATGGGTTTTAGTGCGATCGAGGATCAGCCATGATGGAAATGCGGCAGACTCGATGGGCTGAATGGCCTGCGTCTGTTCCTATCACTGAAGATCCCTGGACACAAGCCCCCTCATTGATGATGAATCTCCACTGCTGTCTTCCAGCACAAAACATCCTTTGAACAGAACGCTCAGCTGAACTGAATGCAACTTTTCAAGATGTTGGCAAGTCAGGCAACATCTATTGAGGGGAATAGAGTCGATGTTTGGGACAGAACCCCTCCCCTACGTCTCTGGCACAGGCCCTTCGGCCCAACCTTTCCACCCGGTCCCGGTGTTTATTTAAACTAATCCCTTTGCCTGCCCTTGATATAAAACATAGAAATGTACAGCACATTACAGGTCCCTCGACCCACAATGTTGGGCCGACCATGTAACCTACTCCAGAAAGTGACAATCCTCTTCATTTTATATCAAACTCAAACAGTGAACAGATACAGCGCACCATCAGTCATGAATTTAAAGGGCAAGTGTTGCAACAGTTTGAGCTTCATACCGGGGGCCACGGAGCAAGCAGGAGCAACAAAGGGAGGAATGTGGGAGTGTTGTATGTCTGAGCCCAGCTGTGTGTGTTTGCGTATCAGAATCAGGTTTAATATTACCGGCACGTGTGGTGGAATTTGTTGTTTGTGACAGCAGTACATTGAAATACATAGAAATAAAATTATAAATTGCAGTATGTATTAAATTAAGTTTAAATGTTCGTGCAAAACGAGAGGGAAAATACTGAGGAAGGTTTCATGGGTTCATTGTCCATTCAGAAATCTGATGGAGGGGAAGAAGCTGTTCCTGAACCGGTGAGTGTGTGTTCAGGGTCCTGTACATCCTCCTTGATGGTAGAAATGAGAAGAGGTCATGTCCTAGGTGATGGTGGTCCTTAATGATGGATGCCAT
Organism: Hypanus sabinus; assembly: GCF_030144855.1. Classification (NCBI taxonomy): domain Eukaryota; kingdom Metazoa; phylum Chordata; class Chondrichthyes; order Myliobatiformes; family Dasyatidae; genus Hypanus; species Hypanus sabinus. The sequence continues at coordinate 1,729,755 of NW_026778979.1, forward strand.
CTTTTTGTGGCATCATCTTTGAATGTGTCCTGGATGCTGTGGAGTCCAGTGCCCATGAAGGAGCTGGCTGAGTTTACAACTTTCTGCAGCATTTTCCGATCCAGTGCAGTGGCCTCTCCACACCAGGCAGTGATGCAACCAGTTAGAATGCTCTCTGCAGAAATTTGCAAGTGTCTTTAGTGACAGACCGATTCCGCTCAATCTCCGAATGAAATATAGCCGATGTTGAGCCTTCATTGTAACTGCATCAATATGTTGGGCCCAGGATAGTTCCTCAGAAATGTTGACAGGCAGGAAATGGAAACTGCTCACACTTTTCACTTCTGATCCAACGATGAGGACTGGTGTGTGTTCCCTCGACTTCCCCTTGCTGAATCCACAATCAATTCCTTTGTCTTCATGATGTTGAGTGCAAAAATGTTGCTGCGACACCACTCAACTTGCTGATCTATCTCACTCCTGTACTCCTCCTCGTCACCATCTGAAATTCCACCAACAATAGTTGGGTTGTCGGCAAGTTTATAGATGAGCCCAGACACACAGACGTGGTGTAGAGAGAGTAGAGCAGTGGGCTGAGCACGCATCGTTGAGGTGTGCCGGTGTTGATTGTCAGCAAGGAGGAGATGTTATTTCTGATCCACACAGACTGGGGTCTCCTGGTGAGGATCCAGTTGCAGAAGGAGGTACAGAGGCCCAAGATTTGGAGCTTGTTGATTACAATTGAGGGTATGATTGTGTTGGACGCCGAGCTGTAATCAGCAGCCTGACTTGTTTATTGCAGTTGTCCGAGAGATCTAAGGCCGAATGGAGAGTCCTCATGTTCCACGATTCAACCCCTTATTCTGCGCTCACCCCAAAATCCGTCTGCATCCCCCAAAGTCATATGCCTACAAACAACAAATCTATAGTTCAATCACCAACTCCGTGCGCACCCACACATGTTGACACCCGCTGCAAACATAACCCTCAGAGCAGGAATTATTTCAAACAGTTCAGTATTAAAAATCCCCACTCCAGATCGGCTGACACATCCAATTCTGGGTGTCACTCAAAATCTGTGTACAGCCACATGTGAACCTCCATATTGGACAACACAGCCCTAAGTCTGCACAATTCGCGAATCAGTGCGCACCGTCATATTGGAGAATGAAAACACCCTGTTTCTGTGTGCAACCCCAGATCCCTAATTATGCGCTATCCCCATTCCAGTGCGCTGACACTCCAAATCCGCTGACACCCCAGATGCACTTTAGATTATCTCAGAAGCAGAATCGTGTCACACTTCAGAAAATGGCTGCCTCGACAATGAAATTCTAATTCAATCCATACTCGCCATGCCCATCCCCAAATCTTTGTGCATCCCCCATAGCCGAGGGCATCCCGACATGCACAACAGTTTATCCCAGGACAAGAATAATTTCAAAGAATTCACAAAATATCTTCCTCCGCCAGAAACAATAGCAAGAACAAAGTTCAACGGACGGAGGAGAGTGGTGGTAGAGGGAAATTGGTTAGGTCTGGAATCCAAAAAGAAGCGAAGAGCTTTGAGACCGTCCGCGTGGACGATGGAGGTATATAGGGACTGGACGTCCATGGTGAAAATAAGGCGCTGCTGTCCAGGGAACTTAAAATCCTTGAAAAAATTCAAAATGTGAGAAGTGTCACGAACATAGGTGTGAAGAGATTGACAAAGGGGGATAAGCCAATGTCAAGGTATGCAGAAATGAGTTCGGTAGGGCAGGAGGTAGCTGAGACAATAGGTTTACCTGGGCAGGCAGGCATCTAGATCTTGGGTAGGAGGTAGTGACGGGAAGTGCGGGGTGTTGGAACTATGAGTTTGGTGGCAGTGGATGGGAGATCCCCAGAGCTGATAAGGTTGGTGATGGTATAGGAGACAGGTACCTGGTTATCCTTAGTGGGGTCATGATCAAGGGGTAAATAAGAGGAGGTATCTGAGAGTTGTCGCTGTACCTCGGCCAGGTAGAGCTCAGTTCTTTCGTGCAAACATTTCAAGAATTGTTTTGGATGTGTTTTTCTTCCCTTATCTAATACTGTGAAGGTTACTTTCAAATTGAAGGTCAATAGACAATAGACAATAGATAATAGGTGCAGAAGTAGACCATTCGGCTTCTCGAGTCTGCACCGCCATTCTGAGATCATGGCTGATCATTCACTATCAATACCCAGTCCCTGCCTTGTCCCCATATCCCTGGATTCCCCTATCCATCAGATATCTATCTAGCTCCTTCTTGAAAGCATCCAGAGAATTGGCCTCCACCGCCTTCCGAGGCAGTGCATTCCACACCTCCACAACTCTCTGGGAGAAGAAGTTTTTCCTCAACTCTGTTTTAAATAACTGACCTCGTTTTGTCGTTTTGTTTCATAGGAAAAACACTATCCTTTCAAGTTAACTGGACTGAGTTATATGTCGACGGTAATGAGGTTTATGTCCGGAAGAGGGAGGCAGAGATTACTTTCTTTATATTCAAGTAGGCGGAGCTATAACAGCATCGATGCTTTTCTTGGGGCTTGCGTCGATAGATATCGACTTTCCTTCTGGGCTTTGTAATTTGGGTGTTTTTTTTTTTCTTTTTTTACCCCCATAATGGAATCCCGCATTATTTTTATTGTTGTTCATCTCCGCCATTTTTCGATCACTTTATTCTGAACATATTTGAACTAAAATCATCTCTATGAATCAAACGGGCTTTATTAAAGGCCGTTCTCCCCTTCCCCCACCACCACTCTGCAATCCGCTCTCCCTCAGATCCCATCGTCAGCTCTTGGGCCCTCAGAGGCTCCATCTTCCTCTGACCCCAACCCTTCCCTCTCTACTGACACTACCAGTGTCACTCACCCCTCTGATCCCGTCTCTCATCCGTGCCGGTTCTTTACCATTCCCTCCAATCTTCAACTCTCTGAGTGCTCTGTCCTCAGTGAGGGCCTCACCTTTGTCCGCCTTCGCCCACACCTCAGTGAGTTCCGCGTACGCCATGACGCTGAACTCATCTTCCGCCGGCTCCGACTCCGAGCTTATTTCTTTGTCAAGGACTCTCCTACCCTCACCGATGACCCATTCTCCCGTCTTCAACCCTCCTCCTCTTCATGGACACTCCACTCTGGTCTTCTGCCTGCTCTGGATCTCTTTATTGCTAATTGCCGACGGGATATCAACAGTTTTGACTCCATCACATCCTGTTCCAATTCCAACCTAACACCTTCCGAACGCTCTGCTCTCCGCTCCCTCTGCACCAGTCCCAACCTCACTATAAGACCCTCTGATGAGGGGGGAGCTGTTCCTGTCTGGCGTACTGACCTCCACCTGGCCGAGGTACAGCGACAACTCTCTGATACCTCCTCTTTTTTTACCCCTTGATCATGACCCCACTAAGGAGCACCACGGCACTGTCTCATTTAAATACTGCAAAAAGAAAAAAATGTTCCAGATAGTACAAACTTAACTACAGCCAATTAACAGTTCTCCCACTATAGCTTCTGAGGTTAAAACCGTCCAAACCAGTCTTTTTCAGAAATAAAAATGAATTTGAAGCTAAAAACTTTCTGTGACCACCTGATCTTCCAGTCTTATCAGTGTTTACACCGCGAGACACTCAAGCCATTATAAATCATTCAAACTTCTGGCTTCAGACTCGTCATGAACGAAATACTTGCACAAAAGGAAAAACAATCGCCATCTATGAATTATCCAGTCTTTGTTTAAAATGTAAAGAAATCCAGGCAATTACTTAACTAAAAACTTTTAAAAAAGCATACAGAATAAAAAAAGTTGGTTCATTTAAATGCTGCAGAGAGAAAAAAAACTAGATGGTTCAGAATTATCTGCTTTCTTTCAACAGTTCTCCCGCTATATCTTCGAAGGATAAAACCATCCGAACCAGTCTTTGTCGAAGCTAAGAATACATTTTAAAGTAAAAACTTCTATAACCATCAAATCTTCCAATTTCATCGCTTTACACCACGAGACTGTCAAATTATTATAAATTATTCAAACATCAGATTGGCCATCGGACTCGTCAGACAAAGAGTTAATAAAACGCAATGCTTCGGCTGGATCATCAAAAATACGAACTCCAGAATTTTTAACCAAAAGCCCAAATTTGACGGGCTATTGTAATAATGGAAAGAGCTTTTTTTGAAAAGCTAATTTCATAGAAGAGACAAATGCAGCACGATTCTTAACAATTTATCGTGGAAAATCTTGAAAAAAAATGAACTTCTGAACCTTGAAATTGAAATAATCTTTGTTTTCTTGCAAGATTAATAATGCGGTCCTTGTGTCTGAGACGGAGAAAACGCACAACGTCATGCCTGCTCTTACCTTCATCTACATATTTCAAAGCACCGGTTCTGTGAGCCGATCCAAGCTCCGGGGGTTGCGAACAAACCTCCGGAAGTAAAGATTGAAACATTTTAGCAAAATAATCCAGCGTGTCGGCAGATTCTGACTTCTCTTTTAATCCAACAATTCGAATATTATTCCGACGCGATCGAGCTTCCAAATCCACGATCCGTTGTTGAGCCTTTTCCAAACGAGAAGAAAGGTCAGCCGCATTTCGATTCACTTCTTTTAGATCGGCGCTCAGAGAGTCAATTTCTTCTTCAAATGTCTCGTTTAGTTGAGTTATTTCAGTGCAGATGCCGGTGATTCGAGATTCCAATCTCTTGACCCAAGGGGCTTCTTCCGAGAACTCGTCGGCTTTGTTTAGATTTTCCGTTTGAGGAGTCGGGATTTCGTCTGGTACTCTTCGAAGTAGCCATAATTATTATTATTGTGATACAAATTCGACTGAAAAGAGTTAAAATTTCAAAGTTTATAACCATATAAACATATAACAATCACAGCACGGAAACAGGCCACCTTGGCCCTCCTAGTCCGTGCCGAACCCTTAATCTCACCTAGCCCACCTACCCGCACTCAGCCCATAACCCTCCACTCCTTTCCTGTCCATATACCTATCCAATGTTACCTTAAATGACACAACTGAACTGGCCTCTACTACTTCTACAGGAAGCTCATTCCACACAGCTATCACTCTTTGAGTAAAGAAATACCCCCTCGTGTTTCCCTTAAACTTCTGCCCCCTAACTCTCAAATCATGTCCTCTAGTTTGAATCTCCCCTACTCTCAATGGAAACAGCCTGTTCACGTCAACTCTATCTATCCCTCTCAAAGTTTTAAATACCTCGATCAAATCCCCCCTCAACCTTCTACGCTCCAATGAATAGAGACCTAACTTGTTCAACCTTTCTCAGTAACTTAATTGCTGGGATGGTGGGATTCTTTCATTCATGTTGCTGTGTTGAGTAGTGCCCCAACCCCACATAGGTGGCCCCAATGGCTAGAAGGGATGTTCCCATTATGCATGAGGCAAAGTCTACTACTCTCTGTAGCACCTTGTGTTCCTGTACATTCAGGTTGCCATAACACACCATAATGCATCTAGTCAAGATAGTTTCACCAGGATGTCTGCAGAAGTTTGTTAACGTTTGGTGGCAACCCAGGTAACCCAGATTTAAACCCAGGTTTAAATCGGAAAAGGGAGAGATTAAAGGTGGACAATAAACAACTAAGGCTTACATGTCCGTAGCGGGAGGCGGAGTCCGGAAGTACTTTGGATTGAATTATGGAAAGGATGTTTCCCATGGTGGGAGAGTTTAGGATAAGAGGGCATAGCCTCAGGAGAGAGGGGTGCCTTTTCAAGACGGAGAAGCGGGGAATCGTTCAGACAAAGGGTGGTGAATTTGTGGAATTTCTTGCCACATGCAGCTGCAGTGCCCACTGCGTTGGGTGCATTTAAGACAGACATTGATAATTTCTTGACTGGACATGGCATCAAAGGTTCAGGGGAGAAGGCCGGTGGCTGGGGTTGAGGAGGACGGAAAGAAACGATCAACCATGAGTGAATGGTGGAGCAGACTCGAAGGGCCGGATGGCCTGACTCAGCTTCCATGTCTTATGGCTTTATGGAAATGAGGATTGAGCAGGAGACTGCAAGACTTTGTCTGAGTTTTATATTCGGGCGGTCGGTGCTGGTACGGGTGGGAACCCACAACGCCGTATTTGTAACCCTTTATTATCTAATGTTATGATTAATGATATTCTCTCTGAGACAGGCACTGAGGTGTGTAAATCACTATATGCAGATGATGGAGCTCTATGGCTTAGAGGCATAAATTGAAATTATACTGTATATTGGATCCAATTAGCAGCTAATAATTTTGAACAGTCAGCAAATACATGATAATTTAAGCTTTTAGTCGCTCATGAACAAGTTCTGTGTTTTATAAATGTGATTAATAGGATTTGAAATTATATTGTCGAACTCTTCAAGTCGTGTCAGCGGGAAGATTTTCAGGCATTTGGATGGATAATCAGCTGGCATGGAAGGGCCTTATCAGAAAATAATAACATTAAATATACTCATTAGTCTCTATGGGTATTCTGGGGAGCTACATGAATATCATTGTGGACCATGTTCATTTGTTTAATTGGATCTGTTCTTGATTATGGCTGTGTGACGTGTAGATCAGCGTCATCTTCAATTGTAAAGTGTTCGGAAGTGTTCTGGCGCAATAAGTTGGTCCCCGGTTTCAGCTTTTCTGGTTGAAATGAGCCAAGTATAATTACGGAGATTGCAGTTGATATTAACAAACTGGATTCATTAGACGGGACAAATAAATTACCATCCTGTTGAAGTTGAGTTCGAGGACGGTTAACAACATCACACGAAGAGAGTTTTCAAGTTTAGGTGGCTGGGATCTTATCGCACTGGGAACATGGGATTGTGGGATTACGCAATGTTCCCCAATGTCACGTTCTCTGAAACCTCATCTTGTTCTGCCTCTGACTAGCTGGTTTGAGGTCACGGAGCTTAATAAGTCTGAGAATTCTGCAATGTCCGAGAGTCTGTTGGTTCATCAGTATATTTTGGAAAACTATTATGATATATTAACTGTTGTAGAAGAATCAAAAGATAACAACTGAGATGTTTCTCTGGCTGTTTCTGTGCCTTAATTACACGTACCGACAAATAAACAACTTACTAACCATTATATCAGTACATAGAGAAAAAAATGTTGCCATCATTTTAGGCTTGCATTGGGTGGAGCAAATTTGTCCTTGTAAAGTTCTAATTTATTAACATCCTTTTTCTGTTTTGATGACTCTTAAAACAGTTTATTCTCGCGGTCGGTCAGATTTACTGTTGGAAACTCATTGGCCCACCTCTTATGAGTTTTATGGGTCTTCTTATGGGTCTCAACCTGCACGGAGAGGTTGAGTTACAAAAGCTGATACAATTCCAGCGGTGGATAAAGACCTTCCACCCGGCAAATCAGAAGCTAAGGGGTTGGTGGGATTGAGAATTATAGCAAGACTGTTGGGATAATGAGCATAAAGGAAACACCACTGCAGAATGCGTATCTGTTAGCTTAATGGGGGAACGGAGTAAAACAAGAAGGGAAAGAATTTTATTCAAAAAAGAAGCAGTGATGGTTTTATTTTCTAATTCTCTGCACCACACTCTAGTCCAGTTAATACGGGAATGCGACTTTAATTTGATCTGTCAAACGCCTTTTAACCAAAACCCGCCCCATTTCGTTACATTAGCAAATCATTCAAAGGGAAGGCGGAGAGTAGTGTGATTAACATTGGGTTAGGCAGCCAGTAATCGACTGGATCCCCGCCGTTTTGTGGGCTGTAAGGTTGATGGGCCGCAAAGGGAATAAATGGACATATACACAGACCAATGGCTGGACAGCGTTTCGGTGCAGGTCTTTGACTGTCATCTGGCAGGTCCAATGCTGTACTGAGTCTCCAGGACGGCGCTTTGCCCCTCACAAAACAGCAACAATAGTTGTGTCATCAGCAAGTTTATAGATGAGCCTAGACACACAGACGTGGGTGTAGAGAGTGTGGAGCAGTGGGCTGAGCACGCATCGTTGAGGTGCGCTAGTGTTGATTGTCAGCAAGGAAGAGATGTTATTTCTGATCCACACAGACTGGGGTCTCCTGGTGAGGATCCAGTTGCAGAAGGAGGTACAGAGGCCCAGGTTTTGGAGCTTGTTGATTACAATTGAGTGTCTGATTGTGTTGAACGCTGAGCTGTAATCAGCAGCCTGACTTGTGTATTGCTATTGTCCAGGTGATCTAAGGCCGAGTGGACTTTATCACAGCAGATGTGAGCACCACTGGGTGATAGTCATTGAGGAGCCAGTTCACTGTGTTGATATTTTGGGACTGGTATGATTGTTGCCCTTTTGAAGCGTGTGTGTGTGTGTGTGTGTGTGTGTGTGTGTGTGTGCGTGTGTGTGTGTGTGATTTAAACAAGGAGCCAGAGAATCCAAGGCTCAGTTCGATTCAAGAATATTTCTTTTAACTGGGTTGATTCAATCTCACATCTCCACTGATGAAGTGCTTTGAGAGGTTGGTCATGTCTGGAATCAACTCCTGCCTGTACATGGACCTGGACCCTCTGCAATTTGCCGATCACCACAATATGTCTACAGCAGATGCAATCTCCCTGACTCTCCACTCAGCCTTAGATCACCAGGACAATAGCAATACACAAGTCAGGCTGCTGATTACAGCTCAGCGTTCAACACAATCAGACCATCAATTGTAATCAACAAGCTCCAAAACCTGGGCCTCTGTACCTCCTTCTGCAACTGGATCCTCACCAGGAGACCACAGTCTGTGTGGATCAGAAATAACATCTCCTCCTTGCTGACAATCAAAACCGGCACACCTCATCTATAAACTTGCAGATGACACAACTATTGTTGCTGGAATTTCAGACGGTGACGAGGAGGAGTACAGGAGTGAGATAGATCAGCAAGTTGAGTGGTGTCGCAGCAACAACCTTGCATTTAACTTCATGAAGACACAGGAATTGATTGTGGATTCAGGAAGGGGAAGTCAAGGGAACAGACACGAGTACTCAGGGAGCCAGAGAATCCGAGGCTCATTTTTATTCAGGAATATTTCGTTTAACTGGGTTGCCTCGAAAGACCGGTCACAGGGATGAACGACCATTCAGGACAGAACAAAATTATTTACTCAGCTGATGGCGAACCTTTGGAGCTCGCAACTCACTCTTGTGTTTGCAAGAGACAGTTACAAATTTGAATGTAGAATTTAGAATAAACACAGTAAATTTACTATTTTTATAGTTTTAGTTTTTTTGTGAGCATGCTCGGTAAATCGAATAATGGAAACAACAGGACGGACCGAACAAACACAACAACGTGCAAATGACAACTGTGCGAATTGAAAAGAAAAATATATAATAAATAAACAAGAAATAAATATCAAGAACGTGAGATGAAGAATCCTTGTATGTGTCCATTGGTTGTGGGAATAGTTAAGTCTTGGCGTGAGAGAATTTGTGTAAAATTATCCCCTTTGGTTCAGGACATGTATTTAATGTCAATCTAGCCTTCGAAATTCCACTCTAATAAAACGCTATATCACTTCTCTTTTCCAAAGTATAACTCAAACGCTCGACTACCTGACATTCCATCAGTTTACATAAATGAAACATTAACGGTATAAGCCCACAACTGGAAGGACAGGATGGGGATCTCCCAGATTTTCTACTGCTGCCATTTCCATGGGGAAGAACGACGATCTAACCTCCAAATACGATTCAAAAATGATAACATTTTCCCAAGAGAGCTGTCAGTCATATGTCCGGTCATACGATCATCATTTCATGGGGATTCCTAACCTGCATTATTAATATTCTTAAATTCACACAAAAAATACTTCACATCAGTGATACTATCATTGCTGCATCTAACTTCCAACACATCAGGGTATTCACTGAAAAACATATCCCTATATTGTTTAACTTCTTCACTTAGATTATCGTGATTACAAATCGCAGCAAATGAGCCAGCCAGTAACACAACCTTCCCCATTTCTGTAGTAATCATCTTGCCCACATTAATCAGTACTGGGTTATTATGATCCCTTCGAATTCCCCAATTTTCTCAATCATTTTTCAAACATCTCCATGTTTATTAACCCTTCCTGTATTTTCTCAATATGATTCCAGTAAATCACCTCTTTCCCCAGCATGGTCTGTGCCGTTCTATTCTAAATGACGTCACTCGGAGACTGAGACACCATAACAGAAAACACTGGATTTCTCACAATATGTTTTTACTAAAAATTCCACCTCCTACAGATGGTTTCCTATCCCCGATATAAATCCAAACTCAAACTAAAGCCTTGCAAACAGATAAAGGGAATGTTAACACAATGTTCCCAAACTAAAAGGCAAACTAAAGATAGGAAAATGATCAATCCCCAATGTTTCATCACCCATAACATCACGCATACTGACACCAGCAAGTATGTTCGAAACGAATGTTAAATCTTTTGCCGTTTCAGGATTATTACGGACAATAAATCTAGCGGTGAGGTTTGACAAATCAGAAATAAACTTCTTAAAGTATGAACCTTTAGAGGGCTCTCATACTCCATTGCAATATTTCAAATCCCATTATGTACCTTCACAAGTGGACTGGCAGCTTCATTTACAGCTTCCCATGTAACACCAGTTACACCAAAATATTTTCCTGCAGCTTTCACAATAATTTTATTTCCCTCAGTATGACGAGATGTTTGATCCGTACGATTCACCACATCCGTTACAAACATCACAAAATTCATTTTATCCACAAGTGAAATATCTTTATTGAGAGAACAGTGATGACTACATCTAATCACTGACGTCAGTCTGTTCGCTGGTTGGGAACACTGAATCAACATTCCCTTTATCTATTTGCAAGGCTGATTGACGTTCATCTTGAGAAATTGTCGTGTGAGCTCTCATTTGATCGGCAGGCATCTCAGCCACTAAAAGCAGGGAACAGAAGTAAGTCTGAGCTACGATAGGCAGAGTTGAAATCTGCACCTGACCATAACCTTCCTCTTCCGCTCCGTGCCCACGGCAGAGTTTACCGAGTTGTGATGCCCGACGGGAATTGTAGTTCTTATCCAAGCGCGTGTTTATGCATTATGTACATAGATTTTGTCACACTTTGCATTACCTGACAATTGCACCGTGACAGTGGTGGCGAAGAGGAGAATCAGTGTAGCATCGCACTCAGATTTGTGATCAGTGCACAGTCACTATCCAATCAACACACACAAAATGCCGGAGGAACCCAGCAGGCCAGGTAGCATCTATGGAAAATGCACAGTCGGAAGGACTGGAGAAAAAAAATAGCTGAGGAGTAGATTTAAAAAGTGAGGGGAATGGAGAGCGAAACACTAGGTGATAGGTAAAAGTGAAAGGGGGAGGTTCATCGAGAAGTTGGTTTGTGAAAGAGAGAGAGAAGGCCATGAAAGAAAGAAAAAGAGGCAGATAGAGGCGATGGAGACGTGCGTGAAGTGGAAGAGATGCGGTTGAGGGCAGCGTTTATGGTAGAAAGGTAGACCCTTTCTTTGAAAAAGGAGGATACCTCCTTGGTAATTGCAGATTTTCTCTTGTTTGCGACAGTCACATGTTTGTCCCTTGCAATCCTCGTGCTCTCCGTACATCTCCAGAGACCCTTTAGATTCTCCTTCACCTTGTCTGCTCGAGAAAACTCATGCCTTCTTTGATTCCTGCTGATTCCTTCTTTGATTCTCTGTGAAGTATTTTATGTTTCCTTATACTTCCCGAGTGACTCATTTCATCCGAGCTGTCTATGCCTCTTCCGTCGTCTTAATCAGACACTCAGTATGTCTCTAAAATCAAAATCACTGAAGCCTTGGCCTTTATTCCAACAGGAACACATAAACTCCGCAGTTTTCAATGTTTTCAAATTAGGAAGCATTGTTACCCAATCTGCACCGGTCTGAAATCTGCTGTTGACATCGAAATTTCCAAACTACAATCAGATTCCGAGGACCAGTTATATCAATCTTCACAATTATCTTGGAACTGATAGAATTATGAGCACTAGATACAGAGTTTTCTCGGGCACACATTTCTGTCACTTGTAAACTACGACCTCCAGCATCTCATCCACTCACTGAGGAACACTACTTCCTCGATCCGAGGTGTTTCTCACCCTGGCATGTGAGATTCAACATACCTTTCCGGAGTCTAATTCTCGTCAACAGAACCCACAGACTGTCCCCCTGACTGCTGAATCCCCGATTAGTACTGCTGACAGGATGTGTAAATATTTGTAATGATTTGGGAACGTATGGCCTAATTAGGGACAAAAAGTAGAATTAGAATCATAGAGATGTACAGCAAAGAATCAGGCCATTTGTAACGTGCAGGCTACGCTGAACCATTAAATATTCGTCTCTATCCTTACCATTTTTGTCCCTGTCCACACTTCGCTTAAACCTTGTAATCGATCTCACAATGACCCGCTGCTGGCAACTATTTCAACTATTGAGCGAAGAGGCTCCCTGCCATCAGCCCATGGCGTTTCGTTGTAGTCCCATACAACCTCAGCAGAAAAATCTTGCCGATCTATACCCACATAATTCTGTACACCTCTATCAAATTTACTCTCAATCTTACACTTTGCAAGGATAAAGTTTTAAGCTATTCAGTCTTTAACTCAGATAATCCAGACCTGGCAACATCCTTGTGAATTTCCCCTGTACCCCGTCAACCTTATTTAGAGCTTTCCTGTAGCAAGGTGACGATAACTGAACATGGATCTCGTAGCAAGGCCTCATCAGTATCTCACACATTACATCCCATCTCCTATAATCGATACATTGATTTATGAAGGCCAATGTTCCGAACAATCTGTATCCTTTTGAAGCCACTTTGAATGAATTGTAGACCTGTATTGCCAGATCCGTTTGATCTTCTACACTCCTCAGTGCCCTTCCGTTCACTTGGTCAGACCGACCATGTTTGGTTCAATGGAAGATCAGCATCTCTCTCTCGTCTGCACTGAATTCGATCTGATATTTTTCAGCCCATTTTTCCAGCTGGATCAGATCATGCTGAAAAAAACATGACAGACTTCTTCACTGTCGACTACACCCCAATCTTGGTGGCATTCAGAAATTTTCTGATGTACTGTATCATGTTATCATCCAGATCGTTGATATAGGTGGTAAACAACAACGGACCCAGCACCGATCGCTGCGGCACTCCACTGGTCACAGGCCTTTATTCAGAGAGGAGACCATCTAATACCACACTCTGACTTCTCACACAAAGCAAATTTGGCTGAGTCGGCGGATCTGAGGGTATTACGAATCTCAGGTTGTTACATTTATAGATACGTTAATAATGAATACACTTCGAAGTTTGAACTTTGTTCTTGCTATCTTTTAGGGTGGGGCAGCTATTTGTGAAGTGTTTGAAATCATTCTTGTTCTGGGATAATCTAATGTGCATGTGGAGAGTGTCAGCGGGTTTGGGGTGCGCACGGATTCGGCAGTGCACAGATTTGGAGGTGCTCACTGATATGTGGGTGCACACGGATTTGACGTGTCTGCGGAATTGGTACTTTGACAAAACCCAAGATTATTTCTTTTTTGAATAATTTCATGATAAATGCACCTTGAACTTTGTTCTTGCTGTTAGGTTAAGGTGGAGGCTGCTACTTACTGAACAGTTTGGCATGATTATTGCTCTGAGATAATATTCCATGTATGAGGGGTGTTACTGGGCTGAGGAGTGCGCTCAGATTTGGGGATAAGCGCAGATTCGGGGTGTGTCAGCAAACATGGGGAATTAGGGGGTGTAGGTCGTTTTGGGGTGTGATGAATCTCAAGGTTGTTTCATTCAAAGTTACTTTACTGATAATTACAGTTTGAATCCTGAACTTTGTTCCTGCTGTTTTTGTAAGGTGGAGGCAGGCATTTTGTAAACGGTTTGAAATTGTTCTTGCTCTGGGGTAATCTAATGTGCAGGTGGGGTATCATCGTGTTGGGGCTGCACACTGATTTCGGGGTCCAGACCGATTTTGTCCACATAGGTTTAGGGGTGTCCCTAAACGGGCTTCACACTGTTTTGGGGGTGTCGGTGGATTTCACTCTGCTCAGTGATGTGTGGGGTGCATTGGGATTTCGGGGTGCATATGGATTTTAGGATGCACACAGACTAGGAATGTGCCGGCCAGTTTGTGGACACACACTGATATGGGCTGTGTTCTCAAATGTGAGGTTGCACACAATTTTGGGAGTGCGCGCAGATTTGGGTGCCTCGTTATATTTGGAGTGTACACACGGATTTGGGGATGTAGGTCGATTTGGGATGTTATGAATCTCAAGGTACTTTATGAATAAATACAGTTTGACCTTGAACTTTGTTTTTTGCTATTTTTGTAAGGCGGAGACAGCTATTTTGTGAACTGTGTGAAATGATACCTGCTCTGGGATAATCTGATGTGCATTCGGGGCGTCACACTTCGCTATCAGGTGCGGGGAGAGAACCCGTCGAGGTCACCTGTTGAAAGACAAACCGACGGACGGCAAGCCGCAACAGCAAGGAGTTTTATTTAGTGCCAGAGCATCTCTCCAAGTGCTACAGTGTCTGTGGACAATGGCATTGAACGAGCAGGAAGATGGGCTGAAAGAGTGTTTCGCTGCTCTCGTGTCTGAGATTCGCTGTAATGGGACAGAATCTGCATGACGATGGGCAAAATGGCCTTTGCTTAGCTCTCTCACGTCTATGTCGGACTCTAATGTGACACGAACAACAGGATAATGGGCCTAACGGTCTATGTGGAGTTGTGTCTGTAATTGCCTCTCACAGCCAGGATGATGTACAAAGGGTCTGTTTCTGAGTACAGAGTCCGCAGCTGTTAAAAATATTCCTTATCACACACACACTTTGACAAGGGACACTGTGCAGCTTCTTATGCAACAAACACTTCTTTGTTCATACTTTATACTCACAGCACGGCTTGTCAGGCTGCCAATAACTCAGTTAGGCTTTAACCCTTTTAATTCTGCGTCTAATTTCCCAACATTAGAGTCAGTCACAAACACGACAGCACAAGACTACCCTTCGGCCCGTCACACTGTTGTTCCTCTCACGCGAGAGACAAAGAAACCACAGTGCAGAAACAAACGCTTTGACCCATCAGCGTGTCGTTCCTGTCGTTCCTGTCCTGTTAGAGTGAGGTTGTTATTCATAGATACTTATTTATAAATATTTTAATAATAAATACATTTCGAAGTTTGAACTTTGTTCTTGACACTTTTTTAAAGTCGGGAAGGTACTTGGCAAATGTTTGAAATGGTTCTTGCTCTGGTATAATCTAACGTTCATTTGGAAGGTGTCGGTGGGTTTGGGGTGCGCACGGATTTGGGAATGTACACAGATTTGGGGGATGCGCATAGTTAAGTGGGTTCACACCGATTTGGGGGTGCTTACAGATTTGGGGTCGTGATGAAAAAGAACGCTTTTCATTTTTCATACTTTAATAACAAATGCACTTTGAACTTAGTTCTTAATGTTAGTTTAAGGTGGAGGCAACCAATTACTGAACAGTTTGGAATAATTCTGGCTGTGGGATAATCTGAAGCGTAGGTGGGGTGTCAGTGGGTTCTGGAGTGCGCACAGGTTTGGGGAAGTATATAGACGTAGGGGTGCGGCAGCGAATGTGGGGGATTAGGGTGTGAAGGTCGATTTGAGGTGTGATGAATCTCAGCGTTGTTTCATTCATAGATACTTTACTGATAAATAAATTTTGAACTTTGAACTTGCTACTTTTGTAAGGTGGAGCCAGCTATTTTGTGAACTGTTTGATACTGTTCTTGCTCTGAATAATCTAATTTTTACGTGGGGCTGGGCTGCACACGGATTTGAGGGTGCAGATAGATTTGTGTTTGCACACAGATTTAGGGATGTCGGTGGATTTGACGGTGCACACTGATTTGTGGGATGCATTGGGATTTGGAGCTGCACATGGATCTTGTGAAGGGTACCGATCTAGGGATGAGTCGGCTAATATGGGGTTGTACACTGATATGGGGATGTGCGTAAATTTATGGGTGTATTATCGACTAAGCGCGTACACTCGAATTTGATTGTCCGGACAGATATGGTGATGGGTAGATTTGGGGATGTGCCTGTAGATTTGGGTGAGTGGGTAGATTTGGGGTGTGTCGGTAGATTTGGGGTACACAAGGATTGGGCTGCGATGAAACTCACGGTACTTTTCTAATAAATACAGTTTGAATTTTGAACTTTGTTGTTGCTATTCTGAAAGGTGGAGGCAGCAAATTTGTGAACTGTTTGAAATGGTTTTTGCTCTGGGAAAATCTTATGTGTATTTGGGGGTGTCACATCTCGCTATCAGGTGTGGGGAAATGTACACGACGAGGGTCACCGGTTGAAAATCAAACCGATGGCAGTTCGCACCAGCATATTAGTGCAAGGGGTTTTATTTAATGCAGGATGGAAAAAATACAAAAGCTGCCAAAAGGTTGTACTGAAGTAAAGTATTTGCAAAGAAACAAATGAAAACATTCTTATGTAGAAAAAAAATTACAAATATACAGCGGCTTGCACCACAATAACAACTTTGTTTTTTTTTTGAACTTTCCGATACATCTTCTCTCGGCTCCGAAGGTGGTCACAGCCGAAGGGTGGTAGTGGGGACGAGTTCCCACTTAGTGTGCGTTTCAATCAGCTTCTGACAACCAGATCTGACTCCTGACCTTCACGTGGCGGAGCTGTTCTCACTGACAGGAGAAGAGACAAAGGAGGGCCACTGGCGCCTTAAAACCAGTTGCTCCGGGCAGATGGGGCTCGTTAACTACGGATGGTTGCTCATCTAGGTGAGGGAAAACTCCGATTTCAAACCTCCGCTTCCACGAGCGGTGTTACTTGTGCAAGGTGTGGGTAACCTGACCCCACTAACCCAGGTATTATTTCAGGACACCCCAGACGGTCCCTGGGATTTTTGGGGGCCATTCTACTTTCTACAAACTGCGGTAACCGTGTGAGTGAAGATAAATGAAATCATTAGAAATGACTGTATCTGGAATCATATTTTTATCATTTATAGACCGGTAGAGCGGATTAACTGAAGGCCTGTGTCTCTCATGTCTCTGCTGCGGTGTTTATACCGGGTCATGTCACTTTCGGACCAGCCTCGGCCTTCTCAGCCGATTCAGCCTGAGAAGTATCGGAGGACAGTGTTGAAGTCACTTCCTGATGATTCTGGCCATTTGGTGGCTGAAAAGGCCAATCGATTGCTCAGATTGGTTCTACTGGCCGCTAATGAAGCTGGAGGACGAAGAATACAGCAAGACGTGCATTCGATGCATACGGCGGAAGAGACTGTCGACTCGGGCAGCTCCCTTGTCACATTCGTAGAGTGCAGGACCTCTGGACCTAGTGTGTATGGATTTCCTGTTGATAGACCCCGATGCAGCAACGCGGCCAATGTATTAGTCATCACTGACCACTACACCAGATATGGACAGGCTTTCGCTACCAAGGGTCAGAGGGTGTCCACGGTGGCCGAATTTCATTTATTATGGCCTCCCCAGGCTGATCCATGGTGATCAGGTTGGAATTTTGTGAGTAGGCTTATGACCTACCGGGACTCGCCATGTTATCTGATGTCGGGCATGATCAGGAACAGTCAACGTGGATTTGTGCGTGGAAGGTCATGTTTGACAAACCTTATTGAACTTTTTGGAGAGGTTACGAGGAAACTTGACGATGGTAAAGCACTGGATGTTGGCTATATGGACTTCAGTAAGGCCTTTGACAAAGGTCCACATGGAAGATTAGTTAGGAAGGTTCAATCGTTAGGTATTAATATTGAAGTAGTAAAATGGATTCAGCAGTGGCTGGATGGGAGGTGCCAGAGAGTAATGGTGGATAACAGTTTGACAGGTTGGAAGCAGGTAACTAGTGGTGTGCCAGAGGGATCTGTACTATTTCCAATGTTGCTTGTCATATACGTTAATTATCTGATGATGGGGTGGTAAATTGGATTAGTAAGTATGCAGATGATATTAAGATAGGCGGCGTTGTGGATAATGACGTAGGTTTTCAAAACTTGCTGAGAGATTTAGGCCAGTTAGTAGAGTGATCTGAAAGATGGCAGGTTATCTTCCTGAAATTTGAAATGTCATCTGAAAGATGTCATTGGAGAGAGTCCAGAGGAGATTCACAAGGTTGATATCGGGAACGAAGAGGTTACAATGTGAAGAGCACTTGGCAGCTTTGACCCTGTGCTCACTGGAACTCCGAAAAATGCGCGGGCATCTCATTGAAACCTACCGAATGTTGGAAGGACTGCAAAAGGTGGATGTGGAGAAGGTATTTCCTGTGGTGGGACACAGCCACAAAGCTGAGGGGCCAAATTTTCAAACAGATGTAACCAGGATTATTATTAGCCAGGCAGCAATGGACCTGTGGAATGCTCTGCCACAAACTGCGGCAGAGGCCAAGCGTGTGGGTATATTCAAGGTGGAATGTGATCGTTTCCTGATCAGTCAAGTCATCAAAGGATATGGCGATAAAGCAGGTGCATGGGTTTTAGTGCGATCGAGGATCAGCCATGATGGAAATGCGGCAGACTCGATGTGCTGAATGGCCTAAGTCTGTTCCTATCACAGAAGATCTCAGGTTACAAGCCCCCTCAGTCATGATGAATCTCCTCTGCTGTCTTCCAGCACAAAACATCCTTCGTACAGAATGCTCAGCAGAACTGAATGCAACGTTTCAAGAATGCTGGCAAGTCAGGCAACATCTGTTGAGGGGAATAGAGTCGATGTTTGGGACAGAACACCTCCCTTACGGCTCTGACACAACCTTTCCAAACTGTCCCGGTATCTATTTAAACTAATCCCTTTGCCTGCCCTTGATATAGAAAATAGAAATGTACAGAACATTACAGTCCCCTCGACCAACAATGTTGGCCGACCATGTAACTTGCTCCAGAAACCGCCTGTGCTCTTCATTTGATATCGAACTCAAACAGTGAACAGACACAACACAGCCTCAGACATGAATTTAAAGGGCAGATGTTGCAACAGTTTGAGCTTCATACCGGGGCCCACGGAGCAAGCAGGGTATCACAAAGGGAGGAATGTGGGAGTGTTGTATGTCTGAGCCCAGCTGTGTGTGTTTGTGTATCGGAATCAGGTTTAATATCACCGGCATGTGTGGTGGAATTTGTTGTTTGTGACAGCAGTATATTGAAATACATAGAAATAAAAGTTATAAATTACAGTATGTATAAAATTAAATTTAAATGTTAGTGCTAAACGAGAGGGAAAATACTGAGGAAGTGTTCATGGGTTCATTGTCCATTCAGAAATCTGATGGAGGGGAAGAAGCTGTTCCTGAGACATTGAGTGTCTCTTCAGGGTCCTGTACGTCCTCCTTGACGGTAGCAATGAGACGAAGGCATGTCCTGGGTGATAGGGGTCCTTAATGATGGAAGCCATCTTTTTGTGGCCTCATCTTTTGAATGTGTCCTGGATGCTGTGGAGTCCAGTGCCCATGAAGGTGCTGGCTGAGTTTACAACTTTCTGCAGCATTTTCCGATCCTGTGCAGTTGCCTCTCCACACCAGGCAGTGATGCAACCAGTTAGAATGCTCTCCACAGTACATCTGTAGAAATTTGCAAATGTCTTTACTGGCAGACCGATTCCCCTCAATCTCCGAATGAAAATAGCCAATGTTGTGCCTTCATTGTACTTGCATCAATATGTTGGGCCCAGGATAGTTCCTCAGAGATGTTGAGAGGGAGAAATGGAAACTGCTCACCCTTTTCACTTCTGATCCCACGATGAGGACTGGTGTGTGTTCCCTCGACTTCTCCTTCCTGAATCCACAATAAATTCCTTTGTCTTCATGATGTTGAGTGCAAGGTTGTTGCTGTGACACCACTCAACTTGCTGATCTATCTCACTCCTGTACTCCTCCTCGTCACCATCTGAAATTCCAGCAACAGTAGTTGTGTCATCAACAAGTTTATAGATGAGCCTAGACACACAGACGTGGTTTAGAGAGAGTGGAGCAGTGGACTGAGCATGCATCGTTGAGGTGTGCCAGTGTTGATTGTCAGCAAGGAGGAGATGTTATTTCTGATCCACACAGACTGGGGTCTCCTGGTGAGGATCCAGTTGCAGAAGGAGGTACAGAGGCCCAGGTTTTGGAGCTTGTTGATTACAATTGAGGGTATGATTGTGTTGGACGCTGAGCTGTAATCAGCAGCCTGACTTGTTTATTGCAGTTGTCCGAGAGATCTAAGGCTGAGTTGAGAGCCCTGATGTTCGACGACTCAACCCCTTATTCCGCGCAAACCCCCAAATCCGTCTGCATCCCCCAAAGTCATGTGCCTACAAACCACCAATCCATAGTTCAATCACCAACTCAGTGCGCACCCACAAATGCTGACACCCCCCGCAAGCATAACCCTCAGAGCAGGAATTATTTCAAACAGTTCAGGAAATGGCGGTCTCGGTATTAAAAATCCCCACTCTAGATCGGCCGACACATCCAATTCTGGGTGTCACTCTAAATCCATGTACAGCCACATGTGCACCTCCATATTGGACGACACGGCCCTCAGTTTGCACAATTCGAGAATCAGTGCGCAACGTCATATTGGAGAATACACCCTGTGTCCGTGCGCAACCCCAGATCCCTAAATGTGAGCTATCCCCATTTCAGTGCGCACCCCAAATCCGCTGACACCCCCGATGCACTTTAGATTATCACAGAAGCAGAATCGTGTGACAGTTCAGAAAATGGCTGCATCGACAATGAAATTCTAATTCAATCCATACTCGCCATGCCCATCCCCAAATCTTTGTGCATCCCCCAAAGCCGACGCATCCCTACATGCACAACAGTTTATCCCAGGAGAACAATCATTTCAGAGTTCACAAAATATCTTACTCCGCAAGAAACAATAGCAAGAACAAAGCTCAACGTGCAACGAGCAAAGACATTCCCAAACCAAAATCTGTGGATGCACCATGAGGTATATCGTCTGCTGACGCCTAAATCTGTGGCATTCAAATCCGCCGACACATGTCTGTACCGGAAAACCGGGAATGACTTGCGCAGGGCTACTTAGAGCGAGTGAGACTATTTCGAACGAGAATTGAGGCGACATCGGATGTACAACAGCTCTGGCAGGGTTTACTTCCTGCAAAGCGAAACCTAATAGTATGCAAACACGAGGAAAACTGCAGGTGCTAGAAAATTAATCAACACGCACAAAATGATGGTGGAACGCAGCAGGTCAGGCAGCATCTATAAGGAGAAGCACTGTCGACGTTTCGGGCCGAGACCACTCATCAGGACTAACTCAAATGGAAGATAGTAAGAGATTTGAAAGTAGGAGGGGAGGGGAAAATGCGAAATGATAGAAGATCGGAGGGGGTGGGGGGAAGCTGAGAGCCAGACAGATGATTGGCAAAAGGGATACAGATACAAAGGGAAAGGATCATGGAACGGGAGGCCTAGGAATAAAGAAGGGGGAGGGGCGCACCAGAGAGATAGGGAGAACAGGCAGAGTGAACAGAGAGATAAAAGAACAACTAAATATATCAGTGATAGGTGAAGAAGGGGAGAAGGGGCATTAACGGAAGTTAAAAAATTCAATGTTCATGCCATCAGGTTGGAGTCTACCCAGCCGGTATATAATGTGATGTTCCTCCAACCTGAGTGTGGCTTCATCTTGATAGTAGAGGAGACCATGGATAGACATTTCATAATGGGAATGGGACATGGAATTAAAATGTGCGGCCACTGTGAGATCCTGCTTTCACAGGCGGACAGAGCATATGTGTTCAGCGAAATGGTCTCCCAGTCTGCGTCGGGTCTCACCAACATATAAAAAGCCACGCCGGGAGTACCGGACGCAGTATACCACACCAGCCGACTCACAGGTGAAGTGTCGCCTGGAAGGACTGTCTAGGCCCTGATTGTTGGTGAGGGAGGAAGTGTAAGGGCAGGTGAGACACTTGCAAGGATAAGTACCAGGAGAGATCGGTGTGAAGGGATGATGGGGGGGGGGGGGACGGGGACGAGTAGACAAGGGAGTCGCGTAGGGAGCGAACCCTGCGGAAAGCAGAAAGAGGAGGGAGGGAAAGATGTGCTTGGTAGTGGGATCCCGTTGGAGGTGGCGGAAGTTATGGAGAATTATCCGTTGGATCTGGAGGCTGGTGGGGTGGTAGGTGAGTACAAGGGGAATCCTATCCTGAGTGGGGTGGAGGGCGGATGGGGTAAGGGCAGATGTGCGGGAAATGGGAGAGATGCGTTTCAGAACAGAGTTGATGGTGGAATAAGGGAAGCCCCTTTGTTTAAAAAAGGAAGACATCTCCTTCGTCCTGGAATGAAAAGCAGATGCGGCGGAGACGGAGGAATTGTGAGAAGAGGATAGCATTTTTGCAAGAGACAGGATGGGAAGATGAATAGACCAGGTCGTCCAGATAGAGAGTCTGTAGGCTTATATTTGATCTCAGTAGATAGGCCGTCTTCAGAGATGGAGACAGAAAAATCAAGAAAGGGGAGAAATAGACCAGGTAAATTTGAGGGCGAGGTGAAAGTTGGATGCAAAGTTAATGAAGTCAGGTGTGAAGTAGGCAACTTCAATGCAGTCGTCGATGTAGCGAAGGAAAGGAGAGGGACGGGTACCCGTATAGACTTGGAAAATTGACTGTTCCACAAAGCCAACAAAAAGGCCGGCATAACTGGGACCCATACGGGTGCTCATGGCTACACCCTTGGCTTGACGGAACTGGGAGGAACAAAAGGAGAAATTATTGTGAGTAAGAACTAATTCCGCTGGACGGAGGAGAGTGGTGGTAGAGGGAAATTGGTTAGGTCTGGAATCCAAAAAGAAGCGAAGAGCTTTGAGACCTTCCGCGTGGAGGATGGAGGTATATAGGGACTGGACGTCCATGGTGAAAATAAGGCGATGGGGCCCAGGGAAATTAAAATCATTAAAAAACTTCAAAGCGTGAGAAGTGTCAGGAACATAGGTGTGAAGAGATTGACAAAGGGGGATAAGGCAATGTCAACGTATGCAGAAATGAGTTCGGTAGGGCAGGAGGTAGCTGAGACAATAGGTCTACTTGGACAGGCTGGCTTCTGGATCTTGGGTAGGAGGTAGAAACGGGAAGTGCGGGGTGTGGGAACTATGAGGTTGGAGGCAGTGGATGGGAGATCGCCAGAGCTGATAAGGTTGGTGATTGTATAGGAGACAGGGGCCTCGTGCTCCTTAGTGGGGCTATGATCAGGGGGTAAAAATTAGGAGGTATCAGACAGTTGTCGCAGTACCTCGGCCAGGTAGAGGTCAGTACGCCAGACAGCAACAGCACCCCTCTTATCAGCGGGTCTTATAATGAGGTTGGGACTGGTGCAGAGGGAGCGGAGAGCGGAGCGTTCGGAAGGAGTTAGGTTGGAATTGGAACAGGGTGTGATGCAGTCAAAACGGTTGATATCGGGAATTAGCAATAAAGAGATCCAGGGCAGGCAGAAGACCAGAGCGGGGTGTTCATGAAGAGGAGGAGGGTTGAAGACGGGAGAAAGGGTCATCGGTGGGGTTAGGAGAGTCCTTGCCAGAGAAATAAGCTCGGTGACGGAGCCGGCGGAAGAGGAGTTCAGCGTCATGGCGTATGCGGAACTCGCTGAGGTGTGGGCGAAGGCGGACAAAGGTGAAACCCTCACTGAGGACAGAGCGCTGTGCCTCAGAGAGTTGAAGGTCGGAGGGAATGGTAAAGACCCGGCACGGATGAGAGATGGGATCAGATGAGGGAGGGAGGCTGAGAGTGTCAGTAGAGAGGGAAGGGTTGGGGTGAGAGCAAGACGGAGCCTCTGAGGGCCCAAGAGCTGACGATGGGATCTGAGGGAGTGCGGATTGCAGAGTGGTGGTGGGGGAAGAGGAGAACGGCCTTTAATAAAGCCCGTTTGATTCATAGAGATGATTTTAGTTCAAATATTTTCAGTATAAAGTGATGGAAAAATGGCGGAGATGAACAACAATAAAAAATAATCCGGGATTCCATTATGGGGGAAAAAAAAGAAAAAAAAACACCCAATTTACAAAGCCCAGAAAGAAAGTCGATATCTATGGA
Organism: Hypanus sabinus; assembly: GCF_030144855.1. NCBI lineage: Eukaryota > Metazoa > Chordata > Chondrichthyes > Myliobatiformes > Dasyatidae > Hypanus > Hypanus sabinus. The sequence continues at coordinate 1,753,819 of NW_026778979.1, forward strand.
CGCAAGCCCCAAGAAAAGCATCGATGCTGTTATAGCTCCGCCTACTTGAATATAAAGAAAGTAATCTCTGTCTCCCTCTTCCGGACATAATCCTCATTACAGTCGACATACATCTCAGTCCAGTTAACTTGAAAGGATAGTGTTTTTTCCTATGAAACAAAACGACAAAACGAGGTCAGTTATTTAAAACAGAGTTGAGGAAAAATTTCTCCCAGAGAGTTGTGGAGGTGTGGAATGCACTGCCTCGGAAGACGGCGGAGGCCAATTCTCTGGATGCTTTCAAGAAGGAGCTAGATAGATATCTGATGGATAGGGGAATCAAGGGATATGGGGACAAGGCAGGGACTGGGTATTGATAGTGAATGATCAGCCATGATCTCAGAATGGCGGCGCAGAACGAGGGGCCGAATGGTCTACTTCTGCACCTATTGTCTATCGTCTATTGTCTATTGACCTTCAATTTGAAAGTAACCTTCACAGTATTAGATAAGGGAAGTAAAACACATCCAAAACAATTCTTGAAATATTTGCACGAAAGAAAAACAATCGCCATCTTTAAAGTATCCAAGCTAACTTTAAAACACAATAAAAACCAAATAATTACTTAAGAAATCTTCAATAAAGCATACAAAATAAAAAAAAACAATTAACTCATTTAAATGCTGCAAAAAGAAAAAAAAATGTTCCAGATAGTACAAACTTAACAACAGCCAATTACCAGTTCTCCCACTATACCTTCTGAGGTTTCAACGGTTCAAACCAGTCTTTTCCAGAAATAAAAATGAATTTGAAGCTAAAAACTTTCAGTGACCACCAGATCTTCTCGTCTTATCAGTGTTTACACAGCGAGACACTCAAGCCATTTTTAATCATTCAAACTTCAGGCTTCAGACTCGTCGTGAACGAAATACTTGCACAAAAGGAAAAACAATCGCCATCGTTGAATTGTCCAGTCTTTGTTTAAAATGTAAAGAAATCCAAGCAATTACTTAACTAAAAACTTTTAAAAAAGCATACAGAATAAAATGCTTCATTTAAATGCTGCAGAGAAAAAAATAAACTAGATGGTTCAGAATTATCTACAGTCTTTCAACAGTTCTCCCGCTATATATTCGAAGGTTAAAACCATCCGAACCAGTCTTTGTCGAAGCTAAGAATACATTTTAAGGTAAAAAGTTCTATAATCATCAAATCTTCCAATTTCATCGCTTTACACCACGAGACTGTCAAATTATTATAAATTATTCAAACTTCAGATTCGCCATCGGACTTGTCAGACAAGGAGTTAATAAAACGCAATGCTTCGGCTGGATCATCAAAAATATGAACTCCAGAATTTTTAACAAAAAGCCTTAATTTGACAGGCTATTGTAATAATGGAAAGAGCTTTTTTTGAAAAGCTAATTTCATAGATGAGACAAATGCAGCACGTTTCTTAACAATTTATCGTGGAAAATCTTGAAAAAAACGAAATTCTGAATCTTCAAATTGAAATAATCTCTGTTTTCTTGCAATCTTAATAATGCGGTCCTTGTCTCTGAGACGGAGAAAACGCACAACAACATGCCTGTTTTTACCTTCATCCAAAGATTTCAAAGCACCCGTTCTGTGAGCCGATTCAAGCTCCGGGGGTTGTGAACAAACCTCCGGAAACAAAGACTGAAACATTTTAGCAAAATAATCCAGTGAGTCGGCAGATTCTGATTTCTCTTTTAATCCAACAATTCGAATATTATTCCGACGCGATCGAGCATCCAAATCCACGATCCGTTGTTGAGCCTTTTCCAAACGAGACAGCCGCATTTTTTCAGCCGCATTTCGATTCACTTCGTTAAGATCGAGGCTCAGAGAGTCAATTTCCTCTTCAAATGTCTCTTTTTGTTGAGTTACTTCAGTGCAGTTACCGGTGATTCCAGATTCCAATCTCTTGCCCCAAGGGGCTTCTTCCGAGAACACGTCAGCTTTGTTTAAATTTTCCGTTAGATTGGTCGGGATTTCGCCTGGTACTCTTCGAAGTCGCCATAATTATAACTATTGTGATACAAATTCGACTGAATAGAGTTCAGATTTCAAAGTTTAAGTCGGAAAAGGGAGAGATTAAAGACGGACAATAAGCAACGAAGTCGTGCATGTCCGTAGCGGGAGACGGAGTCCAGAAGTAATTTAGATTGATTTATCTAAAATATGTTTCCCATAGTGGGAGAGTTTAGTATAAGAGGGCATAGCCTCAGGAGAGAGGGGCGCCTTTTCAAAACAGAAATATGGGGAATCTTTCAGACAAAGGGTGGTGAATTTGTGGAATTTCTTGCCACATGCCGCTGCAGAGCCCACGGCGTTGGGTGTATTTAAGGCAGACATTGATTGTTTCTCGATTGGACATGGCATCAAAGGTTCAGGGGAGAAGGCCGGTAGCTGGGTTTGAGGAGGACGGAAAGAAAGGATCAACCATGAGTGAATGGTGGAGCAGACTCGATGGGCCGGATGGCCTGACTCCGCTTCCATGTCTTATGGCTTTACGGAAATGAGGATTGAGCAGGAGACTGCAAGACTTTGTCTGAGTTTTATATTTGGACGGTCGGTGCTGGTACGGGTGGGAACCCACAACGCCGGATTTGTAACCCTTTATTATCTAATGTTATGATTAATGATATTCTCTCTGAGAAAATCGCTTAGGTGTGTAAATCTCTATCTGCAGATGATGGAGCTCTATGGCTTAGAGGCAGAAATTGCAGTTACACTGTATATTGGATCCAATTAGCAGCTAATAATTTTGAACAGTCGGCAAATATATGAGAATTTAAGCTTTCAGTCGCTCCTGAACAAGTTCTGTGTTTTATAAATGTGATTAATAGGCATACAGTTGATTTGAAATGATATGGTCAAACTCTTCAAGACGTGATAGCGGTAAGATTTCCAGGCATGTGGATGGATAATCAGCTGGCATGGAAGCGCCGGATCAGGAAATAATAACATTAAATATTCCTGGGGAGCTGCATGAATATCATTGTGGACCATGTTCATTTGTTTAATTGGATCTGTTCTTAATTATGGCTGTTTACTTGTAGATCAGCGTCGTCTTCAATTTTAAAGTGTTCGGAAGTGTTCTGGCGCAATAAGGTGGTCCCCTGTTTCAGCTTTAGTGGTTGAAATGAGCCAAGTGTAATTGCGGAGATTGCAGTTGATATTAACAAACTGGATTCATTAGACGGGACAAATAAATTACCATCCTGTTGAAGTTCTGTTCGAGAACGGTTGGAAACATCACACGGGATGTTATCGTGCTGGGAAGATGGGATTGTGGGATTACGCAATGTTCCCCAATGTCACCTTCTCTGAAACCCCATCTTGTTCTGCCTCTGACTAGCTGGTTTTAGGTCACAGAGCTTAATAAGTCTAAGAATTCTGCAATATCCGAGAGACTGTTGGTTCATCACTGTATTTTGGAAAACTATAATGATATTTTAACTGTTGCAGAAGAATCAAAAGATAACGACTAATATGTTCCTCTGGCTGTTTCTGTGCCTTAATTACAGGTAACGACAAGGAAACAACTTACTAAGCATTAAATCAGTATATAGAGTAGCATTTGTTGCCATCATTTTAGGCTTACACTGGGTGGAGGAAATTTGTCCGTGTAAAGCTCTAATTTATTCACATGCCTTTTCGGTTTTGATGATTTTTAAAACAATTTATTCTAGCGGTCGGTCAGATTTACTGTTGGAAATCATTGGCCCACTTCTTATGAGTTTTATGGGTCTTCTTAGGGGTCTCAACCTGCACGGAGAGGTTGAGTTACAAAAGCTGATACAATTCCAGCGGTGGATAAAGACCTTAAACCCCGCAAATCAGAAGCTCAGAGTTTGGTGTGATTGAGAATTATTGAGATTGGAATTGTCCTGACGAAGGGTCTCGGCCCGAAACGTCGGCTGTGCTTCTCCCCATAGTTCCTGCCTGGCCTGCTTCGTTCCACCAGCATTTAGTGTGCATTACTTATAGCAATACTGTTTGCATACTGAGCATAAAGGAAACACCGCTGCAGAATTCATAATTGTTAGCTTTATGGGGAAACGGAGTAAAACAAGAAGGGAAAGAATTTTATTCAAAAAAGGAGCAGTGAAGGTTTTACTTTCTAATGCTGTGCACCAGTCCAGTTAGTGTCGGGAATCCGTCTTTAATTTGATCTTTCAAAGGCCTTTTAATCAAACCCCGCCCCATTTCGTTACATTAGCAAATCATTCAAGGGGAAGGCGGAGAGTAGTGTGATTGATATTGGATTACGCAGCCAGTAATCGACTAGATCCCCGCCGTTTCGTGGGCTGTAAGGTCGATGGGCCGCAAAGGGAATAGATGGACATATGCTCAGACCAATGGCTGGACAGCGTTCCGGTGCAGGTCTTTGACTGTCATCTGGCAGGTCCATTGCGGTACTGAGTCTCCAGGACGGTGCCTTGCCCCTCACAAAACACAAACTATCCTAACCTTCCAGAGCTGCCGGTCGATGCGACAACCTGCCGGGAATAACACCTGGGTGACCAGGGGGTGAATGTGAGGAGCTGGAACCCTCACTGCAACCGCCTTTGGCTTGTGCTCAGGACGCGGCTTTATTAATGAACTGAAACACCGAGCTGACCGGATATTTCACCGCGCTGATCACCTGCTCCCTGAATTTCGACTGAGTCACCGCGTAAATAAATGTGTTCGTGCAGCAGCTGAAATTCCTCAGCAAAACCCCGACGAAGTAGAAGATCCATTCCGAATCATTGAATTCGAATCCTTTTCCTGAAATCTGATAATACATGAAATTTACAACCAGTGTCATCCACAGGAGGATGAAGCTGCCGGAGAGGGTGAAGAGTAAAATCACAGACCTCCTCCTGCTCTCCATCTCCGGGTCACTGCGGTTCTCCCCCTTGCTCTGACCCTTCAGCCCCTTACGGACCCGACTGGCCACTAAAATGTGCCTGACTGTCAGAGTGTTGAGCAGCAAGATCACAGCGAAAGGGAGGAACGGAGTTAAAACCGTATCGAGCCAGTCATATCCTATCCACCCGGGGTCAGTGAAAACATTGTCCCTGAGATCACACAACCACGGTATATTGTCGATTATTACCCTGGGTTCCCGTGTGAAGTATCGGGGAACGTTTTCCAGACAGAACAGTATACCGGTTGTTGTCAGAACCACAGCCGCAGTTTTCCCGGTGCAATATTTTCTTTTCAGCTTCTGGCAGCAAATGGCGACAAACCGGTCAAAGGTGAAAGTGACGGTGAACCAGACAGAACAGTGTGTGGCCGTGAAGCTCAGTACATCGATAAAACTGCACACAGGGGTGATGTTCAGGAAACTCCTCTGATTCGAGTCAAAATGACCTCGGTGACAATGGTCAGTAGATCGGCCGCTGCCATGGCCACCAGGTAGCGGGTGGTGCAGGTAGAGAGGCCGCACTTTCCCCGGGACAGGGTCACAATCGCCACTACATTCACTGGAGAGACAGAGGGAGAGAAACAGACACTGGGAATTACCTGACACATTCTCCGGGAATTAACACCGGATCGAGTTGCAGCTAAAAATGTCTGTGAACGGCTGCTAATCTAGCACCAGACACTGGTCACACTATCTCTGAACTGTTTTCTTCAGTGTGGAGATAAAGCAATGTGTGGGCCATCGTCGGCGATATAAACGAGCTGAATGAACAACAACGATCGCTGCTGATCCCGATTCCAGTCGCTGATGGGGCCGGTTTCACTGACTTAACCGTGACTGAACTGGACTCTGGATAATCAGCATCTGATATTTCCAAGATGAGATACAGAGGGGAGAAACACACTGAAAACACTGAAACAGTATTAGCAAACAGAGACTGAGTGGCTCAGTTGACGGATTAATTCTACACCGCAGATCAATTCGATAGCACAAGCGAGCAGATCCCTGGACACCGGATCGGGCGACCAGACCAATTTATTGACCAAAAGGCAGCGGGATACGATTGTGACAGACTCCACAGGGAGACGCGAAACACAGCACCAGGGGCTCTCTTTGATCAATAACTCAGAAACAGTGAACCTGACAATAAGCACCCCCCAACCCCTTCTAGTCACACCTTCTCGGAGAGCTACCTGTCCTCCGCACTGGGACAAATCTGGACAAGGTATCATTAAAGGCAAGAACAGCGTTTGAGTCGATACCGTGTTAGCAGAGAGACAGAGATTTAGTTCCCTTTGTCATTGATTATGAAAAATCGGAAAGTGGAATTGACAGGATCGATATCTCTGACTGATAGTTGTACAATGATCATCAAGTTGGAAGATTGTAAAATGATCATTAATAGGTTCACACCGGTAACAATCAGAAATTCCAAACATGAATCTCTCTGCTTACTCACCGGGAACTCCAACAACGGCAATGAACACGTACGATATTTTCTGCACACACCTGTACATTTCCAACAATGCAGACATTTTCTCTGTCCAGTGATTTGGCCCCCGTGTGTTACACGCGATCTCTCAGAATGAAATGCTGAGGCAGCACATGCCTCGGGTTTTTAATACAATTCAGTGACTCCACTGGGACAGATTTCAACAGATTTGAAAATAAAGTTTTTAAAATATTGCCAATCGATTACATCAGACACGTGAAATTCCCGCGGTGACGGATGGCGATTTAACTATTCAATTAATATGAAGAGCATTGGGAGCTAATTTGTCCCAATGCAGGTGACTGAACCGTCCGAGTTATCTTAGCAATTAAATGCTCTTCCAGTGTAACTATGTACTTCAAAGTAACCATTTATCAGACACAAAATGTTGAAGTAAATTATGCCATTGTAGCTCGTGAAATTGTATTGAATCACGAACACTCTGCCTGCAGGTGTTGTCGTGGGATCAGCGCCGGACCTCGGAGCGAAGGTTTCCGAGTTCGATTCCAGCTGGTTCCAAAAAAAACCTTTGTGTGTCTGTGTGTGGGTAGACCGACTGTCTCTGCCTGACCCTGCCGGACTATGTACGTGTCCATCTCCCATTCACTTAATCCCCTTGGTTTAGTCCCTTCTCATTTGTCTCCCCAAACTGCACAGTTCCAACACTTCACAAAATGGCTGCCTGAACAATAAACAAAGACAAGAACAGACGGCAAATTGCATTTATTAGTAGTGTATGTAGAAATGAAATAACTTCGAGACTTTTCGCAGCTCGAAATCAGGAGGCAACCCTAGATTGTGCCAGAGCAAGAATCATTTCAAACAGTTCACAAAAAAGGTTGTCTCCGTTTAAAACATAGGAAGAACAATGGTCAAAGTTGACATTGCATTCTTATTAAAGTATGGACAAACGGAAAAACCTTGAAATCCGACACACCTCCAGATGCCCCGGCTCACCCAGGTTATTGTTCAACCCCAAATCCGCCAACACACCCAGCTTTGTGCAAATCAGTCTGCATCCACAGATCTGTGCTCTCCAGAAAACCCTCAATGAACCTTCAAATCAGTGTCCACCCCAAAGCATCCGTCACCAAAAATCCTTGTGCACTCACACATTCGCTGACATACCCCTAAAGCGGAGCACATCCGCAAAGCTGGATGCTCCGCCAAATCCGTCTGCACCACTGGATTCATTGGCAAACCCCGAAATATGCCTGCATCCCCATTTATCTGACCAAACAATAACATGTATCATCCTGTCCTGGTGACGTCTGACCTACCAATCCCTGCAATATTGTCAGAGTATGTCGCTAGAAAATCTTTTTCGCAATCTTTACCATTTTCCTCATCACGGCTTCTGCCCTTTTATACTTAATAAGGTTGCTGGGACACTGATACTTCTTCACTTTCCTAAACGCCTTGTCCCACTCCCTAATCGCCTCTGTACACTCCTCAGTCCACAGTGATACAGCCTTTCTCCTATTAATTCCGTTTGTAATGGGAATCACTTTCATCTCAGTTTGCTGAATAACGTGACATAACATTTCATTGTAAAAATACACATCTTCGTCAACATTCTGCAGCGGTTCTAGAACTACTGCGAATATTGAATCTCCTACCCATTCAGACACACAAGTTGAAAAACTGTTCTTTAATCAAACCATTACCATCATTCAGCAAACAAACCCTCAGTGAACTGCGTTAAAATCTCAGCAGCAGACAACTCTTCGTGAGCGAGAACAAAATATACTTTCTCACAACTGAGTAGAAAGATTCCCACAAGCGTTGTAAACCATAATCTGTTTTATACAACTACCTGCTGAATCAAATATTTCTCCAGCAAATGCCGCATACGGTTCATTCATATTCACAACTCTACACCCTGCCTCTTTCCTTATAAAACTGTCAGCACTACCTCTCTATCAGATGGCCAATCACGCCAAACGACAATATAATCCTGCACAGTAAAAACTTAACTGTGAAAATAATCTCTTTTCCTGAATTCTCAAAACATTGGGGGATTCTGCCAAATGAGAAACAGGCTTCTTAATGTGTTGACGATGAAAACTCAGTCTGGGACAGACTAGGATGCAGATACTCCACCCATCAGATCTTCATTTACAGCTTCCAACATAACACCGGTTACACCGAGATACCTTTCTGCAGCTTTCACAATCATTTTATGTTTTTGCTAGTAGGACGAGATGTCTGATCAGTGCAATTCACAACATCCATTATAAGCATCACAAACTCTATTGAATCCAACAGTACAGAGGCTACTCTCTGACTGGGAACACTGTATTAAGTTTAGAAGTCAAAGTCAGGTTTAAATTTTTGCAAGGTCTCTGCATAAAACACACCCAACTGTACTTTAACCTGTTGAACTGATCCGCCTCTATTTTCCAAAGGCAACACCGTCGCTGTTTTCATATTCCCACCTCTCTCCATGACTGAAATTCACATTAACTAATCATCTCATTTGACCGACGCGTTCCTCTGCCAGTGACAGCAGGGGACAGTGAAGGGTCTGAACTACGATAGGTCTGATGGAAATCTGCCCCAAACTCAGACCCTCCTTGTCTGCTCTATCGCTCTGGTGGTGTTCAGTGATACTATTGTCGGTGGTCGTCGGCCGCGGCATCTACAGGGACCGGCGTGGCTGTCCGTCCACAGCTCCAAGTGTCTGTCCCGGCGATGTTTGCCAGACCTCCCTCAGCCTCCGCCGATGCAGAGAAAATTGCGCCACCAGCCGGCAGCAGGCACTCTGGGAGTGATGAACTACGATCCTCCACACTCCTGGTGAATATCCTCTGGAGACCTCCTGCACAATATATACTTTGTATAGAATGCAACAGTTTAAGAAACATACCAGGTCAGGCACAATCTCCTGAGAGGAATACTGTTGAAGTTTCGGATGCAACCTTTCAGATTCAGCTTTGAGATTGGCCCTTCCAGGCTACACTGCTGCCCAACAGAATTGTCCCATCTGCCTGCGTGTGAGCCATTTCCTCTGGGCTTGAGTTAGCTTGAATAGTCAAATGGGCACAGGTGCTGAAAGGTTATTTTCCCTGCTCCAGGAGTTTTTGACTAAACCTTTCCTATCCTATACCTAATCACAATGCCTTTTAAATTTGTATCAGTACAGGACCACAAAGGAGGTAGTGTTTATTCACTTATCGGGCAGGAAGGTGGATTATTTACTCAGAGCCTGGTAGGATATACTGCAGATTATTGAGAGAGGCACGAAATTACATCACTAGTGACTTGACCAATATATTTGTGTTCTCTGTAGCCACGAGTAAGATCTCAGAAAAGCGCTGATCGATCTTATTTTGTTATTTAAGAAGGTGGATGGATAATCCTGGAAAATATAGACTCACGTTAGGGGTAGACACGTTTCTGGAGAATATTCTTAGGGATTGGATGTAAAGTTATCAAACTCCTCACACATCAACATACCCATCGTCTCCTGCAGAGTGTGATAGTCTGTTTCCCGACGGCACTTTCGGCCGGCACCAGGACCATCCCTCCCGTCCATGTACCTGTCCAAGTGTCTCAATGGAACCTCATTTCACCAATTCCACTGGCGTCTCATTCCACACTCACACTGTCCTCTGAGTAAAGAAGTTCCCTCACATTTTACCCTTAAACTCTCTTCCTTTTACCCGGAACTTATGACGTCTTATTCAGGCCTCACCCAACCTGAAGGGGAAAAGCCTCAGTTTAGGTACGACAAAACCCTTTGAATCTTCCTCTCCAACTCGGGCCCTCACCTCCCGGAAACATCATTATAAATGTCCGCTCTAATCGTTCAAGGTTCTTGATGTTTTTTTCGTGTAGATGGGTGACCCTGGATAGATACACGGAGCTTAAGTAAATAGAGGGCTTTGGGTAAGCCTGGTAGTCTATGGTAAGGTCAGGTTCAGCACCGCAATGTGGGCCGAAGGACCTGTATTATGTTGTCGTTTTTCTATGATCCAAACTACGCACAATACTCCAGGATTGTCCTCAGTAACGTCCTTTACAACTTCAACATAATATTGCAATTCGTGTACTCAGCACTTTGAATCATGAAGGCCAATGTGCCAAAGGCTCTCTTCATGACCCTGCCCTGAACTATGGAACTGTATTCCCGGATCCCTCTGCTCCCCGCAGATCACAATCCCCGACCAGTCACTGTCTGAGTCCGACCCTGTTGTTCCCAGCAAAGCGCAACACCTCACATCGGTCCTCATTACATTCCAGCTGCAAAACCGTCAGACCATTTATCCAGCTGCTAAACCCATCTCCAAGTTTCGATAATCTGCCTCACTGCCACTCATGCTCTGTATCCAGGTGTCAGCTACAAATCCAGTTTACCTTATTCCTGTTGAAATCCAATGTTACGTGGAGCTGAGGAGGACGATGGCGCCTAACGGCGACTCATTGTTTGCAACTTCGGAAAGAGCTCTAGTTCTATTTTAATATCTCTATTTTCCCACTCATGATGCTTTTGAAGACCCTGACCTGGAATTACAAACTGACTTTGATTCTTTGCGGGAATGGGACCCGTTCTCGGAGTCTGACGACTGGTCGTTATTCAATATACCAAGGACGAGGGCTGGAACACCAGCGCGCCTTCAGTATTCCGGGATTTCGTGACTCTGGAGGCGGGTGGAGACGAGGTCGGTGCCGTTGCAGGAAATCGGTGCGTCGTGGGAGACGGAAGATCGAAAGCAGCGAGCTGGCTGTTGGCCGTGTGCCCGGAGACCCGATTTCCTCGGGCACAGAGCTCGGAACAAGCAACACAACAGTCATTTAACATCTTAAATCAGCGAGCTGTTTGTCCGGTCCCGCCTCTCGCTGTGAAACGGGGACAAACATTTTCCCTTATTAGAGGGGGAGAGAGAGTGGTGGGTGGGGAGGAGGGATATGGTTGCTTTGCTACTGCTTATGGGTGGATGGGGTGAGCTGGGGGGAATTTGGGGTGCCAGCATTAAACTGTCATTCATTCTTTGGGGCTCTCCTCTGCTTTCGTTGATGGTTGCAAAGAGTAGAATTTCAGGATGTATATTGTATACATTTCTCTAACATTAACTCCACATTTGAAACATTTGATACCTGTGAAATACTTCTATATCCTGTCCCTTAGAATGTCTGACAATAAGTTAACCGCTGGTGTCAGGCTCATCCGCCTCTACTTTCCCGGCTCATCGTCAGAGCCTTTCTGGAACAATGGAAGCTAATCTAAGGCACCTCACAGGTGTCCAAAGACATTTTAAATACTCCTGGAGACAGGCTAAGGCCTCTGCAGTTTCCGTACTCGACTTCCACAAGGGCCGGTGCGATGTCTTGTCACTAATTGGAAATTGATCTGCCCTGATTGAGCCCATTAAACTATAAAATACAAGAGCACAACTAGGCCATTTGTCCCTTCGCTTCTGCTCCGCCATTTCATCATGGCTGATCCATTTACTGTACGCCACTGGCCCCCATTTCCATCCTTCTCTCCATATCCGTTCATGCCCTGAGCAGTCGAGAATCTGTCAACCTCTCCCTTAAATATACGTAAGGACTGCACCCACTGCTGCCTGTGACGACGAGCGAATTCTACAGATTCGCTGTTCTCTAGCTAAAGATATTCCTCGTGCTTTCATTCTAAATGGATGCCCCTCCAATCTGAGTGTCCTCTAGTCTTACATTCTCCCACCAGAGGTATGATCCTCTCCACAACAGCTCTGTCAGAGGCATTCACCATTCGGTAGGTTTCAATCGGGTCAACCCTCATTCTGCAGACCACAAGAACCTTGAATAGCTCCAGACCGTCAAACTCCTGAATTCCCGACAGGCCCGTTGGGATTATTTTTTGGCCGGTGCAGGTTTACCTTTCGTCCGGGAACCAAGAACGGGAAGCCCGATGCTCTCTCCGGTCAATACGTTTCCGAGAAGGACCTTCCCAACCCCGAGACCATTCTTTCATCATCCTGTGTAGTGGCTGCCCTCGCCTGGGAGATCGGGTCCAGAGTCACGGAGGCCCAACGGACTCAACCTGACCCATGCATCGGATCTCCCAATCGCCTCTTTGTACTCGATTCAGCTCGATCTCAGGTTCTCCAGTGGGGGCGCACTTCTCGTTTCGCCAGTCATCCCGGGACCGATCGGACTCTGACTCTCCTGAAGAGACATTTCTGATGACCCGCCATGGACGCTGACACCCGTTCCTGTGTCTCTGCATGTTCCGTCTGCGCCCGGGGAAAAGCCTCGGTCAAAGCCCATATACAAGGTGCCGAAAGATCTGGGAAGACACACGCACGACCCTGCTTCGCTCAGCCAACCGTAAACGAAAAATTGCCCACCGCCATCGTACCCCTGCTCCTGAGTAACGACCTGGGCAGATGGTGTGGCTCTCGGCTGGAGACATTCCTCTCAAGAACGAGCCCAAGAATCTCGCCCCCCGCTTCCTGCGATCCTTCGTTTGAGAGCATTGTCAATCCCACGGCAATCCAGCTCAAACTGCCTACGTCAATGCAGATCCACCCTACAGTTCACGTCTCCCAGTTTAAACCGGTTTCTGACAGCCCCTTGTGCCCTCCGACCGAACACCCTCTACCCCTCCCCCCTCCCCCCGTATCGTCGACGACCATCCGGCGTCCACCTTCCGGTGGTTATTGAATGTTCGCCGTAGAGGCAGCGTCTCCAGTACCTGGTCGACCGGGAGGGGTACGGCCCGGAAGAACGATCCTGGATTCCCAACTCCTTCATTCTGGACCCTTCTCTCATCTCGGATCCCAATTGGGACCATGCAAACGAACCTGGGGGGGGGGGGTCGCCTGGAGTCTCCCTTTGAGGGAGGGGTACTATCATGGTTCCGTTTGGTTATTCACCTTTTACCCTCCTTTATCCCTGACATATACCCTGATTTCAGTCATTAGATTTCCAATCGCTGCTCGTTTACTTAATTACAGTACACCTGGTTTTCATCAGCGACTGTGAAATAAATACGATGGCGTCACTATCACAGGCTGCCAGTTTGTTGGTCTGTTCTGTCTCGTGTGAGACTTCGGTCCCTTGTCTGATTCAGCTCTCGTTTCAAGATAGTCCCTGTTAACCCCGTCTCCTTGTCAAGATTCCTCCGGTTTGCTGTTCTACGTTCATGTCTACGTCAGCATCCCCAACTCAGTCGACGTGCCTGTGTCCCGCACTTGGGTTCTCCTCAGTAGCCCCATGCAACAGTGAATTGTACTGATCAAACACCTCGTCCTACTGGGGTAATTGAAATTATTGTGACAGCTGCAGAAAGATATCTTGGTGTAACTGGTGTTACCAGCTTTTCTTAGGCAAAGGGCAGTGAACAGAGTTGTGAATGTGAGTTAAACATATGTGGCATATGTATTAGAAATATATCATTCAACAGGTGGGGTATTTAAGGGGTTCATTTTTACAACTTGTGTAAAATGACAGTAGTATTGCCTATTCTAAACCCGGAGCTCCCTGTCTGATCCTTCCAGTTTTGGACCAATATGGTTAACCTCTCATTTATGTAAACTTATGGACGTATAGTACTGGAACGGTTGAATTATATTTTTGAAGAGAGAGGCAATTTATCATTTTATCAGAGTATATTTTGGAAGGGGAGAATGAAGTTGGATTCAGTTTTATATTTTGAATACGATATTAGGAAAGCACAGTTAAATTATGTTGTTGCAATGACAGTACTTTTGACATTGAAAAGGCATTTAATATTTATGGAAGGAAGGACTTTTGGAAATTAGGAGAGGGGAGATTGCAGCATTTCTTTCTGTTTCTTTTGTCATTTGGAAGGTTCCTGCAAGTAAGGGTGAGAAAAATATATCCTGGTGTGTATGAGATAGCGACTGGGACCGTACAAGACCGTACTTGTAATCCTTTATTATTTAATAATATGATTAATGATATTTTCCGAGATAGCGTCGGTAAATTACTATGTACAGATGAAGGAGCTTTCTGGATTAGAGGCAGAAATTTGAATATTAGTGTATGGAGTTGTAATTATTTATTAATATCTTTGAAAAAAGGAAATAGATGACAATTTAAGCTTTCAGTAGCTAAACATAAGTTATGTGTTTTACAAATAAGATTGATTGATCTGCAGATGATTTGAACATACGATCAAACTCTTGAAGACGTGCCAGTACAAAGATTTTCAGGCATATGGGTGGACAATAAGCGGACATGGAAGCGCTACATCGTTATAATAACTGATCAATAAAAAGGAACATTAAATATTCTCAGCTGTCTATGTGGATATTCTTGGGTGTTACACGAAAATCTTTGTTAATCATTTAGAATTGTTTAATTAGAGCTGTTCTGGATTCTGACTGTGTGGCATGTATCAGCTTCATCTTCAACTTTTAAATGCTTGGATGTGATGTAAGCATAGATTTTAAGATTGTGTTGTTATGCAGTAAAGTCGTCCCATGTTTCGGTTTTACTGGGTGAACTGGGATAATTACCCTCACAATTGCGGCAGCTGAACTTGATATTAACATACCTGATTAATTTTAGGGGGCAGAGACATTATCATGTTGTTGAAAGTGTGTTAGAGGACGGGTGGGAAAACTCAGGAAGAGAGTTTTTGGTTTTGGATATCTGGGCTCTTATCACGCTTGGAGTATGGGCTTGTTGGATTATGCAATATGTCCCAGTGTCGCACTCTCAGTAACTCTACTTTGTTTTCTTTTCCCAATCACATTAGTCGATTTTAGGTTGAACAGTTTAATACAATGTAAATACCTACACAGGACTGCATAAAGTGCACAAAAACAGTGCAGGCATTACAGTAAATAATAAACAGGACAATAGGGCAAGGTGTCAGTCCAGGCTTTGGGTGTTGAGGAGACTGATGGCTTGGGGGAAGAAACTGTTACATCGTCTGGTCGTGAGAGCCCGAATGCTTCGGAGCCTTTTCCCAGACGGCAGGAAGAAGAAGAGTTTGTATGAGGGGTGCATGGGGTCCTTCATAATGCTGTTACCTTTGCGGATGCAGCGTATAGTGTAAATGTCCGTGACAGCGGGAAGAGACACCCCGATGATCCTCTCAGCTGATCTCGCTATCCGCTGCAGGGTCTTGCGATCCGAAATGGTGCAATTTCTGAACCAGGCAGTGATGCAGCTGCTCGGGATGCTCTCAATACAACCCCTGTAGAATGTGATGAGGATGGGGGTGGGAGATGGTCTTTACTCAGCCTTCGCAGAACGTAGAGACGTTGCCGGGCTTCCTTGCTATGGAGCTGGTGTTGAGGGATCCGGTGAGATTCTCCGTCAGGTGAACACCAAGAAATTTGGTGCTCTTTACGATCTCTACCGAGGAGCCGTCAGTGTTCAGTGGGGAGTGGTTGCTCTGTGCCCTCCTGAAGTCAACGACCATCTCTTTGGTTCTGTTCACATTAAGAGACAGGTTGTTGGCTCTGCACCAGTCCGTTAGCCGGTGCACCTCCTCTCTGTAAGCTGACTCGTTGTTCTTGCTGATGAGACCCACCACGGTGGTGTCATCGGCGAACTTGATGATGTGGTTCGAGCTGTGTGTTGCAGCACAGTCGTGGGTCAGCAGAGTGAACTGCAGTGGACTGAGCACACAGCCCTGGGGCGCCCCCGTGCTCGGTGTCATGCTTTTGGAGATGCTGTACCTGATCCGGACTGACTGAGGTTTCCCAGTCAGGAAGTCTAGGATCCAGTTGCAGAGGGAGGTGTTCAGGCCCAGTGGACTCAGCTTTCCAATCAGTTTCTGAGGGATGATTGTGTTGAATGCTGAACTGATGTCTATGAACAACATGTGACCTTTTTGTCCAGGTGGAGGGTAATAGCAATGGCAGCATCTGTTGAGCGTTGGGGACGACATGCAAACTGCAGGGGTCCAGTGAGCGGGGCAGCAGTGTCTTGATATGCCTCATGACGAGCCTCT
Source organism: Hypanus sabinus (assembly GCF_030144855.1). Classification (NCBI taxonomy): domain Eukaryota; kingdom Metazoa; phylum Chordata; class Chondrichthyes; order Myliobatiformes; family Dasyatidae; genus Hypanus; species Hypanus sabinus. The sequence continues at coordinate 1,770,151 of NW_026778979.1, forward strand.
TGAAACACTGCATGATGATGGATGTAAGTGCAAAGAGACGGTAGTCATTCATGAAGGACACTGAAGACGTCTTCGGTACGGGGACGATGGTGGCGGCCTTGAAGCACGTTGGAACGGTGACGCTGCTCAGGGAGATGTTGAAGATGTCAGTGAGAACATCTGCTAGCTGGTCTGCAGGAGATGTTGTCCCGTAATTGGTGATGTCCTGGATGCCCTCCCACATGCGCCTCGTGTCGCTGCTGTCCTGGAAGTGGCTGTGGATTAGCTGGGCGTGTGCACGCTTTGCAGCTGCTTTCTGGAAATCAGAGTGCCAGCAAGATTGTAATAATGTATTAACCATTCAACCATTCCCTCCTTGCCCAGGCGTGTACAATTATGTACATAATCTATCACAATAGGTAAGAACACATAGGGAACACAGACCTGACCAGCAGAGGTCACCCATAAATTGGTCCGAGGTTCAAGGTGGCAAACCATGTGGGACCTCGCTCTCCTTCAGGGTCGTCCTCCTGAAACTTACGAATCTCCCCCATGTCTGGCATGTCCGTCCTTCGATTTTGTCTGATAGGAGTTTGCTGGGTTCATGAGGGGTCTAAACGTGTGGGATTCGAGGCTGTCTGTCTAGCTGCTGCATCAGCCGTGGCATTACCCTTAGATATCTCAACAGATTCCCCAGTATGGGCTGCAGATTCTATAATAGCCAAAACTCAAGATAGCTGGAGAGTGCTGAGAAAGTTGTTTGCAAAGGTAGGTTAAAACGGGGTAGCCAAAACAAGTCAGGAAACCCTCAAAGCTCCGTAGTCTGTGCATAACGGGAGACTGTGTAAAAGTTCTCATTTAAATCTGTTGCTAGGCTACAGGCACAAGTCAGAGTGAGCAGCTCAGCCTTCTGGTCGGACACAGCTGTTTCGAAAGAGGCTTACGTCACTGTCCCTCATTATCACACAGCCAGAACATCGTTTCCTCGCTGTATTACCAGAGACCTTCCATCCTCATAAAACGTTGCCTCGGGCTTGAGGGGTAATGCGGAAGGGGTGGGAGAGACTGTCCTTCTTTCACGGTGATCCAAACAGTGGGGGGGGGGGGGTGAACTTCGTGCAGCCGACTTCATGGACTGAAATTGTCCAGAGATGTGGTATAACGTCTTGGGTTTGGTCAATATTAAAAGAGTGTCTTACCAGATGTCCCGTCTTCACCTTTGACTCCTTCCAGTATCGGAGGTGGCCCGTGGCCAAGTCTTGCAAGTCCCCCTTGGTGCTAGAGGCTTGTTTCGTCAGGGAGTAGGCAGGAAACCCACGCCCTTTAGCTTGAACCAAGGGCAAATCCTAATGGTGGTCTGGGGAAGCACCAATCCTGTCTGTCACCAAAGGAAACCTGGAACTTCGGCCAGTAATGCACTGCCCACTTTTCCTTTAGCCTCACCAGTCACGGTGACTTTGAAATTCTGTCCCTCGAGGGGTGCACAATATCGGTTTCCTCAGGTTAGCACCACATAGGGGTCACATGAGGGTCTGCCTCCGGCAGAGAGGGTTCAGACGAAGTGGAGTCCAGATTCAGTGCCCACCGCTGGAGGGGGATTCGGTAACTGGGGAAGCTGCCGGTTGTTCGCTAGTCTGTGTATAGAATCTCCACTTGCAACGGACACAGCAAGTCTCACTCTGCTAGATTACACCCCAGACTGGCGGTGGCTGTAAATGAAACCTCACGCTGGGTCCCCCTGGAATTCCATATGCGTTCCGTACCATTATTAGAGGTTTTGTCCCCTGCAAAAGTGCGTAGCGGGCCACAATTCTCTCCGATAGTCTGGTCCTAATTCCCCAGGGTTATGTTTGGACTCAAGTACTTTAGTGATGCTTACAGGTTGTTGGAGATCCCTCTCCAAGGCTTGAATAATCTGGTCCGTCTGTTCATTCTCATCATGGATTCCCACCTGGAACTCCTGATAGGTTTGGTATCTTAATTCTGCCTTCCATTTCCGCCCCTCATCAGCTGAGAGAATCATGCAGCAGAGACTGAATGAACCTTGTGGGGTCACATTATACATTTGTATAGAGCTGCGGACATACTGAGCAATCTGTGCTGGGTTTTCTTTTCTATCGGGGGCCGGATTCATGATCATTGTCATTTCTTGAGGCTTCCAGGGTGCATACACAGGAATCACTGAGGGCTGTCCCTCCTCCGCTGCTCATGGATTAGGCAGCATTCGGGTGGGTAATTGTCTCTGTGGAGCCATTAACTTTGGGCTTTTATTGGATTCTCCCCTCCCTGTCTCGGAATAATCCTCGGTATTCCCCTTCTGGATCTGAGGGTATAGAGAGCCTCTCCTTCCCCGCTGCTGCTGCTTTACCCGAGTGGCCACCGTATCTGAGTACTGGGCGGATTGGGGCTCGGGTACACTCGGCCCCTGGTAGGGTGGGGGGAGTACGGTGGGTGCTCATTCCTAATCACGGTCACCATTCTCAAACAGGATCGGTATCCCAAACATGGGATCGGGATCCCTTGTTTCCCTGTCAGTTCGAACTTTAGACTGACGTTCCTGCCCTTCTCTCCTATCTAGGCCGGCCTTGGTTTGCTGATGTTGTTTTTCCTGCTCTCGTTTTCGGCGCCCATTCACCCATTCACACTCCGCCTTTAGCGTCTCGCAACCTTCTGCAGTACGTACCTCTCTCCCTTTGTCACACGCATTATCCCTCCAACTTGCTCATCATGTACTGTTCAACTTTGCATCTGCCTTATCCTTCCATTGCCTTTTCAACAATTTCCACTTCTTCCCACAGTTCATCTTCCAGATCAGATTTACTGCGTGTTCTCAAGAGGTGATATCGCCGGCTCCCGCCCAGTGGCCACATTCTTTTCCCCAATCTTTTCATTCAGCGCTGCAGTCAAAATTCACAAATCTTTTTTCTTGTCTGGAAAACTCTCACACACGTTGTGTTGGGCTGCTCTTGGCCCACTCGTATCACTTGACTCCGTGCTCTCTAAGTAATTTACCCGGCACAAAGCCTCCTGCTCAATTAACAATAAGATAAATTTACCCAGCAGGCACCAGGTGCTGAGTTGATAAATTTATCCAGCATGTCCGTCTCCTGCCCAGTTAGTAAAATTAACCCGGTACCGCCTCCTACTCAATTAATAAAATTTGCCTACCTTATACAAGTCTTCCGACAGAGACATTCCCGATCCCGTCAAGATATGCAAGCAGCCTTCGGCGAGGAACCGTGCCTCCACAGGAACTGACGGTGAGCGACAAAAGGTGAAATACCCGTTGGGCACCTGGTCGGTCTCCACAGTTCCCGGAGTGGTCCGGCCGCTTACTCCGTCTGTCTGCTTCGCACTCTCTGTATTGGGATCCTGTTCGTGACACCCAATGTTAAACTCGGGAGACCAGTTTCCTCTCGGCACCACAGTTTATTGCATTCTCTTGCAAGAGTCTGAGACCCAGTTATCAGAGGGAAGGCATGTCAGTGCTGCCAACCATCTGACAAGTGGACTCTCTCAGTCAGGTTACAGCAGTATATTCATACATAGTAAGTCCCATACATCACTGTTGCAAGCTGCTATTAGAACTGGTACGCCCACCAAGTCTGTTGGTGCAAAACTTAATGTCTTAGATAACAGAGTGCACTAACTCAAGGCTTGAATATAGATGGATATACAGTCCAGTCCTTATCAGCTATTCCCTTTGCAAGGTCCTGACTTCATTCCAGACCGATGTTCATTGCTGACCTTATCGATGAGTCCTGACTCAAACACGAGTACAATATATATTATCAAATTCTCAATGTCCCTCTGACAATTAAAAGGAAACCAGTATAAGCCATTGAGTTTCTTAACTGCTGAAGACAGAGTTTACTTTAGTTCAAAAATTCCTGTTCAGTCCCAATTATTCTTTTATCTAGAGGTTACTTAGGTTCAAAATAATTTTTTATATATCCGCATTTCCTCAGAATGGTTTCTCCCCAGTGTGAATTTGCTGATGCCTCGAGAGCTGAGATGAACGACTGAATCTTTTCCCACAGTCTGAGCAGGTGAATGGCCTCTCCCCAGTGTGAACAAACTGATGTTCTTTCAGCTGAGCTGAATCGGTGAATCCCTTCCCACACTCTGGGCAGATGAATGGTTTCTCCCCAGTGTGAATTCGCTGGTGTCTCAGGAGTTGAGAAGAACGACTGAATCCTTTCCCACATTCAGAGCAGTTGAATGGCCTCTCCCCAGTGTGGACTCGCTGATGTAACTTCAGTTGAGATGACTGAGCAAATCCCTTCCCACATTCAGAGCAGATGAACGGCTTCTCCCCAGTGTGGACTCGCTGATGCTCCTTCAGTTGAGATGACTGTGTGAATCCTTTCCCACATTCAGAGCATATGAATGGTTTCTCCTCACTGTGATCTAACTGGTGCGTTAATAGACTAAAACGCCGAGTGAATCCTTTCCCACAGTCTGAGCAGGTGAACGGCCTCTCCACAGTGTGAACAAACTGATGTTCTTTCAGATGAACTGAATCGGTGAATCCCTTCCCACATTCTGAGCAGATGAATGGTTTCTCCCCAGTATGAATTTGCTGGTGTCTCAGGAGTTGAGATGAACGAATGAATCCTTTCCCACATTCTGAGCAGCTGAACGGCCTCTCACCAGTGTGAACTCGCTGATGTACCTTCAGTTCAGATGACTGAGCAAATCCCTTCCCACATTCAGAGCAAGTGAACGGCCTCTCCCCAGTGTGGACTCGCTGATGTAACTTCAGTTGAGCTGTCTGGGCAAATCGTTTCCCACATTCAGAGCATATGAATGGCTTCTCTCCAGTGTGGACTCGCTGGTGTCTGTGTAGATTGGACGAGTGAGTGAATCCCTTCCCACAGTCAGAGCAGGTGAACGGCCTCTCACTAGTGTGAACTCGTTGATGTAACTTCAGTTCAAATGACCGAGCAAATCCTTTCCCACAGTCAGAGCAGGTGAATGGCTTCTCTCCCGTATGAACTCGCTGATGTGACTTCAGTTCAGATGACTGAGCGAATCCTTTCCCACATTCAGAGCATGTGAATGGCTTCTCCCCAGTGTGAACTCGCTGATGTCTCTGTAGATTGGACGAGTGAGTGAATCCCTTCCCACAGTCTGCGCAGGTGAATGGCATCGCCCGAGTGTGAACTCGCTGATGTGACTTCAGTACAGATGACCGAGCGAATCCTTTCCCACATTCTGAGCAAGTGAATGGCTTCTCCCCAGTGTGGACTCGCTGATGGGACTTCAGTTCAGATGACTGAGCAAATACCTTCCCACATTCAGAGCAGATAAATGGCTTCTCCCCAGTGTGAACTCGCTGGTGTCTGTGCAGGTTGGACGAGTGAGTGAATCCCTTCCCACAGTCTGAGCAGGTGAATGGCCTCTCCCCAGTGTGAACTCGCTGATGTACCTTCAGTTCAGATGACCGAGCAAATCCTTTCCCACATTCAGAGCAAGTGAATGGCTTCTCCTCAGTGTGGACTCGCTGATGCTCCTTCAGTTGAGATGACTGGGTGAATCCTTTCCCACAGTCTGAGCATGTGAATGGCATCTCCCTAGTGTGAACTAACTGATGTTGCAGCAGGTGATTTGACTCCTTTCAGGAGCAGGAGAATGGCCTCTCCCCAGTGTGAACTCGCTGGTGTCTATGTAGTGTGGACGAATGAGTGAATATCTTCCCCTATTCAGAGCAGGTGAATGGCTTCTCCCCGGTGTGAACTCATTGGTGTCACTGTGGTCTGGTTGAGCGTGTGAATGTCTTCCCACCATCCGAGCAGGTCAATGTCCTCTCACTGGTGAACTTTAGGATATATCTTCAGCATCGATGACAGAATGTTTTGCTTCCCGCTGTCAGAACAGGTGGAGCATCTCACTGTGGTGTGAACTTGCTGATGTATCTTCAGGCTGGATGATTGAGTAGTTCCCCTCCCTCACACAGAGCAGGTGAATGGCCTCTCCCTAATGTGAACTCACCAGCGTGTCTGCGGGTAGGCTGTGAGTGAATCCCCTCCCACACTGAGAGAAGGAGAATGATATCTCACTGCGATCAATTCTCTGCAATTCAGACAGTCAGACGTTTGAATCCCGTCTACAATCAATGCAGTAGAAGAACTGATCTCCAGTGAACAAATGCTGGTGTGTTCTCAGCACCCCGGTTCAAGTGGATTTCACTGAGTTACAACAGAATGCTTGATTTCAGTGACAGAACACATTACCAGATGTTATGAGATAATTCTTCACCTCCGTGGATCGACAACAGAGGTGTTGGTGCTGCAAAGAAAATATTTGGTCACTCCTTAAATATCCAGTCATTCAGCAAAACTGATGTGTTGTTGTGTTTGAGATTCCCATGCGCAAGTGTTCTGCCATTTCAAACCTGTAAAAAATATTTGCAAAAGACATCAATGGGAGAAGGAGAGTATTTCAGGAGAGATTATAGTCTGTGGTGAGAAAATAAGAAATAGGAGCAGGAGTCGGCCGTCCGGCCCGTCGAGCCTGCTCCAACATTTAATAAGGACATGCCTGATCTGGCGATGGGCATCTCCACCTACCTGCCTTTTCCCCATAACCCTTAATTCCCCTACTATGCCAAAATCTATCCAACCTGATTTGGAATACAATATTATGTTAGGACTCTTGGCAGTGTGGAGGATCAGCGAGATATTGGGGTCCATGTCAATTTTACAATTAAAGCTGCAGCGCTGATTGTCATTGTTGTTAATAAGGCCTTCATCAACCATGGAACTGAATTCACGAGTGGTGAGGTAATGTTGCAGCTGTACAAGACCTGATTTATACCCCACTTCGAGTATTCTGTTCAGTTTCCTCATTACAGGAAGGATGTGGATACTATAGAAAGAGTGCAGAGGAGATTTACAAGGATGTTGCATGGATTGGAGAACATGCCTTATGACAATAGGTTGAGTGAACTTTGTAGCGAAGGAGGATGAGAGGTGACCTGATAGATGTGTAAAAGATGATGAGAGGCATTGATCGTGTGGACAGCCAGAGGCTTTTTCCTGGGGCTGAATTGGCAAACACAAGGGGCATTGTTTTAAGGTGCTTGGTCGATTGGAATGTCATAGATAGGTTTCTCACACAGAGTAGCAGGTGTATGGAATACACAGCCAGCGATGACAGTACAGACAGATACTATGCAGTCTTTTGAGAGATTCAGATAACTTCATGGAGCTCAGAATACACAGAGTGCAATGCAGTTGGGAAATAGGAGGCAGTTTCTGGAACAGGTTACATGGACGGCACACTGTGTATTATATTGTAGATTTCCATGTTTCCATAAGCACTCATCTTCTAACAAGGCTTGGATCAGACACTCTGACTGACCATCAAATTATCTGACTATATCCCTGTCTTTATGAGAATGGGCTGTTTCTGACTACAATCAACCTGTGACTTGGCCCAATTTGTCTCTCTCCTTTGGGATTATTTCAAGTTCTGGTCATGTTCCACAATACTACAAAGATCACGTGTTACTGCATGTACGATCCTGGAGATTTACTAATTACTTGGATCGCCCCCCCCCCCCATCTGCTGATTGACAGTGATGAACCCATCGATGGCAATGCCAATGAATATATAGTGGAGGGCAGTGGTTATTCTCATTGGAGTGCGGCACCTTTGTGATCTGAAAGCCAGAAGTCACTTGTCATCGAGGCAAAGGTGTTTCATATCGTTATTGACCCAGAGAGAACTAAATCTGATGGAAGGTTTTATTTCCGTACAGCACTAATTGACATTATCACTGACTGGAAGGTAAACTCTTCAACCGAGCTTAACTACGAACTATATTTTCGTTCGGAGTTCATAATCCTCGGATTTACATAGTGGAGCACGGCAACGTTCAGGAGATACATCCGCTCGCAGTTCCTTCGAATGTACGGAACAACACCGGTACTATTGCCCATGGCTGCCTCTTTACCCAGAAACCCTCACGAAGAGAAACCTCCCGGTGTTGTTGGGTTGGTTGTGGGCGGGGCTGAGAGGTTGGAAGGTGGTGGTGCATGTGTGAATGTGGTTTGGAACTTGTTGAGGGTAAGAGAGTGGGGAAGGAGTGGGAATTGCTGGGAGCGGGTTGCCTGGGTCTGGTAAAGGCAGACAAGGTGAGAGGAGGGGCTGAGGGAAAGAGAGTGGAGAAGGAGTGGGATAGGGATTTGGGAGCAGAGGTAGGCAGCTGGGGAGAAATGGATTATTGTGAAGGGAGAAACAAAAAGGAATAAGGAGATAGTGAGGGGATGGATGAATGAAAACCAAGACAAAGGGAATAAAAGAATAAGAAATGACAGTGGAGAGAGTTCTGAAAGTAAGGAAGATGAACAAGTTGAGAGGGGAGGTGTTGTCATAAATGGGTTTAATGAGAAGGCGCAAGGACACATGAAGGAAATGAACCCGTTTGTGCTAACAACAACTCTGGCAAGTAAGATAGAGGAAATAGTATTTGCAAAAGTCCTTAATGATGGCAATCTATTGGTAAGATGTGCGAATGAGGAACAACTTGAGAAAGCACTCAAGCTAAAAGAGATAGGAAAATGCAAGGTGGAATATACAGGGAGGGTGGGAGCATGAAATGGTGGTTGTAAGGGAGTGATCACGGGTGTACCAATGAGTATAAACATGGAAGAGTTGAAGAGGAATATCAAAGGGGGGAAAGTAATTAATGTTCGAAGACTGAAAACAACAAAGGAGGGAATGAAAAAGGAAAGTGAAACAGTATTGATTGAATCTGAAGAAGCAAGAGTGCCAAGTAAAGTTTTCCTGGGTTTCATGAGTTACCCAGTAAGGGTATATGTGCCAAACCCATTGAGGTGCTATAATTGTCAAAGGTTTGGACACATAGCTAAAAACTGTAAAAGGCAGAGGAGATGTGCTAGATGTGGGGATGTTCATGAATATGGAAAGTGCGGAACAGGAGTGCAACCAAAATGCTGTAATTGTGGAGGAGCTCATAATGTGGCATATAGTGGGTGTGAGGTTATGAGACGGGAGATTAAAATTCAAGAAATAAGAGTGAAAAGAAAGATCACTTATGCAGGAGCTGTAAGAATGTCCAGAGAACAGAATAATGCTCCTAATGACCAGAGAGCAATTGGGATGCAAGAGATGCAGCAAAGAGTTTATGCAGACAGGATTTATGTGTGGGAAAAAAAGCTCTGGTAACATTCATTGCAGGAGTCATTAATTGTACGGCAGAGGTAAAGTCAAAAAGTGACAAAATTCTGCTGGTGGTCAAGGCAGCAGTAAACCATTTAGTGTTAGTAGGACTGACATGGGAAGAAGTCAGGGAGAACCTCACTAATCAGTCAAGCCAGGACGTGTCATAGTTTGGTTAGTACTCATTATGGTGATTCTTTTGAATGGAATGCAGGGAGTTTACTGGCCAATGGCCAGGAATTTAAGGAATTTATTAAGGAAATGGTTGTAAAATCAGATGTAGTGTGTATTCAGGAAACTTGGTTGAAACCAGCTTTAGACTTTGTGGTACATGGGTATACAATGATAAGAAAAGATAAAAATCTAGGGGGAGGAGGAGGTTGTGCTATGTTAATCAAGCAAGGTACACCGTATAGAGTACTGGAAAAAGGAAACGATCAGGAATACATAGTGGTGAAAATATGGGAGAGAGGGGAGGGAGTGGTTATAATTAACTACTACAATCCATGTAAAAGGTTGGATTTGGACAGCCTACTAAGGATACAAGGACAAAATAGACATAAAGTAGTGCGGTGTTCAGATTTCAATGCTCACACCACAATATGGGGGGATCCGATTACAGATTCAAATGGAACTGTAATTGAAAATTTGATGGAAGAAAGGGATTTGGTGTGTATGAATGATGGGAGAGGAACAAGGATAAACATAACAACAAGAACTGAGTCGGTATTAGATATTACGTTAGTGTCTTATGTCTTGGCTGTCATCAGTAACTGGGGCGTTTGGACTGCTTCAACAGTAGGTAGTGATCACTACCCAGTTTTATGTTCAGTGGGTGAAAGAGGTGAAATAAGACCAGGTGGGGTAGTCCCAAAGTGGGTGTTTGGAAAAGCAGATTGGGGTAAGTTCCAGAAGTTAACTGAAGAAGCATTGACAAGGATTGACATTTCTGGAGATATAGATGAATTAAACAGTCAGGTGACTTCAGCAATTATTATGGCAGCAGAAGGATTTATACCCAGGACTGAAAATAGGATGAATAGAAAAATAGTGCCATGGTGGGCAGAGGAATGTGGTCAGGCTGTAAAAAACAGAAACAGAGCATTCAGGCTAGTTAAAAGAACCCACATTATGCAGCATTTGCTTCAATATAAGAAGGCACAGGCAGTGGTGAGAAGTATACGTCAGGCTAAAAGGGCAAGTTGGAGGAGTTTTTGCAACAAAATAGAAAGAACAACGCCTGTGGGAGAGGAATGGGGAATGATTAAGAGGATGGGGGGCAATAGAAGGGATTGGGAGCATCCAGTAATGATATCTGAGGAGGAAACAGCAGTCTCCAGCAGGGATAAGGCTGAGATCATGGCCAAGTCATTTGTAAAGATACACAGTTCAGAAGATTTCTCTGAAGAAGTGAGAAGGAGAAGGGAAAGAACAATGAGTCAATACCCAGGTGCGTTAAACAGGAGGGAAGAAACAGATGATATAACTGATGATCCATTTACTTTGGCAGAAATGGTGAGAGCAATAAAGAGATCGAGACCAACCTCCCCAGGGAAAGATCTAATACGCTACATTATGCTAAAAAATCTAGGAGAAGGAGCGCTCTTGAAGTTACTGCATTGTTACAACAGAGTGTGGGAGGAGGGAAGATTGCCAAGTGCATGGAAAGAAGCAGTAGTAATTCCAATAAGGAAACCTGGCAAGGATCCGTCAAAACCCACTAGCTACAGGCCAAAAGCACTAACATCAAGTATATGTAAGGTAATGGAAAGGATGATAACTGAAAGGTTATCATATGATCTTGAGAAGAGAGGAATGCTGGAAAGTTATCAGAGTGGTTTTAGGAAGGGAAGGAATTCCATGGACTCAGTGATAAGGTTAGAGACTGAAATAAGAAAGGCCCAGGCAAGTAAAGAATCAGTAGTTGCAGTGTTTTTTGACATTGAAAAAGCCTATGATTATGACGTGAAAGGAAGGATTATTAATTAAACTGCACAAGATGGGGGTTGGAGGGAGAGTTTTTAATTGGATTAAAGATTTTTTGTTTGGTAGAAAAATTCAAGTTCGGATTACATCAGAATTGTCAATACAGTCCACAGTGGGAAATGGCACACCTCAGGGTAGTGTGATTAGCCCGTTACTTTTCATCATCATGATCAATGATGTCTTCACAAAGATACCAGTGGATATAGGTAGGTCACTGTTTGCGGATGATGGGGCTTGTGGAAAAGAGGCAGGAACACGGAGCATATAATCAGGAAACTACAAGGAGCAATTGATTAATTGGTAGAGTGTGGTTATGATTGGGGATGTAGATTTTCAGTGGAAAAAACTCAAACTGTATTTTTCACTAGGAAAAGAATTGAAGTAGGGAAGAAGTTAAGGATGTATGGGATTGAATTAGAAAGGGTTGGATCATTTAAATTTCTGGGAGTTATATTTGATTCACGATTAACATGGGCAGACCATATCAGAAAAGTTGACGAGAATTGTAAAAAAGTAATAAACGTGATGAGATGTTTGACTGCTAGGGAATGGGGAGCAAGTTGTTCAGCATTGAAGAGAATGTATGTGGCTTTAGTAAGATCTGTGTTGGATTATGGAAGTGTAGCATATGGATCAGCAGCCAGGTCTCTTATAATGAAACTGGATGTGATTCAGGCTCAGGTTTTGAAAGTGTGCAGTGGGTCTTTTAAAACATCACCAGTATCAGCCCTGCAGTTAGAAATGGGAACAATGCCTTTGGAATTGAGAAGGACGCAATTGATGGGAAACTACTGGGTTAATTTGCAGGGACACAATGATTCTCACCCTTCTTAATGAGTGTTAAATGGGTAGTTACAGAGGGAAAACTTTAGTCGTGTAGGGAATGATATTGCTAGATCATGTGGTGTTCGATTTAAGGATAAGTCCTTCAGGAGTTTATCCAGTTGTAGCTCCATGGAAGCTGGTATGGCCTGACGTAGACTGGCATTTGTTAGAGGGAAAAAGGAAAGGAAAGTATAAAACTGATTTGGTAAGTGCATTTAACTGTTATGTGATGGAAAAGTACAGTGATTATACTCAGGTCTATACAGATGGTGCGAAGGAACCTGAGACCAGAGTGACAGGGTTTGGGGTGGCTATACCAGCAAAAGCAATTGCAATCAGCAGAAGAATATCTGATAAGTTAGCGGTGTGTCCAGTGGAGATGATGGCAGTGTTGGTTGCATTGTGATGGGTGGAGAAATCTAAACTAGTCAAAGCATTGATATGCTCAGATTCATCTTCAGTACTGGCGAGTTTAAGGTCTTCTCACTCAAACAGCCGGCAAGATGTACCTCATGAAGTCCTTCAGTCAGTCACAAGAGTTGCAAATCAGGGAGGTCAGGTTAAATTTCTATGGGTTCCAGCTCATGTAGGGGTTAAAGGGCAACAAAAGGGTGGATGAGTTGGCAAAGAGGGCAATAAAGAAAGAAAATATGGAAATGCACATTAGTATTAGTAAAGCAGAGGTTAAGTGTGTAATCGGGGAAAAAATTAACCGAATGTGGCAAGAAAGATGGGACAGGGAGGGGAAAGGGAGGCATTTATATCAAATACATAAAAGTGTTGCAGGTTCTAGGGTAGGAAGTAGATACAGAAGAGAGGAAATTGTGTGGACAAGGTTAAGGTTGGGGCACCGTGCACTAAACCAAACACTGAAATTGGTAGGAAAACACCAGACAGGACTGTGTGAGCAATGTCAGGAAGAGGAGTCAGTAGAACATGTAGTTCTGAGTTGCAGGAAGTATGGGATACAGAGAGAGATGATGAGAATTAATCTAAGGGAATTGGGGGTGCAGGAATTCACATTAAAAGGGTTGCTGGCCATGGGTGGGAGAACACAGGTCAGGGTATTTTTAGCTTTCTTAAGGGGTACAGGGTTTTTTATAGGATGTGATGGATAAACAGAAATAGGGTACCAGGATGGGGAGGATAAAGTGTAGGTTAGGGTATGTGTATGTGTGCGATTGGGTGAAGGGATTTAGAATGTGAGTCCATCGCATACTCCGCAGCAGAAGGTGGCGGTCATGCCCCATTAAGCTGGGGAGGGGGAGGGGAATGGGGAGAGGGAGAGAGAGGGTGAGAGAGGGTGGGAGAGAGTGGGTGAGAGCGGGAGGGAGGGTGAGAGAGTGAGGGAGGGTGAGAGAGGGAGGGAGGGAGAGAGAGGGAGGGAGGGAGAGAGAGGGGGAGGGAGAGAGGGGGAGGGAGAGAGAGGGGGAGGGAGAGAGAGGGGGAGGGAGAGAGGGGGGGAGGGAGGGAGAGAGGGGGGGAGGGAGAGAGGGGGGGAGGGAGAGAGAGAGGGGGAGAGGGAGAGAGGGGGAGAGGGAGGGAGGGAGAGAGGGGGAGGGAGGGAGAGGAGGAGGGAGAGAGGGGGGAGGGAGGGAGGGAGGGAGAGAGGGAGGGAGAGGGAGGGAGGGAGGGAGAGAGGGGGAGGGAGGGGGGAGAGAGAGGGGGAGAGAGGGAGGGAGAGAGAGGGGGAGGGAGGGAGAGAGAGGGTGAGAGGGAGGGAGGGAGAGAGGTGGGAGGGAGGGAGAGAGAGGGGGAGGGAGGGAGGGAGAGAGGGTGAGAGAGGGAGGGAGGGAGAGGGGGGAGGGAGGGAGAGAGAGGGGGAGGGAGGGAGAGAGAGGGGGAGAGAGGGAGGGAGAGAGGGTGAGAGAGGGAGGGAGGGTGAGAGAGGGAGGGAGAGAGAGGGAGGGAGGGAGAGAGAGGGGGAGGGAGAGAGAGGGGGAGGGAGAGGGGGAGGGAGAGAGAGGGAGGGAGGGAGAGAGGGGGGGAGGGAGGGAGAGAGGGGGAGAGGGAGAGAGGGGGAGAGGGAGAGAGGGAAAGAGGGGGGAGGGAGGGAGGGAGAGAGAGGGAGGGAGGGAGAGGGGGGGAGGGAGGGGGGAGAGAGGGGGGGAGGGAGGGGGGAGAGAGGGGGGGAGGGAGGGGGGAGAGAGAGGGGGAGGGAGAGGGGGAGGGAGAGAGAGGGGGAGTGAGGGAGAGAGAGGGAGGGAGGGAGAGAGGTGGGAGGGAGGGAGAGAGGTGGGAGGGAGGGAGAGAGAGGGGGAGGGAGGGAGGGAGAGAGGGTGAGAGAGGGAGGGAGGGAGAGAGGGGGGAGGGAGGGAGAGAGAGGGGGAGGGAGGGAGGGAGAGAGGGTGAGAGAGGGAGGGAGGGAGAGAGGGGGAGGGAGGGAGAGAGAGGGGAGGGAGGGAGGGAGGATGGAGGGAGAGAGAGGGGGAGGGAGGGAGGGAGGTAGAGAGGGGGGAGGGAGGGAGGTAGAGAGGGGGGAGGGAGGGAGAGAGAGGGGAGGGAGGGAGGGAGAGAGAGGGGGTGGGAGAGAGAGGGGGAGGGAGGGAGAGAGAGAGGGTGAGAGAGGGAGGGAGGGAGAGAGGGGGAGGGAGGGAGGGAGAGAGAGTGGGTGGGAGGGAGGGAGAGAGAGGGGGAGGGAGCGAGGGAGAGAGGGTGAGAGAGGGAGGGAGGGAGAGAGGGGGAGGGAGGGAGAGAGAGGGGGAGGGAGAGAGAGGGGGAGGGAGAGAGAAACCTCCCTGGCCGCATCGAATGCGCATGCGCCGCAAAATAAGCGGCGGCGGCACCAACGCCGGGGAGTCGAAATCTCTCCGGGGCCGGGTACGGATCATGGGGCTGAGAGAGAGGGAGAGGACCAGGAGCATCGCGGGGTGCAGCACCGGTGTTGCTGGAAATCACAGTAACTGTCCTTCGGTCGCGTTTCAGACGCCGGTGAATGAGAACCCGGCCGGAACCCGCTCTTACCTTTGTCCGGTCGTTGTCAGCCTCTGCTACTCAGCGCATGCGCGATAGTCGGGATTGGTGGCGACGACCACGCATGCGCAATTTTTTTTCAGGCGAGAATCTGCAGATCCTGAACCCAAAGCAACAGACACAAAATGCTGGAGGAACTCAGGGGGGCAGGCGGCGACGATGGAGAGGAGTGAACAGTCGGTGTTTCAGACCGAGACCCTTCAGGACTGGAAAGGAAGGGCGGGAGTCAGATTGTGGGGCGACGTGAGGTGATAGGTGAAAACGGGAAAGGGGGAGGCGTAAAGTCAAGAGCGGTGAAGTCGGTGAAAGAGATATAGGGCCGGAGAATAATAATAATAAATACTTTATTGATCCCGAGTGGGAAATTCTTTCGTTACAGCAGCAATATTTAAAATCGGACTTAACAGTGTGAAGACTTTACAAAAAATAGAGAATAATAACATACACAGTAATACTGTACCAATGTGCAATAATAATGCATGAAACAATATTGCAGAGACTATTGAACTATAATCTGTCGCAGAAAGATGTATTAAATTGACTTTATTTTTTTACATCCTTCACATACATGTGGAGTAAAACTGTTACTCCGTCTAAATGTGTAATGTGCAATCATAGTAATTCATAATAATGTATGATAAACAGAACAGTCAAGGTGACATAGAAATGCACTCAAATCAGCGTGAGTTAAGCAGTCTGATTCCTGGTGGAAGAAGCTGTCCCGGAGCCTTGGTCCTGGCTTTTCCGCTGCGGTAGCTTTGCCCCGACGGTAGCATGTGGAATATATTGTGATTGACGGGACTCAGGTTCCCAATGATCCTACGGACCCTTTTTACACACCTGTCTCTGTAAATTTCCTGAATCATGGGAAGTTCACAACTACAGATGCGCAGGGCTGCCCGCACCACTCTCTGCAGAACCCTTCCATTAAGGGAGGTAAAGTTCCCATACCAGGCAGTGATGCAGCCAATCAGGATGCTCTCAATTATGCCCCTGTAGAAAGTTCTTGGGATTTGGGGGGGCCCATACCAAACTTCCTCAACCGTCTGAGGTGGAAGAGACGCTGTTGTGCCTTTTTCCCCGCACAGCTTGTGTGTACAGACCACGTGAGATCCTCAGTGATGAGGGTCCCGAGGAGCTTAAAGCTGTTTGCCCTCTCCACCCCAGATCCACTGATGTCTCTAGGGGTTAGCTCGTCTCCATTCCTCCTGTAATCCACAACCAGTTCCCTTGATTTTTCGACATTGAAGGAGAGGTTGTTTTCTCGACACCAGTGTGTCAGAGAGATGACTTCTTCCTTGCAGGCCACCTCATTATTGTTTGAGATTAGGCCAATCAATGTGGTGCTGTCGGCAAATTTAATGAACAGATTGGAGCTGTGGGTGGCCGGTTAGCAGATGAACTGTTGTATGTGGTTATTACATCTGATAGGAAAGAGCTTCTGTAACGGTCCTTGTGACAGCGGTGCTGAGTGAGTCTGTTCGAAAGGGTGCTCCGCTGCCTGTGCAGTCGGTCATGGAGAGGATGTGCCCGATTGTCCGTAATGGATGGCCATTTGTTTAGTGACACCACTCCTCTCCACCACTCACTCGTAAGAGCCCCGGTTGTGGCCAAGGATGGTTCCAACCTTTCTGATGAGTTTATTTTGCACCGATGCTGCTGCCCCTACGTAAAGCGGCAAAGAAAACTGCAGTTACATCAACAGACTGGTAAAACATCTCCAGCATCCTGCCTGACACATTCAAGGATCTCGGCTTCCTTAGAAAACGGGGACCGCTCATCCCCCTCTTGTAAACAGCCTTACTTCTGTTACTTGTGTTCTCAGCGCCCGGTTCCAGTGGATTTCACTGAGTTACATCGAAAATATTTCAGTCACGTCTCCGGCTGAGATGAGACACTACTTCAAGGATCAACAACTGATATATCGGTGTTTCAATGGAAATATCTGGTCACTCCTTAAATATCCGGACATAGATGTGTCCGGAATTTGAGAATTCCCGGACACAAATTGCTGTTCCTTTCCTGTAGAAAGATTTACAGAGGACATCAATGGATGAAGGACTGAATTTCGGGGACGGCATGGTCGTGTACTTTGGTAGAAGAAATAAAAGGGCAGACAGTTTTGTAACTGGGAAACCTCAGTCAGTCCGGATCAGGTACAGCATCACCAACACCATCACTCTGAGCACGGGGGTCCCCCAGGGCTGTGTGCTCAGTCCACTGCAGTTCACTCTGCTGACCCACGACTGTGCTGCAACACACAGCTCGAACCACGTCATCAAGTTCGCCGATGACACAACCGTGGTGGGTCTCATCAGCAAGAACAACGAGTCAGCTTACAGAGAGGAGGTGCAGCGGCTAACGGACTGGTGCAGAGCCAACAACCTGCCTCTGAATGTGAGCAAAGCGAAAGAGATGGTTGTTGTCTTCAGGAGGGCACGGAGCGACCACTCCCCGCTGAGCATCGACGGCTCCTCAGAGGAGATCGTTAAGAGCACCAAATTTCTTGGTGTTCACCTGACGGAGAATCTCACCTGGACCCTCAACAGCAGTTCCAAAGCAAAGAAAGCCCAGCAGCGTCTCTGCTTTCTCCGGATGCTGAGGAAAGTCCATCTTACACCCCCCCCCCCCCCCCAATCCTCATCATATTCTACAGAGGTTGTATTGAGAGCATCCCGAGCAGCTGCATCACTGCCTGGTTCGGCAATTGCACCATCTTGGATCGCAAGACCCGGCAGCGGATAGTGAGGTCAACTGAGAAGATCATCGGGGTCTCTCTTCCCGTCATTACAGACATTTATACTACACACTGCATCCGCAAAGCAAACAGCATTATGAAGGACCCCATGCACCCCTCATACAAACTCTTCTCCTTCCTGCCGTCTGGGAAAAGGCTCCGAAGCATTCGGACAATGACCAGACTATGTAACAGTTTCTTCCCTCAAGCTATCAGACTCCTCAATAGCCAGAGCCTGGACTGACCCCTTGCCCTACTGTCCTGTTTATTATTTATTGTAATGCCTGCACTGTATACAGTCCTGGGTAGGTAATGGTAAGGAGTGAAAGTGAGCTTTGTAGGCAAGAGAGTGGGGAGGGCGGAGGGACAGAAATGGATGGGTATGGAGTGGGAGGTGCCTCATCTCATCTTGCCTTGATGACGGATGCTGCTTTTCCTTTTGCTAAGGCAGACGTTGATGGACTTTCAATCGGTCAGGGCATGAAAGTATACGCGGCGAAGGCAGGAAATTGGGGCTGGGAGGAAAAATGGATTTACCATGACGAAACGGCAGAGCAGTTTTGATGGGCCAAATGGCGTAATTCTGCTTCTTATGGTCCAAGAGCAGCCTCTCATTCAATGAGAGCAAGAGCAATGAGCTGGTTCTGGACCTTGGAGGAGGAAACAGGAAGCCATGAGGCAATCCTCATCGGGACTCAAAGGTGGAGACGTTCAGCAACTTTAAATTCCACAGTGTTAACATTTCAGAGGATCTGTCCCGAGCCCGGGACACAAGTGCAATTACAAGAAAGCAGGAACTCTCTGTCCTCAGTAGTACGGCCCAGCACATCATAGTGGATGTGGCCCAGCACATCACAGGTAAAACTCTGCTCACGACTGAGCACATCTCTGTGGAGTGCTGTCGCAGGAAATCAGCATCCATCATCAAGGACCCCCACCACCCAGGCCATGCTCTCTTCTCAATGCTGCCATCAGGAAGAAGGTGCATGAGTCTCAGGAGCATCAACCCCAGGTTCAGGAACAGTTATTACACTCAACCAACAGGTCCTGCTTTCTTTTTACAATATTTTTATTCAGAAGAAAAAAAAGATTTACAGAGCGCAACACATAGATACATCTCATCATAACGTGTACATTCATATATTGTAATAATATTGATCAAGATGTTATAGCATAACACATAAAGGTATAGCACTTGGGAATCAAAAATTTAAAGGCAGATCAAATCATAAAATAAATGTTATATATATATAAAGTCAACCCCCTACCAACTACCAAAGAAAAAAGCTGATGGATGACAATGGATTAGAAAAAAAAAACATATTCACTTAAGAAGAGAAGATAAAAATATACATCAAAGTCTGTGCACTGTTAAACTTTATAAATTGGAAACGTTATTTAGGAAAGGTCCCAAAATATCATAAAAAGATTGTTTCGAATTTAAGACTGAGCAGCGGATCTTTTCTAAATTTAAATACGACATAATATTACGTAGCCTTTGAAGATGTGTAGGACGGGTTGACTCCTTCCATTTAAGCAAGATTGCTCTTCTTGCTAAAAGAGAGGTAAAAACTAAAACCTGTAGGTTAGGAGTATTTAAAGTTATGTCTTCATTTGCAATAATACCAAACAAGGAAGTAAGGGGATTTGGGTCAAATTGGATCCTAAAAAGTTGGGAGAAGGTATGAAATACTTCCCGCCAAATCTTTTCAATTGTAAGGCAAAACCAAAACATATGAATTAAAGAGGCATCAGCAGAGTTGCATTTATTAGAAAGTGGGGAAACATTCGGGTAAAAACTGGACAGCTTCTGTTTAGAAATGTAAGCTCTATGAACCACTTTAAATTGTAGAAGAGAATGACGAGCACAGAAAGATGATTTATTAACCTGTTTAAGAATTTTATTCCATCTATCATCAGAAATCTGACAATTTAGGTCATCCTCCCAAGCGTTTTTTTATTTTATCTAAAAAGTCTTGTCTAGAATCAATCAACAAGTTAGAACCATTAACAAAAGGTGTTAAATTTAAAAGATCGTCCATTAAATTTTTATCAGGACCTATAGGAAAAGTAGCTAATTGGAAACGTAGAAAATCTCTAATTTGAAGGTATCTGTAAAAATGAGATTTTGGGAGTGCAAATTTATTTGACAATTGGTCAAACGATGCAAGAGATCCTGAGATAAACAAGTCCCAAAGACACTTAATACCTAGTTCATCCCAATCCTTAAAGACTTTGTCAGTCACGGAAGGGATAAAAAAAATAATTAAGGAGATTGGGAGATGATAATGAAAAATTCGCCAAACCAAACATTTTCTAAACTGAGACCAGATCCTTAAACTTTGCTATTCGCACAACCAATGAACATAATCAACAGCTCTTTATCTCATGTTCTAGAAGTTTATTTCTGGTTATTTTTTAGTTTTATTTCTTTTGTATTTGAATTTTGTTGTCTTTTGCCCATGGTTGATTGTTTGTCCTGTTGGGGGCGATCTTTCATTCATCTTATAATGTTTCTTGAGTTTACTGAATTTACAATATAATCAAATCCCAGGATTATACATGGTGACATGTCTATACTTTGATAATAAATTTACTTGGCTCATTTTAAATTATACATTTAAATTTGTAAATAACTCTGAAACACAAGAGCGGGGTTGGGAGCTCAGTCTGCTGGGTAAATTATTTTGTTCTGATCTGAATGGTCGGCCCAGCTCTGCGACCCGTCTTTCGAGGCACTCCAGTTACTGGAAATATTCATGAATTGAACTGGAAAGCCTCAAATACTCTGTCTCTCTGCTCAAGCTGCGAACACACACACACACACACACACACACACACACACACACAAACACACATTTAAAAACGTCGACAATCACACCAGTGCCCAAAAATACCAGGGTGACCTACCTCAACGACTATCGCCCAGTGACGCTCACTACTGTGAAGAAGTGCTTTGAGGGGTTGGTCATGATCAATCAACTCCAGTCTGTGTGCAGGGACCCACTGCAATTTGCCAATTGCCATAATCTGTCAACAATTCTCACTGGCTCACACTCGGCCTTAGATCACCTGGACAATAGCAATACACAAGTCAGGCTGCTGATTACAGCTCAGCGTTCAACACAATCAGACCCTCAATTGTAATCAACAAGCTCCAAAACCTGGGCCTCTGTACCTCCTTCTGCAACTGGATCCTCACCAGGAGACCCCAGTCTGTGTGGATCAGAAATAACATCTCCTCCTTGCTGACAATCAACACCGGCACACCTCAATGATGCGTGCTCAGCCCACTGCTCTACTCTCTCTACACCATGTCTGTGTGTCTGGGCTCATCTATAAACTTGCTGACAAACCAACTATTGTTGGTGGAATTTCAGACGGTGACGAGGAGGAGTACAGGAGTGAGATCGATCGGCAAGTTGAGTGGTGTCACAGCAACAACCTTGCACTCAGCATCATGAAGACAAAGGAATTGATTGTGGATTCAGGAAGGGGAAGTCGAGGGAACACACACCAGTCCTCATCGTGGGATCAGAAGTGAAAAGTGTGAGCAGTTTCCATTTCCTGCCTGTCAACATCTTTGAAGAACTATCCTGGGCCCAACATATTGATGCGGTTACAATGAAGGCACAACAAGGCAGAACATATTCACAATCCCAAAACAGAGAATGCTGCAGAAAGTTGTAAACTCAGCCAGCTCCTTCATGGGCACGGGACTCCACAGCATCCAGGACACATTCAAAAGATGATGCCACAAAAAGGTGGCATCCGTCATTAAAGTCCCTCATCGCCCACGACATGACCTCTTCTCATTGCTACCATCAAGGAGGATGTGCAGGACCCTGGAGACACACTCACTGGTTCAGGAACAGCTTCTTCCCCACTGTCAGATTTCTGAATGGACAAAGAACCCATGAACACTTCCTCAGTATATTCGGTATATATCCTCAGTATATTTGCACTACATTTTAAATATAATTTTACACATTCTAATTGTAACCTGTAGTTGTTATTACTAAACATTGCATTGTACTGCAGACACAAAAGAACAAATTTCAGCACAGATGCAGTAAACCTGATTCTGATACACAAACACACACAGCTGGGCTCAGACAAACAACACTCCCACATTCCTCCCTTTGTGACACCCTGCTTGCCCCGTGGCCCCCGGTATGAAGCTCAAACTGTTGCAACACCTGCCCTTTAAATTCAGGGCTGAGGCTGTGTTGTGTCTGTTCTCTGTTTCATTTCGATATTAAATGAAGAGCATTGAATGGGAAGGAAGGTTTGAATACAAGAATAAAGATCTCCTCTGAAGGTGTATGGGGTCCTGATGAGAGCGTACATAGAACACTGTGCTCAGGTCTGGTCTCCCTCCCGGAGTCAGCCTGTGGGATGAAGGGAATGAAGAGATTTCCCAGATTGATTTAGGAGGTGAGGTAGTGTCCTCGGAGAGATTATACTGACCGGGCCTGTCTCAAAATTAGAGAAATAAAAGGCCGTCTGACTGAGAGAGAAACAGTCTCACAGGGCATTGACAGGGTAGAGACAGGAATGATGTTTCCTTTGGCTGTGGTGAAGAATGGGGGTCAGAGAATTATTATTACTATTTTTTAATTTTTTTTAATTTTTATTGAACACAAACAAAAACAGAAACACTCAACATATGCTAACAAAGCCAGGGAATCACACAAAAGCGGCAACAAATATATAACTATTAACTTTAAATATACAAATAAACAAGGAAATCTGCTCTAAATACTGTTGGACAGAAGGGACTGTATCTAAGAGGAGTCACAAAACAGGAACATTTACAGAGATAACACAAAACATTGACAGATTTGTCCAGTCTTTACAGGTTTCTGGTTACGGGAAGTTTTCAGAGTATAATCGGATAGATTGCAGTCTGACGTAAAAATATAAATGAAGGTTTCTTATTGCTTTATTTGCATTTATGGATATAAAATTTGCTGTAAATTAACAAAAGATTTATGATAAAGATATGATCCCTGTGAGATTTGATATTACTAGTAAACCCAAATAAGACATTTTGAAATCAAAAAGTAAAATCCACATTAATATATTGATCCATAAATTGACAAACATCAACCCAAAATGTTGAACATATTCACAATCCCAAAACAGATGTAATAAATCCTCTGGATATAAACCACAAAAAGAGCAGTTAGTTTCAATATCAGAATTAACCCTTCTCAAATAAACACTGTTTGGATAATATCTATGTCTAATTTTAAATAAGCCCCAAGTACTCCTCCACCTCAGATTCCCCAAGCGACTATTCTAAAAACTAACAGAGTACATATAAGTCGCCACAGAAAACTCCTACAAACATACAGAGCAAAGCTGCAGAACGGTAACTATATCTGGATCACTGAAAGATCAACCAGAGTGCAGAAGACAACAAACTTCGCCAAAGCAAAAAAATAACCGCAGCGGCAGCAGATAGACTCAGCGCTCCCTGTTCAATCTGACAGGACAAGAAACAGTGAGGGGCAAAGGTAACCGAGTGTTTCAGAAAATGAGAAGTAGGGATCCCTAATGTGATCTGTCTCAGTCAAACCACCTCATATTTCACTCATTTTGAGACAGTCCCAGTACGATGATTTTTTGTGGGAGCATCTCTATGAACAAGTGAGTGCAGTTATCCTGTGTTGTTCCACAGCCTGATGGTTGAGGGGTAGTAACTGTTCCTGACCCTGGTGGGGCGAGTCCTGAGGCTCTTGTACCTTCGACCTGAATACAGCAGTGAGATAACAGACTGCCTGTGTGGTGAGCCTGATCAGAGCCGCCTGTATCACCGTCCCCTCTGGCCTGTCCTATCCGGGACCAAAGGGATTGTGGAGTGTAAATCTGTTACTATGTCGAGTATCACTCTGATCCGTCCCCTCTGGCCTGCCCTATCCGGGACCAAAGGGATTGTGGAGAGTAAATGAGGTACTCTGTCGAGTATCACTGTCATCCGTCCCCTCTGGCCTGCACTATCAGGGACCAAAGGGATTGCGGAGAGTAAATGTGGTACTCTGTCGAGTATCACTGTGATCCGTCCCCTCTGGCCTGCACTATCCAACCAAAGGGATTGTGGAGAGTAAATGTGGTACTCTGTCGAGTATCACTGTGATCGGTCCCCTCTGGCCTGCCCTATCCGAGACCAAAGGGATTGCGGAGAGTAAATGTGGTACTCTATCGATTATCACTGTGATTCGGGCTCTCTTCCTGCCCCTTATTATTCTTGTCTGTGATTGCAGTGCGACAATCATAGGTCCAATGTCCCCTCTTTCTGCAGACCCCATCTCTGTCCTCAGCCAAGTGTCCTCTTCATCTGCACGGTCCGCACGATCCTGCCACCCGTTTTGGGTTCTTCGTCGGGATCCGAACTCCATCTCTTCACTACCGGTTATCTGTGCACTCTCTCGCTTTTCCCCAGCTCCTTTAAAGAGTCAATTGCGCTCCATATTTATATGAATTTATGTCACCTGGGGCCAGGTCTGACACAGCAAATTGAGATTAGTTTTCTTAATGGAGTGGGCAGGCTTGGGCCTGAGACAGTTTAGAAAAGTCTGCACTGCCAGCTGGGGACACTGATCTGTCCAGGGGATTGCCGGCATTTGACTCTCACGTATCCTTAAAACGAGCTATAAAGTACGCAAGGGATTCTCCTATTTTCTGTAGTTATAGGGCAAATTCACCAAAATCTGCTTGCAGTCGGTCTGTCATTCAAATTGGTTCCCTTACCTCAGTGACCCACCGTGCCATGGTTTGTATTACATCAGCCTCGGGCACCTTCGGGCGTCTGCCTGGGAAAGGGGAACCCACTCCCTGTCCCTGTCCGAGAGGTTCCATATATAACCCTGAGGAGTGGCACAAGACCCCGGGCAGGGTCTGGAAAGGGGAACCCACTCCCTGTCCCTGTCCGAGAGGTTCCATATATAACCCTGAGGAGTGGCACAAGTCCCCGAGCAGGGTCTGGAAAGGGGAACCCACTCCTTGTCTCTGCCCGAGAGGTTCCATAGATAACCCTGAGGAGTGGCACAAGTCCCCGGGAAGGGTCTGGAAAGGGGAACCCACTCCCTGTCCCTGCCCGAGAAGTTCCATATATAACCCTGAGGAGTGGCACAAGACCCCGGGCAGGGTCTGGAAAGGGGAACCCACTCCCTGTCCCTGCCCGAGAGTTTCCATATATAACCCAGAGGAGTGGCACAAGACCCCGGGAAGTGTCTGGAAAGGGGAAACCCACTCCCTGTCCCTGTCCGAGATGTTCCATGTATAACCCTGAGGAGTGCAGGCAAGTCCCTGGGCAGGGTCTGGACAGGGGAACCCACTCCCTGTCCCTGTCCGAGAGGTTCCATATATAACCCCGAGGAGTGCAGGCAAGTCCCCGGGCAGGGTCTGGAAAGGGGAACCCACTCCCTGTCCCTGTCCGAGAGGTTCCATATATAACCCCGAGGAGTGCAGGCAAGTCCCCGGTCAGGGTCTGGAAAGGGGAACCTACTCCCTTTTTCAATGAATTCAGGTAAAGCCCCTGGTCCAGACGGTTATACTGCTGAATTCTTAAAATCCTTTTCTTCTATACTCGCTCCTAGGCTTTGTAAAATTTTTAAAGATGCGTTAACTGTAGGTAAATGACCACAATCTTTTTATGCTGCCTCCATTTCTCCAATTCGTAAAAAAGATAAATACCCCACTAAATGTGCATTCTATCGACCAACGGATTCTAAGATTTTTACCAACATTTTGCCCACTAGATTAGAAAATGTATTACCTCAAATTATCTCTGAACGATTTATTAAAAACTGTTATTCATCTTTTAACATTAGAAAATTAATTAATATAATATATACTTTATCTAAAATACCAGAATGTCATTTCCTTAGATGCTGAAAAAGCGTTCGATAGAGTTGAATGGATACGTTGCAGAATTTTAATTTTAGCTTGAAATTTATATCATGGATTAAATTAATGTATTTTAAACCTTTGGCTTCAGTTCTTACCAATAATCAAAGATCTCCTTTTTTTCAGTTGTCCCGTGGCACGAGGCAAGGCTGCCCTTTAAATCCTCTATTATTTGACATTGCTTTGGAACCTTCAGCCGTTGCCATTCGTGAATCACCTAATATTTTTGGTATTACCCGTGGGTAAGGGACTTATAAGTTATTATTATATGCTGATGATTTGTTACTATACATATCTGACCCCGAGAGATCTATTCCTGCTATTTCATCCTTGCTTGCTCAGTTTAGTAGCTTTTCTGGCTACAAACTGAATTTTAATAAGAGTGAATTATTTCCATTAAATATGCAAGTTCCAATTTATAAACCATTTAAAGTTGTCACAGATCATTTTACTTATTTGGGTATTAAAATTACTAAGAAACATAAGGGTTTATTTAAAGTTAATTTTTTACCTTTAATTGAACAAATCAAGCAACTTGTTACCAGGTGGTCCCCATTATTTCTGTCATTGGTTGATCGAATTAATTCTACCAAGATGATAGTATGACCCAAATTTGTATATTTATTCCAAGCATTACCAATTTTTATTCCTAAATCTTTTTTTGATATTATTCACTCCAAAGTATCCTCTTATGTGTGGCAGAATAAAAATCCTAGATTAAGTAAAAAATATTTACAGAAGCCTAAGAAGAAAGGTGGTTTTGCTTTGCTAAACCTGAGATTTTACTATTGGGCAGTTAATATTCAATATTTAATATTTTGCACACAAGAATCGGTCATAGTACCTTGCCCACAATGGGTAAATTTGGAGTGGAAATCTGTACAAGACTTCTCATTGTTTTCTATTTTAGGATCTTCGCTTCCTTTTGCTTTATCTAAACCGAATAAACAAATAACTAATCCTGTGTTATGGAAAACAAAAGGTGTAACATGTTTTTGTGATCTATTTTTAGATAACAGTTGTATGTCCTTTGAACAGCTATCCAGCCTAAAACTCATTTTTTTTAGATACTTGCAAGTTAGGAATTTCTTGAATGTTAGTATTTTCCGAAATTATGTCCAATGGACATTACAGAAAATATAGGGCTCACATGTCCAAGGATAAACTCGCTCGATTTTATTCTCATGTTGATCCAACCAGTGACAGATGTCATTCTGAAGTCGCTTCATTGACCCACATGTTCTGGTCTTGCCTCTGTTTGCAAAATTATTGGAAATATTTTTGGTATTATTTCAACAGTTCTGAATATCAAATTGCAACAACATCCTATTACTGCAATTTTCAGTTTACCAATGGTGGATAATAGTCGTTTATCCCCACCCCCCAGCCTGGCGGATAATTGAATTGTTTCATTAATGGCTAGAAGATTTATCCTATTGAATTGGAAAGAAATTAATCCTCCAACTATATTTCAGTGGTTTTCTCAAACTATTTCTTGTTTGAGTTCAGAAAAAATTACAAGTGTTGTCTTTGACCCTTCAGTTAAATATGAAGAAACTTGGAGACCATTTATTCAACATTTTCATATAAACTAAACTGACTTTTCCTAAACCTTACTTTTATTGTCCTTAATTATTTGGATGGAGGTGCGGAATTGTTGAGGCTAGTGTGTATAATTGATATAATGCAATGGCCCAAGTCGGTTAGGATTTTTTTCATTTTTTGTGGGGGGGAGGGTTTTTTATTTTCTCCACTTTTTGTAACCACTATGTTGGGAGGTTATTATCATTTATTTGTATTTATACCTTAACCTATTAATTATGTACTCTCAAGCTCTATGTATTCATGTTTCATTTATGTTTGTTTAAAATCAATAAAAAGATTTTAAAAGGACTATTCTGTGGAAAGGATGGAATAGGCGCAACGGGCCGAGTGGCCAGACATGCTCCTGTTTGTTATTTTCTAAAGCACGAGTTTACCTTTGCGCCTTGTTCTCCCTTGGTTTTCAGCCGTTCGGATTGCACAGGGGAGCGGTGAGAGCTCCGGAGATCCACCGGCAGCCGCTGCGGGGCAGCTCCCGTCTCCGGGCAGGAAGGGACGGGTCTGGGAGACAACTCCAGACAACAGGCCCCGATCCTCGGCGGGGAAAGGCCGGGCGCCCTCCGTGCAGCTGAAACATCTCACGGAATCTCCGCCGGTCGCTTCAGCTCTGCCTTCGAAAGGATTCACGACCCGCCGGTGGTGCAGCCGAAACCCGAGGCGCAGCTCCCGGTCTCCGGCCTCACTCGGTCCCGGTCCAAACAGCGTCCCGCCCACTGACACCCCTCAGCCAATGGGAGCATCCCTCTCCCAGCGGTGATCGCTGACTGGCTGTGAGTGTGAGAACGGGCTGCTAATGGGAGCTGGAGATGTCAGTCACAGTTTGTTCCCAGAATTAAAGGAAAATCCCCGAAACTCAAAGTTCAAAATAAATTTTATTATCAGAGTACAGATAAGTCACCACATACAACCCCGAGAAGCATTTTCCTGCGGACATACTTAGAAAACGTATAGAATAGTAACCATAACAGAAGCAGGCAGTGAAAGATCAGCCAGAGTGCTGCAGGTAACAAGCTGTGCAAATGCAAATACAGAAACAGGATAAATCACAAGAGCATGAAATAACCGCAGCGGCTGCTGCTGGATCTCCGGAGCTCTCGCCGCTCCCCTGTGCCACATAGGAGATTGGTGAGTAAAATCAGAGCTCATGGCATTGGGGGCAGGGTTTCAACATGGATAGAAAACTGGTTGGCAGATAGAAAGCAAAGGGTAGCAGTGAATGGGTGATTCTCGGACTGGCTGGAGGTGACTAGTGGGGTACCACAGGACTCTGTATTGAGACCACAGCTCTTTACGATTTATGTCAATGATTCAGATGAGGGCATTGAAAACTATATCAGCAAGTTTGCTGACGATACTAAACTGAGTGGCAGTGTAACATGCGAAGAGGACGTTAGGAGAATACAGGGAGACTTGGATAGGCTGGGTTAGTGGGCAGATACTTGGCAGATGTCATTCAATGTGAATAAATGTGAAGTTATCCACTTTGGAAGCAGGAACAAGAGGGCAGAGTATTGTCTGAACGGTGTCGAGTTAGGTAAGGGAGAAATGCAAAGAGACCTAGGAGCCCTAGTTCACCAGTCAATGAAGGTGAATGAGCAAGTGCAACAGGCAGTGAAGAGGGCAAATGGAATGTTGGCCTTTGTTACAAGGGGAATTGAGTACAAGAGCAAGGATGTCCTTTTGCATTTGTACAGGGCCCTGGTGAGACCACACCTGGAATATTGTGTACAGTTTTGGTCTCCAGGTTTAAGGAAGGACATTCTGGCAGTTGAGGAAGTGCAGCGTAGATTCACTAGGTTGATTCCTGGGATGGCAGGGCTGTCTTACGCAGAGAGATTGGAGAGATTGGGCTTGTACACGCTGGAATTGAGGAGATTGAGAGGGGATCTGATTGAAACGTTTAAGATAATTAAAGGATTTGATAGGATTGAGGCAGGAAATATGTTCCAGATGTTGGGGGAGTCCAGTACCAGAGGGCATGGATTGAGAATAAGAGGTCAGTTATTTAAAACAGAGTTGAGGAAGAGCTTCTTCTCCCAGAGAGTTGTGCAGGTGTGGAATGCACTACCTCGGAAGATGGTGGAGGCCAATTCTCTGGATGCTTTCAAGAAGGAGCTAGATAGATATCTCATGGATAGGGGAATCAAGGGATATGGGGACAAGGCAGGGACTGGGTATTGATAGTGAATGATCAGCCATGATCTCAGAATGGTGGTGCAGACTCGAGGGGCCGAATGGTCTACTTCTGCACCTATTGTCTATTGTCAATCCGACAGGCGGAAGGCCAAGGGAGAACAAGGTGCAAAGATAAACTCGTGATTTAGAAAATAAGAAACAGGAGCAGGCGTTGCCATTCGGCCCGTTACACTGTTCTGCCCCTCACTCAGAACATGTTGAACTTTGACCTCAGCGCCACTTTCCTGAAACGTTCCCAACATCGCCGAGCTCCTAAATATGCTGAGGTGACCTCGGATTTTGAGTCTGTGATCACTGGTTCCACTACCCAGCCAGGAGAAACTTCATTCCTGCCCCTACCCTGTAAATCCCCCGTGAGACTGTGTCTGTCTCAGTCAGGAAGCTTCTCCATGTGAACCTTGTGTTAATGAAATTGGTGACAGTTCTTTCAGACCAGCAGCTTTGACCACAAGAACACCAGACAGTGGTCAGCACGGAATGTCCTGCAGTTACTGCAGGAGAAGGACTGGATGGACACAGTGGAGTGGTTCCCTGAGCAGACAGTCCAGACCATCTGGCAGAATGCCTCCTCACCAGATCTCACCAACAGGCAGCAAGACCTCAGCTGTCTGGCGGCGATTCGGGCGCCTCCCAGTCTGATCCTCGCTGCATGCCCGGAGATCACTCCCACAGCGCGCTGCCCCGAGATTACAGCAGTGGAGACGAGAGGGCCCCTCCCAGTCTAATCCTTGCTGCATGCCCGGAGATCACTCCCACAGCGCGCTGCCCCGAGATTACTGCAGTGGAGACGAGAGGGCCCCTCCCAGTCTGATCCTTGCTGCATGCCCGGAGATCACTCCCACAGCGCGCTGCCCCGAGATTACTGCAGTGGAGACGAGAGGGCCCCTCCCAGTCTGATCCTTGCTGCATGCCCGGAGATCACTCCCACAGCGCGCTGCCCCGAGATTACTGCAGTGGAGACGAGAGGGCCCCTCCCAGTCTGATCCTTGCTGCATGCCCGGAGATCACTCCCACAGCGCGCTGCCCCGAGATTACTGCCGTGGAGACGAGAGGGCCCCTCCCAGTCTGATCCTTGCTGCATGCCCGGAGATCACTCCCACAGCGCGCTGCCCCGAGATTACTGCCGTGGAGACGAGAGGGCCCCTCCCAGTCTGATCTTTGCTGCATGCCCGGAGATCACTCCCACAGCGCGCTGCCCCGAGATTACTGCAGTGGAGACGAGAGGGCCCCTCCCAGTCTGATCCTTGCTGCATGCCCGGAGATCACTCCCACAGCTCGCTGCCCCGAGATTACTGCAGTGGAGACGAGAGGGCCCCTCCCAGTCTAATCCTTGCTGCATGCCCGGAGATCACTCCCACAGCGCGCTGCCCCGAGATTACTGCAGTGGAGACGAGAGGGCCCCTCCCAGTCTGATCCTTGCTGCATGCCCGGAGATCACTCCCACAGCGCGCTGCCCCGAGATTACTGCAGTGGAGACGAGAGGGCCCCTCCCAGTCTGATCCTTGCTGCATGCCCGGAGATCTCTCCCACAGCGCGCTGCCCCGAGATTACTACAGTGGAGACGAGAGGGCCCCTCCCAGTCTGATCCTTGCTGCATGCCCGGAGATCACTCCCACAGCGCGCTGCCCCGAGATTACTGCAGTGGAGACGAGAGGGCCCCTCCCAGTCTGATCCTTGCTGCATGCCCGGAGATCACTCCCACAGCGCGCTGCCCCGAGATTACTGCAGTGGAGACGAGAGGTCCCCTCCCAGTCTGATCCTTGCTGCATGCCCGGAGATCACTCCCACAGCACGCTGCCCCGAGGTTACTACAGTGGAGACGAGACGGTCACTCACCTCTTTGCGGACTGTGGGCTGGCGAAGATCTGTGGAGAAAGATGCAAGGGCCTGTGCCACAGCAGCTGCGTGACAGAAGGCTCACTGATCCTCGGGCTGTTCCCAGGACGCGCAGGAAAACGGACAGCGAGTGCTGCCGGAAGATCATCAACCCGGGGAAAGACGCCCGGAGCTTGCCGGCCTGCCATCACATCGAGATGTCCGGAAAGCAGGGCTTCCCAACCTGGGGTTCACGGTTCCTGTTACTGGTATTGGTCTTTGGCATTAAAAAACGTTTGAGAACCGCTGTTGTCCAGGAATACTGCCGACTGACACATTCCAGACTACAGGGACACCATTGGAACTACAGGGATCCTCTGCACTGGACAGGGAGAGACCGGGTTGGCTGAGGAAGCCTCAATGTTATTGTAGTAGTGAACCACCCCAGGGATGCACATGGCTTCTCCTTTCAGCGCAGGACTTCAATCGTCTTCCAGGGGAAGGTCCTTCCGACCGCAGGGATGGGGCCTTTTGAGATTCAGCTGACGTTTTTGTCGCACTGGGATTTTACACGATTACTGCTGTCCTGATGAAGGGTCTCGGCCCGAAACGTCGACAGTGCTTCTCCCTACAGATGCTGCCTGGCCTGCTGTGTTCCACCAGCATTGTGTGTGTGTTGTGTGATTCCCCGAGTCTGCAGCGCGCGTAGTGGACAATCGCGGTACTGCAGGGGATCAGCAACTCCCCGAAAGTGAAAGCATTCTGAATCAGGAAGTGCTGGAGTTAACATGGCTTCGAAAGGAGAGACCGACAGTTTGAGCGAGGAGGTAATTTGTCCCGTCTGTCTGGATTTCTTCACCGATCCGGTGTCACTGGAGTGCGGACACAACTTCTGTCGCTCTTGTATCACACGGTGTTGGGAAAGGGAGGAGAGAAACTCCTGCCCGGAATGTAGAGAGGAGTTTGCTGACCGCACCCTCAGGGCCAGTCGGGCCTTAGCAAATCTGGCTGAAAAATTTCGAAATCTAAACCTGAATCCGAAAGGGAAGGAAAGTAAACGTCACTGCGAGGAACATGAGGAAGAATTGAAGCTGTTTTGCGAAACGGACAAGACACTGATCTGTATGATCTGTGCAGTGGCGGAGGAACACAGAGAGCACCGCTTCAGGCCGATTAAAGAAGCTGTTAAAAACTATATGGTAAAAACTAACGTTAGTTCAATACTTAAAATATTTCCTTTGTCCTACATACCATCACACGAGCCTCTATAACTAACACGTGATTCTCTGCAACTTCCGCCTTCTCCAACGGGATTCTAGCATCTCTCCGTCCAACAGCCCACCTCCGCACCCCGGAACTCTCCGCTCTCTATTCGGATCGCTCCCCGTACTGTATCGCCCTGATCCACTCGCTCCTCCCCACTGATCTCCCTCCTGGCACCGACACCTGCAAGCGGGATAAGTGCTACACCTGACTCCTAACCTCCTCCCTCGTCACCATTCAGGGCCGCAAACAGCCCAGTTCCTCCCGTTTCTTCCATGGTCGATTGTCCTCTCGAATTAGATTCCTACTTCTCCAGCCCGTTACCTCTTCCACCTGTCCACTCTCAGCTTCTCACTTCATCACCCTCCCCCACGTCCCCCCTCACGTTGTCTCACCCGTCACCTGTCAGCTGGTTCTCATCCCCAATCTTTTTATTCTGGCTTCTGTCCATTCCTTCCCAGTCCTAATGAAGGGTCTCATCCCGAAACACCGACTGTTTATTTCCCCTGAATAGATGCTGCCTGACTCACTGAGTTCCTCCCGCATTTTGTGTGATAATCGGGTTTGATCACCTGTTTCTTTTGATGCATCTTTGTTTCTATTTCCTTCACTCTCTGACTACCAGGATCAGCTAAAATCTTCCTTAGACTCTCTCACAAAAAAGAAATCAGACTTCAAGGAAAAGGAGCAGCAACAGAAAGAGAAGATTTCCGGAGTTCAGGTGAGGCTTCCTGAGCGGAATTTCTGATTTTACTGTCGAGTTTTGCTCCCTTTAATGCAGAATAGCCGAGTATCGCAGCTCCAGTGACCTGGGTTCGATCCTGACCTCTGCTGCTGTCTGTGTGGAGTTTGCATGCTCCCCCTGTGACCACGAGAGACTCCAACACATCCCAAGGACATGCTGGATGAATGGCTAATTACCGTTAACCCTGTGAAGGTGGGGAGGGTGTGTGTGAATCAGATGGGAGTTTATGGGTCAATAAGTGAGAATAGGTTTCAGGAAAACGTGAGGGAATGGTGTTGACGGGAATGCACTCAGAAGTAGCATGGACTCTAATAGACCGAACTGAACGACAAAAGGAAACAGAGCACAGTAATGCAGTATATTAATCTTCACCTTTCATTCGACAGGAACAGTCACACAGCCTTCAGTCCCACGTCACATCCCAGTTTGCTGAACTGCGCCAGATTATCACTGAGAAAGAGCAGAGCTTACTCAGGGATCTCAGGGAAGAAGAGAAGAGGATTCTCAACCAAATGGAGAAAAATCTTCGGGAGATTCAGGAGAATATAAGGAGTATTCAGGAGGAAATCACTAAGTTAAAGGAACAGATGGATCAGAAAGATGGTGTGATATTTCTCAAGGTGAGGGATTATATTTCAATTTGTTTCTGTCAAAGGGCACTGAATGAACAGTGGTATATTTGAAATAAACACAGCACAGCGGCCAATTCTAACAAATCAATTGCCGCTGCTGGCAACCTCACACAAGTTGTTATACCTGCATGATGCGCCCTCCCATCACTCCAATAATGACATTTCAAAATGTCCAAGATACGCTTTCAGTCCTTCATTAGTAAAATACAATCTTGAAGCGATGAAGCTTCAGGGTAATTCATTGTAAAGTAAGCTGCAACACAGCGGTCAAGAACAGAATGACATCCGCCCATCCTCCCCTCAAAACTGTGAAGAACAAAGTATGAATACGTAACCTTTTCCCTTCGCTTTTACCACGTCCCCACTCACGTGACGAGTTACTATAATAAACACGTAACACAGAATACAATGCAGACAGAAAACAGACGTGTTGCTCCTACACACAGCATTTACAAATGGCAGCAAACTGTTTCTCACCAGACAACTGATACAACTATTCAGGGTTGTTGTTGTCCCATAATAATAAGATTATTAAGGGATTGGACACGCTGGAGGCAGGAAGCATGTTCCCGCTGATGGGTGAGTCCAGAACTAGAGGCCACAGTTTAAGAATAAGGGGTAGCCCATTTAGAACAGTGATGCAGAAAAACTTTTTCACGCAGAGAGTGGTGGATACGTGGAATACTCTGCCCCAGAAGGCAGTGGAGGCCAAGTCTCTGGATGCTTTCAAGAGAGAGTTAGATAGAGCTCTTATAGATAGCGGGGTCAAGGGATATGGGGAGAGGGCAGGTACGAGGTACTGATTGTGTATGATCAACCATGATCACAGTGAATGGCCGTGCTGGCTAGAAGGGCCGAATGGCCTACTCCTGCACCTATTGTCTATTGTCCCAAAACTAGACTTCCACAACTTCTGTACATCCCAGGACAGAATGCAAATCTCTCTGAAATTATTTACTCCGATCATAACACAGAGCTGCTGACTGTTTCCTTAATTACCGCATTAAATATCCTCCAAAACTCCCATTAACACCCGGTTCCAGTCACAGGCTGTGAGTGTGTCTGATGCAGTTGGTGTGAGGGTCTCAGTGAGAACAAAGAATTTGACCCACACATCAGACTTATCTCCTGTATCCGGTTTCCGTCAGATTATGGAAACTTTCACTGTCTCTTTATTTTTTGGATACATTTCACATGGGATTATATCCCATTCTCTATCATAAACAGGCCATTAGGTCCATCTTCTATCAGTATCCCTGCTTCACAAGCCCCCTGCCACCTACTCACCACACCCAGCAACAGTGCCCCGAACTCCCTAGTCCCTCAACTGTTTATCCAGCCTCCCCATTACAGTCAGTCTCTGCTGTTCCATTTCATCCACTCCTGTGACAGCGAGTTTCACATCCTCCTCACTAAATTTCTTGTGGAATTTGTTAAAATCCATCTGGAATTACATCTCCCCACGAGTCTCCCCATAAATAGAGGTACTTCCTCCACCGCACACAATCACATACATCACTGATCTTAAATTCCTCCATCCTATCACACTGACGTCATATCCAGATGATAATGCACAGCCTGTCCTGTCCTCCCTGTAAGTTTCTTCCTCTCAGTAATGGTCTGACATTCATAAACTTTCCCTGTCATTTACCCCATGGTTCTGTATTGTCCGTGTGTCTGAGTGATTGTGGGAGTGGGAATTTTCAACACCTTGTAATGATTTGGATGAAATTCAGGATGTGGACAGTAAGTCCAAGTCTAATCAGATTTGTGTTTTATTTATTTCAGGAGGAAGCTCGTCGGAACAGAAGGTAGGACAGGCTCTTTACTGAAACCCTGAATGGATTTGAAAATAGTTCAGAATAGCAATTTATAACCAGCAGTTTAATATTTACAGGATTAATGACGATGTCCAGGAATTGTCAGTGACAGATGAGACCCTACCGGTTGAAAAATTCGATCACCTCTATTTGTTGAACACAGTGCTGAGAGAAATGCTTGATGCTATTAATCGAGGTAAAACTTACAAAGATTCATTTCTCCTTGTTTATGAAGATCAATTTACTTCCAATTTGAGGCAAAGATTGTCTATAATACTGGGGTGCAGGGGAACTGAAGTTTATTCCACATCAACCCCACTGACTGGGAGGCATCACTGTCACATGGTCAGCTGGAGATGTCAGACCCCTGGACACACCAGCACAGGGTCACAATACAACCAATACACGGGACTGGCAGATGAACCACTGTGTTCCAATCCCAGGCGAATGCACTAACACACCAGTACATAAGTTTGGATCTAACCAGAGGAACTGGGAATTTAATACTGACAATAATATTGTAGGGAATAAAAATGAGTATCAGTGTGGTGACCGGGATTGTCAGGAAAATACACAAGTCCTTCATGTGCCCTGTGAGTGCAGACCCTGACTGACACAGGTCTTCCCCCTTCCGGATCAGCAACTCTCACTGTTGTTAGAGGCCGAAGAGGGGAGTGGTCGTGATCGGGGACTGAATCACCAGGGGAACAGACAGGAGAATCTATTGATGTGAACGGGACACCCGAATGGTATGTTGCCTCCTGGGTGCCAGGGTCAGGGATGCCTCGAATCGTGTCCGCAGCATTTTAGAGAGGGAGGCCAAAGAGCCAGATATCTTGGTAAATTTATGACAATGACATTGGAAGTAAAAGCAAAGAGGTCCTGAAAATAGAATTTGGAGAGCTTGGTAGAAAGCTCAGAAGCAGTACCCCCAGTGTTGTAATTTCTGGATTGCTGCCTGTGCCACGTGCTGGTGAGGGTAGAAACAGGATAATCTGACAGATAAACATGGCTGAGAAGATGGTGCTGGGGACAGGGATTCAGGTTCTTGGATCATCGGGATCTGTTCTGGTGGAGGAACGAACTGCTCAAAAGGGATAGGTCGCACCTCGACCCGAGGGAGAACAATATTCTCACAGAGAGGTTTGATAGAGCTGTTGGGGAGGGTCTGAAGTAATTTGTTGGGGGGGAGGTCGGGAACTGGAGTGAAGGGATAGGACTGATGGTAAAATGCAAAGATAGCGTGCAGTCAGACTGTCAGATATGGCGGACAGATGCGAGGACAAAATGTCAGCCAGCAGGGTGAGTGTCAGTGCATTAGAGATGCAGATTTAAAAAGGGTAGCAGATACAGTACACAAAGTGTTATATCTCAATGCATGGAGTATGAGAAATAAGGTGGATGATCTTGTTGCACTATTACCGATTGTCAGGTGTGATATTGTGGCCATTACAGAATCATGGTTGTAGTTGGGATCTGAATGTCCAAGGTTACACAATGTATCGGTGGTGTAGGAAGGTCGGGTGAGGGGGTGGTGTGGCTCTGCTGGCAAATCAGCAGCTAG
The DNA here is from genome assembly GCF_030144855.1 of Hypanus sabinus. Taxonomy (NCBI): domain Eukaryota; kingdom Metazoa; phylum Chordata; class Chondrichthyes; order Myliobatiformes; family Dasyatidae; genus Hypanus; species Hypanus sabinus. The sequence goes on from NW_026778979.1 coordinate 1,807,391, forward strand.
ATGTGACATAGGATTGGAAGATGTTGAATCTTGTGGGTTGAGGTAAGGAATTGCAAAAGTAAAAATGACACAGACACCAGTCATATACAGGCCTCCCAACAGTCAGTGGGTTGAGGCCCACAGATTACAACTGGAAATAGAAAAGGCTGATGAAAAGGACAATGTTATGATAATCATGGGAGATTTCAACATGCAGGTCAATTGGGGAAATCAGGTTGGTAAAGGATTTCAAGAGAGTGAGTTTGTTGAATGCAATGTGATGGCTTTCTAGAGCAGTTTGTCGTTGAGCCTACTCGGGGAACAGCTCTACTGGATTGGGTGTTATGTATTGAACCAGAGGTGAGTAGTTAAAAGAAACCTTAGGAGGCAGAGCTCACAACATGACTGAGTTCAACTTGAAATCTGATAAGGAGACAGTAAAGTCTGACTTTGTAGTATTTCAGAGGAGTAAAAGAAATTACAGTGGTCTGAGAGAGGAGTTGGCCAAAGCAAATTGGAAGGAGATGCTGCCAGGGATGAGAGCAGAGCAGAAATGGTGTCAGTTTCTGGGAAAATGAGGATAGATGTACTCCAAAAATAAATAAATACTCAAATGGCGAAATAGTACAACCATGGCTGACAAGTTAATGTAAAGGCAAAGGAGAGGGCATACAACTAAACAAAAATTATTCGGAAGAGAGAGGATTGGGAAGCTTTTAAATATCTACAGAGAGGAACTAAAAGGTGGGAAAAAATAAACAAGAAATTGATTTGAATTGAACTGGCCTGGTTGAAGAAGCTGTCCCGGAGCCTGTTGCTCCCGGCTTTTATGCTGCGGTACCGTATCCCGGATGGTAGCAACTGGTACAGGTTGTGGTTGGGGTGACTCTGGTATCCAATGATCCTTCTGGCCCTTTTTACACACCTATCTTTGGAAAACAAGATAGCAAACAATATCAAATTATTTTTCAAGTATTGTAAAAAAAATAAAACAGAGATGAGAGTGGATATAGGACAGCTAGAAAATGAGGCTGGATGCATAATAACAGAGGATAAAGAGATGGCAGATAAGCCAAATATTTTGCACCAGTATTCACCGTGGAAGACACCAGCACTGTGCCCGGTGTTGAAGAGTGCGAGGGAAGAGAAGTGAGTGCAGTTACTGTTACAAGGGACAAGCTGCTCAAAAAGCTGAAAGCCCCAAAGATACATAAGTCACCCAGACCAGATGAACTGCACCCCAGTGTTCTGAAAGAGGTCGCAGTAGAAATTATGGAGGCATTCCAAATGATCTTTCAAAATCACTGGACCCTGGCATGGTGCCAGAGGACTGGAAAATGGCAAATGTCACTTGACTCTTTAAGTAAGGAGGAAGGCAGCAGAAAGGAAATTATTGACCAGTTTGCCTCACCTCTGTGGTTGGGAAGAAATTGGAGTCAGTTGTTAAGTATGAGGCTATGGAATACTTGGTGACACTGGACAAGATAGGACAAGTCAGCATGGCTTCGTTAGGGAATATTCTGCCTGACAAACCTGTTGGGATTCTTTGAGGAGATTACAAGCAGGATCGATAAAGGGGATGCAGTGGATGTTGTATACTTGGAATCTCGGAAGGCCTTTGACAAAGTGCCACGCATGAAGGTGGTAACCAGGTTAAGAGGCCATGGTATTACAGAAAAGTTACAGGCATGGTTAGAACATTGGCTGATTGGTAGGAAACAGCGAATGGGAGTAAACGGAACCTTTCCTGGTTGGCTGCCAGTGACTCGTGTTCCTCAGGGACACAGATGTTAGGACACCTTCATTTTATGCTGTATATCAAGATTTAGCTGATGGAATAGAAAATAAGATATAGGAGCAGAAATAGGCCATTCGGCCCATTGAGTTTGCTCCAATATTCAGTCATGGGAAGACCCAATTCTTCCGGACATCCCCACTCCCCTGCTTTCACCCCATACCATTTGATGCCCTGGCTAAATGAGAACCGGTACATCTCTGCCTTAAATATGCCTTGGCCTCCACAGCCACATGTCGCAACAAATTCCACAGATTCTCCACACACACTGACTAAAGTAATTTCTCCGCATCTCAGTTCTAAAAGGACGTCCTTCAATCATGAAGTCATACCCTCTTGTCCTAGAGTAAATGGCTTTGTTTCCAGGCTTTGCAGATGATACGAAGATTGGCGGAGGGGCCGGTAGTGTTGAGGAAACAGTTAGGCTGGACAAGGACTTGGATGAGGAGAATGGGAAAGAAATTGGCAAATTATATACAATGTTGGAAAATACATGGTCCTGCACTTTGGTCGTAGAAATAATGTGCAGATTTTTTTTTCAAATGGGGAGAAAATCAAAAAATCTGAGCCGAAATTGGATTCAGCAGTCATTCTGCAGAACTCCCTAAAGGTTAACTTGAAGGTAGAGTCACTGGTGAGGAAGGCAAATCCAATGTTAGCATTCAGTCCAAGGGGTTTAGGTAGCATTCATTTCAAGAGCAGGGATGTGATGCTGAGGATTTATAAGGCACTGGTGAAGACTCACCTTGAGTATTGTGAACAATTTTGGGCTCCTCGTCTAAGAAAAGATGTGCTGGCATTGCAGAAGGTTCATTTCATAAGGATGATTCCAGGAATGAAAGGGTTATCATACGAGGAACGTTTGATAGCTCTGTGTCTGCACTCGCTGGAATTTAGAAAGATGAGGGGGAATCTCATTGAAACCTTTCAAATGTTGAAATTCCTAGAAACCTTTCGAATGTTGAAAGTCTCAGACAGAGTAGATGTGGAAGGGATGTTTCCCATGGTGGTGGAGTTTAGGACAAGAGGGCACAGCCTCAAGACAGAGGGGGAATCTATTTAAAACATGCGGAGAAATTTGTGCCAGCAGCTAGTGAATTTGTGGAACCTGTTGGGTGTATTTAAGGCAGAGCTTGATAGGTTCTAGATTGGACACAGCATCAAAGGTTACGGGGAGAAGACCAGGTAGTGGGGCTGAGGAGGGAAAAAAAGGATCATCAATTATTGAATGGCGGAGCAGACTCGATAGGAAAATGGCCTAATTCTGCTCCTATGTTTTATGGTGATCAGACCACTTCATTGAAGCATTGTGAGAATCAGCTCGGACACACCAACAAGCATTGACATGGGTCAAGATTTCATCTCGGGAGAAGCACACACAGCATAACCGGCCTGGCAAAGCTCCCTCACACACATACACAGGAAGGACTGGCAGATTGTAGTCAGAGCCTCAGCAATGTACATTGTTATTTCCCTCAGTAACCTGGAAACCAGTCTCTTCAGAGACAGTAATTTATTCATTTAAACAACTCAATCACGTGTGACACATTGTCAACACACACCAGACATGTGATGACACACTGTAACATACAAATTCTTCAATGTGCACACTATCCTTCAATGTGTATACACACCACACGGATATTTACCACAATCAACACACACACACACACACACACACACACACACACACACACACACACACACACAGATATACTATTAGAGTGTGACACACGGCCACAGTTATAGGCACAAATTCCCATTTAGGATTGAAATCTGCCGTCCTTACCCAGTCTGTCTGTTCTGTGTCACTGAGCTGCCCTCTGACGTGACGTCACATCAACACTTCACAGACAGACTCCAGGGTGAGATTCCTCAGGAGGATGATCTGGGAGGGTTTGATGGATGTTGAACTCACGGCCCACTTCATGAATCTGCAAGACTAAGATGTCTTCTTGAGCATGGCCCATTTGTGTGTTTGCCCCCCCCCCATCCCTCTAACCATTCCCCATCTGTGTATTTATTTTAAAATATGTTATTTTTTACCTGTTTCTACAGCGTCTGAGGGCAAATTCCGTTCAACAACCTCCCTCTCTCTGAGAATGTTACCCGATTTCCCATCTCACTTTCCATCTGAGGCCTCTGGTTCTGTACTCCCATTTCTTGGAAAAAGAACGTTATTTAAGCTCCTTAGAATTATTTACCTTGATAAGGGGTCATACCTGAACATCCTACACTACAGCTGAATAGCCCAAGCTTACCCACTCTCTGATTTTAACCCAAGCCCCCAGTCCTGGTAACATCCTCCTGAAGCCTCCTGTCCAGTGTAATGACATCCTCCCCATATTCGGGAACCGGAAAAGCAGACAATACTCCAAGTGTGGTCTATCATCGACATCAAAGGCCTTGCTTAAGTTCATGTGGACAGTGTGGAATAGGCTGATGAATACAGGACTGAAGGTGTTTTTTTAGATTGGGACAAGAAGGGCGGCGTGGGAGCTAAATTCTGAAGGAAGACAGTGTAAAAAAAAAACTTTGTGTACAAGAACGGCGAGACTGCACAGGACAGCGCGGAGAGTTTAAAAAGATGACCACCCTATACAGCGGGCAGCGGAGTGGGTGGCAGCAGAGTGTAGGGCTTTGGCTCAACGGGCTTAGGCGGTAACGGGAAGAGCTGAGAGCGAGGAACCGACTCTTTTTCTCCCCTTGGCAAATCGGCCTGGACGGACGGGGGAACAGCAGGGCACATTAGTTAACCGTTTAAAAAGTCCGTGTGCTTGGTGAAGTAAGTGGGTGAGTAGACCCATCTTTCTTTGTGTCATTCCTGTAGAATTAGGTAGCATGTCTGCAGGGTCTGTGCTTTGTTCAGGGTGTCAGATGTGGGAATCCTGGGAGACCTCCAGCCTCCCTGATAGCCACATCTGCACCAGGTGAACCGAGATTCAGCTCCTCGGAGACTGTGTTAGGGATCTGGAGCTGCAGCTTGATGACCTACTGCTTATTAGAGAAAATGAAGAGGTGATAGACAGGAGCTACAGGGCGGTAGTTATCCCTAGGCTACAGGGGTCAGAAAACTGGGTGACTGTCAGGAGAGGGAAGGGAAATGCCCAGATAGTGGAGAGCACCCCTGTGGCTGCCCCCCTCAGCAACAAGTATATCGTTTTGGACGCTGTTGAGGGGGATGACCTGACAGGGGACGGCTACGGTGACCGGGTCTCTGGCACTGAGCCTGGCGCTGTTGTGCAGGAGGGAAGGAGGGAGAAGAGGAATGCGGTAGTCATAGGGGATTCCATAGTCAGTGGAACAGACAGGAGATTCTGTGCGCCTGGCAGAGATACCCACATGGTGTGCTGCCTCCCAGGTGCCAGGGTACGGGATGTCTCGGATCGGGTCCAGAATATTCTGAAGGGAGAGGGTGAGCAGCCAGCTGTCTTGGTACATGTTGGTACCAATGACATAGAGAGGAAAAGGGAGGAGGTCCTGAAGAGAGATTTCCGGGAGTTAGGAATGAAGCTGAGAAGCAGGACCTCCAGGGTAGTAACCTCAGGATTGCTACCTGTGCCACGTGCTAGCGAGCGCAAGAACAGTAGGATCAGGCTGATGAATGTGTGGCTGAGAGACTGGTGCAGGGGGCAGGGCTTCAGATTCTTGGATCATTGGGATCTCTTCTGGGGGAAGTACTACTTATTCAAAAAGGACGGGTTACCCCTGAACCCGAAGGGGATCAATATCATCGCGGGAATGTTTAATAGAGCTGTTAGGGAGGGTTTAAACTAATTTGGCAGGGGGATGGTAAACCGGAATGATAGAGCGGAGGAGAGGGAATCTATAAATCTAAGATAGTGAGCAGTAAAGATGTCAGGAAGGACAGGCAGGTGATGGGGCAAATTTGCAGCCACTGGGATGAGTTGCAGTGCAATCAAAGCAAAACTGACCAAATACTGGACTTAAGGTGTTATACTTAAATACACACAGCATAAGGCATAAGGTGGATGATCTTGTCGTAGAGCTACAGATTGGCAGGTATAATTTTGTGGCCATCACTGAGACGTGGCTAAAGGATGCATGGCTGTGAGAGCTAAACGTCCAAGGATACACGGTGTATCGGAAGGATAGGCAGGTAGGCAGAGGGGGTGGCGTGGCTTTATTGGTATGAAATGATATTAAATCATTAGAAAGAGGTGACATAGGATCGGAAGTGCAGAATCTTTCTGGGTTGAGCTAAGAAATCGCCGGGGTAAAAGGACCCTGATGGCAGTTATCTACAGGCCTCCTAACAGCTGCAGTGATGTGGATTATAAATTACAACAGAAAATAGAAAAGGCTTGCCAGAAGGGCAGTGTTATGATAATTGTGGGGATTTTAACATGCGAGTGGATTGGGAAAATCAGGTCGACACTGGATCTCAAGAGAGAGAATTTGTAGAATGTCTACGAGATGGCTTTTCAGAACAGCTTGTTGTTGAGCCCACTAGGGGATCAGAGATACTGGATTGGATATTGTGTAATGACCCAGAGGTGATTAGAGAGATTGAGGTGAAGGAACCGTTAGGAGGCAGTGATCGTAACATGATTGAGTTCACTGTGAAATTTGAGAAAGAGAAGCCGAAATCCGATGTGTCGGTATTGCAGTAGAGTAAAGGAAATTACAGTGGCACGAGAGAGGAACTGGCCAAATTTGACTTGAAAGGGACATTAGAGGGAAGGACGGCCTAGCAGCAGTGGCTGGAGTTTATGTGAGGAGTGAGGAATGTGCAAGACAGATATATTCCAAAAAAGAAGAATTTTTCAAATGGAAAAAGAGAAGTCAAAGCCAAAGTGGCTGACAAGAGAAGTCAAAGCCAAAGTAAAAGCAAAGGAGAGGGCATTCAAAGAAGCAAAAATTAGTGGGAAGACAGAGGATTGGGAAGATTTTAAAAGCTTACAAAAGGAAACTAAGAAGGCCATTAAGAGGGAAAAGATGAACTATGAAAGGAAGCTTGCAAATTATATCAAAGAAGATACTAAAAGCTTTGTCAAGTATATAAAGAATAAAAAACGGGTGAGAGTGGATATTAGACAGATAGAAAATGATGCTGGAGAAATTGTAATGGGAGATAAGGAGATGGCTGAGGAACTGAACGAGTATTTGCATCAGTCCTCACTGAGGAAGATATCAGCAGTATACCGGACACTCAAGGGTGTCAGGGAAGAGAAGTGTGCGCAGTCACAATTACGACAGAGAAAGTACTCAGGAAGCTGAATAGTCTCAGGGTAGATAAATCTCCAGGACCAGACGGAATGCACACTTGTGTTTTGAAGGAAGTAGCTGTGGAGATCGCGGAGGCATTAGCAATGATCTTTCAAAAGTCAATAGATTCTGGCATGGTTCCGGAGGAGTGGAAGATTGTAAATGCCACTCTGGTATTTAAGAAAGGGGCAAGGAAGCAAAAAGTAAATTATAGACCTGTTAGATTGAGAAATGGTTGTAAAGTTTCTGGAGTCAATTGTCAAGAATGAGGTTACGGAGTACCTGGACGCATATGACAAGATAGGCCAAACTCAGCATGGTTGCCTTAAAGGAAAATCCTGCCTGACAAACCCATTGAAATCTTTTGAGGAGATTACAAGTAGGCTAGACAAGGGAGATGCAGTGGATGTTGTGTATTTGGATTTTCAGAAGGCTTTTGACAAGGTGCCACACATGAAGTTGCTAAACAAGATAAGAGCCCATGGAATTATGGGAAATTTACATATGTGAATAGAGCGTTGGCTGATTGGCAGGAAACAGAGAGTGGGAATAAAGGATCCCATTCTGGTTGTCTGCCAGTTACCAGTGGTGTTCCACAGGGCTCCATGTTGGGGCCACTTCTTTTTACATTGTATATCAACAATTTGGATTATGAAATAGATGGCTTTGTGGCTAAGTTTGCTGATGATACAAAGATAGGTGGAGGGGACGGTAGTGCTGAGGAAACAGAGAGTCTGCAGAGAGACTTGGATAGATTGGGAGAATGGTCAAAGAAGTGGCAAATGAAATACAATGTTTAAAAGTGTATGGTCATGCACGTTGGTAGAAGAAATAAACGGGCTGACTATTATTGAAATGGAGAGAGAATTCAAAATTCTGAGATGCAATTGTACTTGGAAGTGCTCGTGCAGGATACCCTTAAGGTTAACCTCCAGGTTGAGTCGGTGGTGAAGAAGATGAATGCAATATTGGCATTCATTTCTAGAGGAATAGAAAATAAGAGCAGGGATGTGATGTTGAGGCACTATAAGGAACTGGTAAGACCTCACTTGGAATACTGTGTGCAGTTTTGGGCTCCTTATTTATGAAAGGATGTTCTGACATTGGAGAGGGTTCAGAGAAGATTCACGAGAATGATTCCTGGAATAAGAGTGTTAACATGTGAGGAATGTTTGACCGCTCTTGGACTGTACTCCGTGGAGTTTAGAATGAGGGGGAACCTCACAGAAGCATTTCGAATGTTGAAAGGCATGGACAGAGTGGATATGGCAAAGTTGTTTCCCATGGTGGGGGAGTCTAGTACGAGAGCATGACTTAAGGATTGAAGGGCGCCCATTCAGAACGGAGATGCAAAGAAATTTTTTTAGCCAGAGGGTGGTGAATCTGTGTATTTCTTGCGGCAGTGGAAGCCAAGTCATTGTGTGTATTTAAGACAGAGATTGATAGGTATGTGAGTAGACAGGGCATCAAAGGTCATGGTGAGAGGGTGGGAGAGTGGAACTAAATGGGAGAATGGGAAAATGGATCAGCTCATGATAAAATAACTCCTGCTTTAAAAATCAAACACAAGAAAATCTACAGATGCTGGTAATCCAAGCTGCACAGGTCCTGATGAAGGGTCTCGCCAGATCTCTCTGACACCTGTCTGGAGAGAGTTGATGTTGGGAGGATGTGGGTGGGTCGAGAACGGTGAGCACAGCCTCCGACTATAGGGATGTCCATTTAGGACAGAGTCTCCCCCGATCCCCGGGACCGCGCTGTCCGAGTCTCCCCCCGATCCCCGGGGACTCTCTAATTCTCTGCTTCTCCCCCCAGTCTCTGTCACCCTGGATGAGGAAACGGCGAATCTGCTGCTCGAGGTGTCTGAGGATCGGAAGAGTGTGAGATGGACCCGGACCTGGAGGGATCTCCCTGACACCGGGAAGAGATTCACAGACTGGCCTTGTGTGCTGGGATCGGAGGGATTCACATCGGGGAAACATTACTGGGAGGTGGAGGTGACGGGGAATCGGTTCTGGGGTCTGGGAGTCGCCGCAGAGTCTGTGGAGAGGGAGGGACGAGTCAGTCTGAGTCCGGAGACCGGATTCTGGGTCATCAGGCGGGATGATGACGTGTTACATCGGGATTGTGACGTGTTCGGTCGCCCCTCCCCCGAGTCCCGTCTCGCTGCCGGTCCCATCCCCGGGAGGGTGGGAGTTTATCTCAGTTACGAGTCCGGGACAGTTTCATTTTACAACGCGGAGACCAAGTCCCATCTCCACACCTTCACTGGGAATAAATTCACGGGGAAACTTTATCCTTTCTTCGAGACCTGGGATGAAAACCAGTGGCTGAGAATCTGCTCCGGTTCCGCTCCGGGTCTGTAAACGGGTCGGGTCCCGGGACCGGCGTCAGGAGTAAAGTCCCTGTAAATATAAATGTGCGGAGAGTGCAGCTAAATACGTGGCTCAGGGGATGGTGCAGGAGGGAGGGCTTCATGTTTCTGGTCAATTGGGCTTTGTTCCCGGGAAGGTGGGGCCTGTTCCGACGGGACGGTTTGCCCCTGAACTGGGCGGGAGGGGGGGGGGGAATAACATTCTTGCGGGTAGATTTGCCAGTGCTGCTCCGGAGAATTTAATCTAGATTTGCAGAGGGAGGGGAACCAGAGTGTCAGAGCAGATAGTGAGGTGCAGGAGGATAAGGAACATGAGAGGACTGCATGTATAAACGGAAATGATAAAAAAGCGGATGATATACATATTCTCAGGAACATCTATTTCAATGCACGGAGTATTGTCGGTAAAACAGATGAGTTTAGGGCTTGGGTTGACACGTGGGATAACGTCATTACTGCTATTAGTGAGGCTTAGGGGCAGAACTGGCAGCTTAATGTTCCGGTAAAACTGGAGATCGGCCAATTTTGTGGAAATGGAAAAGGATCTAGGAAGAGTGAATTGGGATGTTTTTTTTCTGGCAAGGATGTGTTCAGTAAGTTCACAGGCATAAGAAATTAAATAGAGATTGCGTTGGAAATGTTATAGCAACTTCATTTAATTCAAAATCGAGAGGAGTTGCAATTTCGGTTAATAAATCTTTACCAATTAAAATACAAAATGTAATAATTGTTTCTGTGGGGAGATATGTGATTATACATTGTCAAATTTTTTCAGAATTATGGCCTTTTATGAACATTTATGCACCAAATGAAAATGATGCAAAATTCATACAAGAAGATTTTTTGAACTTGGCTGACGCAAATGATAATAGGCGGAGATTTTAATTTTTGTTTAGATCCAGTTTTGGATAGGTCAAATAAAGTTGTTACAAAATTAAAAGTAATAAAACTAACTTTATCATTAATGAAAGATTTAAACCTGATTGATATATGGAGAAAAATTAATCCAAGAGAAAGAGATTATTCATTTTATTCAAATAGACATAAAGCTTAGATGGAGATTTAATACAATTTTATTAAAACGTCAAGATTTTTGTGATTTTATGAAAAAACAGATTCAATTTTTTTTGGATACAAATTTACATTCAGTTGAGGATAAAATTGTATTATAGGAAGCGATGAAAGCATATTTAAGGGGTCAGATTATAAGTTATACATCTAAAATTAAGAAGGAAAATTGGGAAAAGATATCATAAAGTTAGAAAAAGAATCTCAAAGATATATGACAGAAGAAAAACAAAGACAACTTGTTAATAAAAAACTACAATATAATACACTCCAGACATATCGTACAGAAAAAGTAATTATGAGAAATAAACAGAAATATTACGAATTAGGTGAAAGATCACATAAAATTCTTGCTTGGCAGTTGAAAACAGAACAGGCTTTAAAAACAATAAATGCAATTAGAACAAGTGTAAATAAGGTTGCTGATAAACCTTTAGAAATTAATGAAACTTTATTTTTTTTATACTGAACTATATCAATCAGAATCACAAAATAAGATTACTGAGATGGATAAATTTTTATCACAAATAACCCTTCCAAAATTTAATTTGGAAGAACAGAAAGGATTAGATATGCCCTTTACATTAAAAGGAGGTTGAAGAAGCTTTCGGATCACTTCAGAGTAACAAATCCCCAGAAGAAGATGGTTTTCCTCCAGAATTTTATAAAAAAATTTAAAGATATATTAATTCCTCCCTTTATGGAATTAATATACCAAGTGGAAAGAATGCATAAACTCCCACAATCTTTTTTAACAGCGATCATAACTGTATTGCCAAAAAAAGAGATCCTCTAAAACCAACATCATATAGGCCTATTTCTTTGTTGAATACAGATTATAAGATAATAGCAAAAATTGTATCTAATAGAATATCTAAATATTTACCAAAATTAATACATATGGATCAAACAGATTTTGTTAAAAACAGACAATCAATGGATAATCTAACCTGGTTACTTAGTATAATTCATCTGGCACAAAAAAAGAGAGGAAATGAGTGTGGCATTTGCTTTGGATGCAGAAAAAGCATTTGATAGATTGGAATGGGATTTTTTGTTTCAGGTATTGGAAAAATATGAGCTAGGAAAATCTTTTATACAATGGATTAAAACCTTAAATACTAATCCTCAAGCTAAAGTAGTTACAAATGCTCAGATTTCAACACCATTTTGCTTAACGAGGTCAACTGGACAAGGCTGCCCGTTATCACCTGCTTTATTTGTATTGGCAAAAGAACCATTAGCTGAATTAATTAGAACAGATGCAGATATTGGCAGTTTTAGAGTTAATCAAGAAGAATATAAGATTAATTTATTTGCTGATGATGTTTTGATTTATTTAACAAACCCATTACAATCTTTGCAAAGATTATCTTTTAAATTGGAAGAATACGGGAAAGTATCAGGGTATAAATTAAATTGGGATAAAAGTGAAATTTTACCCCTTACAAAAGGAAATTATAATCAATGTCGATTAGTAACTCAATTTCGATGGTCAATAATTGGGATAAAATATTCAGGTATCAGAGTTGACAATGATGTAAAAAATTTATATAAACAAAATTATTTGCCATTATTAAAAAAAAATAAGAGGATCTTGATAAATGGTTGATGTTACCAATAACATTAATAGGTAGAGTTAATGCTGTAAAAATGAATATATTCCATAGATTGCAATATATATTCCAAACTTTTTTCAAGAACTAAATAAATATGTAAGGAAATTTCTTTGGAAAGGAAAGATGTCAAGAATATCATTGGAAAAATTGAGATGTAAATTTGATTTAGGAGGGTTACAACTTCCAAATTTTAAGAATTATGATAAAGCAAATCAACTTAGATTTATTGCATCTTTTTTTGATGAAAAAAAAACCGGCATGGATTAGAATAAAATTAGATAAGATATGAGAAAACATACCAGAAGATTTTACATATAAATGGGAATCCAAATTGATATGGGAAAAAAAAGAATCTCCTATATTAAGACACTTGAATGATTTATGGAATAAGGTAAATATGGACGATAAGATAATCTTTATTAGCAAAAATAAACTTTAATTCAAAATAGGCTTATTCCTTTTACAATGGATAATAAACTTTTACATAATTGGTTCCAAAAGGGGATTAAATATATACGTAATTGTTTTGAAGGAGGTATATTGATGTCGTTTGATCAATGAAAAAATAAATATAAAATATCAAACAACACTCTTTTCTCTTATTTTCAATTAAAGGACAATTACGAGAAAAGCTGGGTCAAACAATGTTGATGCCAAAACTTAGTGAAATAGAAATATTAATTCAAAAAGGAAAAATTTAAAAAATTACATCTTGTATGTACAATTTGATTCAAAAACAGACTGAATCTGGAATTCATTAATCAAGACAAAAATGGGAAACTGATTTGAATGTTAAAATTGTTGGAAAAAGTTGGTCAAGATTATGTTCTGATAGTATGATAAATACAATAAATGTTCAAATTAGATTAATACAATATAATTTTTACATCAATTATATATAACACCATAGAAAATAAATAGATTAAATTCAAATATGTCTGACCAATGCTTTCGATGTAATCAAGAAATTGGTACTTTTTTACATTCTACTTGGTCTTGTTTTAAAATTCAACCATTTTCGATATATCTGACTTTTATTGGAACAAAGTACTGGAGTTCAACTCCCAAATAGTCCAATATTATTTTTATTAGGAGATATTGAAGGGACAATACCGAAAATTAAATTGAATATGTATCAGAAAAAAATTATAAATATTGATTGGCAGTAGCTAAAAAAGTTCTCAGAATTACTTGGAAATCTGAGTTATATTTAACTATGGATCATTGGAATAATGAAATATATAGTTGTATTCCACTTGAAAAAATTACATATAATCTAAGAAATGAATATGATATATTTTTCAAAATTTGGCTCCCATACCTACAAAAGATAGGATTAAATATATAGGTCCTTTGAAGATAAAATTATAATGTAATTGGGGAAAGTAAGAATAAATATTAAAATTATTTTGAACTCCATGGAGCATGCGGGTATCCTCCAATATCGAGGCAATCTTTTTGTTCTTTATTTCTTTCTTTAGATAAGGGTTAAGGTGGGGAGGGGGAGGAGGACTAATATTATTTTTCTTTTTCTTACTAATTTTTCATTACATATATTCTTTGTAATTTTCTAAAAAAATAATAAATAAATAAAAAGAGCATCTCAGTAATCCAACAGCCCACTCACCTTTGCTACCCTTTATGTCATTTCCTTACGTTTAACATAATTATTACATGCCTTTTCCAGCTCAAACTGTGAATTGATTTAAAGTCAGTCCCACAATTTAATAGCTTTTATTAAATGACACAATGAAGTTTTCCAATTAGTTACAAGGCATAATTAAGCATAGTGTGGATATTTCTGTCATGTGAATATCATTCCTTCACTTGTTTTAAGCCCTTCTTCTGTAAACCCAACAAGTTTATGTATTCTGTAAAGGTGTCTGTCTTTACGTCCATTATCCTACGTCTTGCCATAAGCCCCTAATTTTAGCTTCTAATTTGCTAAGTGGCAAGTCTATATCCACAGCTTAATATTTAACAGCTTATGGTGCTAAACAGTCAACATCATCATTTCCCTCAACAGTCTGATGTGCAGGGCCCATAATGTGCAGACATATAAATCAAACTTTATATATGAAATACCGTTTGACAAGTTTCCAACAGTCAATCTGACCTACTGCCAGAATGACCTGTTTAAGACTCATCAAAACCGAAATATATTCTGAGCAAATTATAAGGACCAATTTCCTCCCCCCACTGTAAGCCTAAACTGTTGGGAAAGAATTCTGCTTCCTATGCTGATAAATGGCTATAAGTCATTTCTTTATCATTACCTGCAATTCAGTCACACAAAAACAGCCACACCAACATCCCCAGTTAACTTATCTTTTGATTCATCTGTAAAAATAGATGCTGTATGATAATAACTTTCATTAATATACTGATGAACCAACAGACTCTCGGGCAGAACTGAAACCGATCGTGTAACCTAAAATCAACTGAAGTCAGTGGAAAAAACAAGGTGGGGTTACAGAGAAAGCTACAGTGGGACATATTGCATCATCAAATACACCCGTATTCCCAGCGTGGAAAGAACACAGCCACCCGAAACAAAAAAACACTCTTCTTGTGATGTCCCCAACCGTCCTCCAGCGCACCTTTAACAGGATGATCATTTCCTTGCCCCCGCAAATTAATCCAGTATGTTGACATCAACTTGAACCTCTGCTACTTTGAGGGCAATTGTCCCATTGCAATCAGCAAAGCCAAAACAGGAGACAACATTACTGCACTAGAAAACAATCTGAAAGTCTGTAATTGTATCACAAACATTTTTTTTTTAATTTTAGGATGAAGCTGATCCATTAGCCACACAGACATAATCAAGAACAGATCAAATTAAACAAATATAATTGGTCAACAAAGATGATCATGTTGCACCCAAGAATACCCACATAGATGCCTGAGGAGATTTAAAGCTCCTTTACATTTATCAATTACTTTACTGATAGGTGCTTCCACGTCAGCTTATTATCCATCCACATACTGAGAAATCTTACCACTGACACTTCCTCAAGACATTAATCATATAATTTAAAATCAAGTGCAAGTCTATTAATGCTGGTTGTAAACCACGCAATGTGTTTTAACGACTGAAAGCTTACAATCCTCATCAATCTGCCCACTGTTTGACCTATTAATTGTAAATTGCAGTTAATACCTCAAATCCATAAAGCTACATCATCTGTCTATTGTGATTTACCCAGGGAATCCCATTTTCCTATCTCAGAGAAAATATCGTTAATCATAATATTAAATAATGAAGGGCTACAAATACTGCCTTGTGGGATCTCATTCTCTGTCTCATAGAAACACAAACATAACATGCCGTCCCGTCCTTGCACAGTCCGTCCAAATAAAAAAAAACTCTGAAAAACTATACAATTACCCCTCACTCCCAATTTCCATAATTGAATCAAAACTCCTTCCTTCCATATCATTTAGAAATACTGCTATTACAACATCTTTATTTAATTCTGTTTTCCGAATGTCATCTTCCAAACCTAAAACTGAATCTGATGTCATTTCATTCTTCCAAAATCCACTCCAATAAAACACTTTATCACTACTCTTTCCAAGATATAACTCAAGTGCTTGATTACCATACATTCCATCAGTTTACATAAATGAGACATTCACGATATGGGCCCCTAAACTAGAAGGATCAAATGGGGATCTGCCAGGTTTTAGAATAGGCACTACTATTTCCATTTTCCATGAGGAAAGTAGATGCACAATTCAAACATTTCAAATATCACTCTTTCCTGGGGTCACCTGACCTGCATTATTAATAGACTTCTTAAATTCATACAAAGAAATCTCTCCAACAGTGATACTATCATTGCTACAGCAGACTTCCAGCACATCAGGGTATTCACTGAAAAACATATCCCTCCATTGTTTAACTTCTTCACTTAAATTATCCTGATTATGAATCTCTGCAAATGACCCAGCCAGTAACACAACCTTCCCTGTTTCAGTAACAATCATTTTGCCCTCATTAATCAACACTGGAATATTATGATCCCCACAAATCCCCCCATTTTCTAAATCATATCCCAAACAATTCCAAGTTTGATATCCCTTCCAATAATATCTCCATATAACCTCCAGTAAATCACCTACTTCCTCACCACGGCCTTGGCCCTTTTATTGGTGATAATGTCGCTCGGAGACTGATGCACCATCACATAAAAACTCACATTTCTCCCAATTTGCTTCCTGTCCCGTTATGAATCCAAATCCAAACTCAAAGACAGGAAGGCTGACTGACGTTCACATAAACTAATCACCCTCCGAGTTCCCATTTGAGCGACAGGAACTACAGCCAATGACAGCAGGCGTCAGTGTTAGGTCTGAGCTACGATAGGCTGAAGGAAATCGGCCCATAATTAGCCCCTCCTCTTCCGCTCCGTCGCCATGGCGGAGATCAGCGAGTCGCTTCTGTCGGTGTCGCCGGCCTCGGCGCCCACAAGGACGGGTGTGATTCCCCTTCGCGCCTCGGTGGGTCTGTTTCGGTGACGGCTGTGGTGGCTGACGAAACATGCTTTGACAGGGAGCGAGCGAGGACAATGACTACAACTCCCAGAAGGCCCCACTGATGACGTTGTGGTGTTGTTCAGGGGTAAGGTATCAAAGCAAAAGGGAGGAAAATGTAATGCTTTACGTTTTCTGTAAAAAATTAAATTAAAAGAGAGATTCGAGCGAGAAATAGATAGAACAATACCGCACAGTACAGGCCCTTCGGCCCACAATGTTGTGCCGACCCTTAAACTATGCTTCCCCAAGCTGAAATTCCTCCATATATCTGTCTAGTAGTCTCTTAAACTTCACCAGTGTATCTGCCTCCACCACTGACTCGGGCAGTGCATTCCACGCACCAACCACTCTCTGAGTATAAAATCATCCTCTAATATCCCCCTTGAACTTCCCTCTCCTTACTTTAAAGCCATGTCCTCTTGTATTGAGCAGTGGTGCCCTGGGGAAGAGGCACTGGCTGTCCACTCTATCTATTCCCCTTAATATCAACTATACCTCTATCATTTCTTCTCTCATCCTCCTTCTCTCCAGAGAGTAAAGCCCGAGGTCCCTTAATCTCTGATCATAATCCATACTCTCTAAACCAGGCAGCATTCTGGTAAATCTCCTCTGTACCCTTTCCAGTGCTTCCACATCCTTCTTATAGTGAGGTGACCAGACCTGGACAGAGTACTCCAAGTGTGGCCCAACCAGAGTTTTGTAGAGCTGCAACATTACTTTGCAACTCTTAAACTCTGTCCCTCGACTTATGAAAGCTAACACCCCATAAGCTTTCTTAACTACTCTGTCTACCTGTGAAGCAACTTTCAGGGATCTGTGGACATGTAGCCCCAGAGCCTTCTGCTTCTCCACACTGCCAAGTATCCTGCCATTTACTTTGTACTCTGCCTTGGAGTTTGTCCTTCCAATGTGTACCAGCTCACACTTCTCCAGGTTGAACTCTATCTGCCTCTTCTCAGCCACTCCTGCATCCGATCAATGTCTCTCTGCAATCTTTGACAATCCTCTGCACTATCCACAACACCACCAAACTTTGTGTCTTCTGCGATCTTGCCAGCCCATCCTTCTGCCCCCACATCCAGGCTGCTAATAAAAATCACGAAAAGTAGGGGTCCCAGAACTGATCCTTGTGGGACACCACTAGACACAACCCTCCAATCCGAATGTACTTCCTCCACCACAACTCTCTGCTTTCTGCAGGCAAGCCAATTCTCAATCCACCTGGTCAAACATCCCTGGATCCAATGCCTTCTGACTTTCTGAATAAGCCTACCGTTTGGACCCTAATCAAATGCATTACTAAAATCCATGCAGATCACATCCACTGCACGACCCTCATCTATATGCCTGGTCACCTCCTAAAAGAACTCCATCAGGCTTGGTAGACACAATCTGCCCTTCAGAAAGCCATGCTGACTGTCACTGATCAGACCATGATTCTCTAAATGCCAACAAATCCTATCTGTGTGAATCTTTTCCAACAGCTTTCCCACCACAGATATAAGGCTCAATGGTCTATAATTATCCGGACTATCCCTGCTAACCTTTTTGAACAAGGGGACAACATTCACCTCCCTCCAATCCTCTGCGACCATTTCCGTTGACAATGAGGACATAATGATCCTAGCCGGAGGCTCATCAATCTATTTCCTCGCCTTGGATGCAGAACTGGGAAGTGGCAGAGGGAGTTCAACACAGATGAAGAGATTCATTTCTGCAGGTCAAATTTGAACACAGAATATAATATTAATGGTAGGACTCTTGGCAGTGTGGAGAGTCAGAGAGATCTTGGGGTCCATGTCCATACGACACTCAAAGCTGCTGTGGAGGTTGGCAGTGTTGTTAGGAAGGGGTCTGGTGTGATGGCCTTCATCAACCGTGGGATTGAGTTCAAGAGCTGTGAGGTGATGTTGAAGCGATATTTCTCCTAACCTGTACATAAGTAATTGTAATAAGATCATGAGAGGCTTTGACCATGTGGATAACCAGAGGCATTTTCCCAGGCTTGAAGTGACTAACACGAGGGGACGTAGTTTTAAGCTGCTTGGAAGTCGGTACCGAGGGAATGTCAGGGTAAGTTTCTTACACAAAGAGTGGTGGGTGCATGCAGTGCACTGCCAGCAGCGGTGGTGGAGGTGTATACAATAGGATATTTTAAGAGACTTGGAATCCATTTTCATAACTCCCAGATAGTGGTTCCATTGTCAGGCA
Source organism: Hypanus sabinus (assembly GCF_030144855.1). Taxonomy (NCBI): domain Eukaryota; kingdom Metazoa; phylum Chordata; class Chondrichthyes; order Myliobatiformes; family Dasyatidae; genus Hypanus; species Hypanus sabinus. The sequence continues at coordinate 1,826,208 of NW_026778979.1, forward strand.
GTTATGTTGCAGTTGTATAAATCTCCAGTTTAATTACATCCGGAGAATTGCATTCGAAGACAGGAATAAGGCGGAGGTTTTGGATGGTGAGTGGAAGCGGCTTAACAGGATGCTGCCTGGATAAAGTGAGACCGGACAATCTCGGGGAATTTTCTCCGGTGTGGCAGAGGCTGAGGGAGGTCTGACAGACGTTTACAGGAATGTGAGAGACACAGACAGTGTGGACAGCTGGAGTTTTTCTCTAAGGAGGAAATGTCCAATGCCAGAGGGCATGAACTTCAGGAGAAAGGGGGTACACATCCTCATTGGACCTTTTTGCAGTATTTGAATATTTTGTAATTTAGTGTAATTTTATATCTTTTCTCTGCATAGCTGCTGTTGAAAACAAAAACAATTAGAAAAGACAATGATGTTAAAAACCTGACTCAGGATGTTTAAAGAAGATTTGCGGTTCAAGTTTTGTTTTTCATTCCCAGAGTGGTGGGTGTCTGGAGTGAATATCGGGTGGTGGTGGAGGCAGATGTGATAGAGGCTATTAGATACCACGTGGATGAGAGGAGAATGGAGGGATGTGCTCCTTGTGTTGGCAGAAGGGATTGGTTTAGTAAGGCATGAAGTGACCAGTTCAATTGGTTCAGAACAACCCAGTGAGCAGAAGGGCCTGTTCAAGGACAAGTACAGCAAGCAGAGCAGGTAAACTGGATAAAGTGATCCCACTCAGAGAACAGACTGTGACGTCAGTGGATATATGCCGGCATCACAGTTCTCTCACCAAAGATACTTCATTGCTGGTTAAAATGAAGTTTCTGATGTTTATAACCAATCGGGTGAATTGTCCTGCTCAGACATCTCATCCTACTGAGGAAATTAAAATTATTGTGAAAGCTGCAGAAAGGTATCTTGGTGTAACTAGTGTTCTGTGGGAAGCTGTAAATGAAGCTCTGAGTTGTGGGGGTTTCTGCATCCCAGTCTACTTGTGAAGATATGTAATGGGATTGAAATATTGAAGTGAAATGCAAGAAGCCTGATTTTACATGGCCAACACTTTCAGCAGTTTATTTCTGATTTGTCAGATTCTTCCGATGTTATATCTGTTCAGGAAACCAGCACATTTTAAATTTTGTTCCTGTGCAGGATTATATTGTCGTTTGGCTCGACAGGTTAGTTGGTAGAGGGGTGGTGTTGTCAGTTTTATAAGGAAAGGGGCAGAGTATAGAGTTGTGAATGGGAATAAAATGTATCCTGAACTTGTAGAAAATCTTGATTCAACAGGTATGTGTGTAATTTTCTTTTGTGAAGATTTTAACTTTCTGAATCATATTTGGAGGTTTGGCCATCTACTTTTCTTATGGAAAATGGTTGTAGTAGTTCTTTAAAGGCTCATTTGTGTAAACTTGTGGAATGTATGGTAATTAAGTGTTTGAACTATATTTTCGATAAAAGAGGTAATTTCTCGTTTTATCAGAGGGGAATTTGGAATGGTAGAATAAGACCATAAGACAAAGGAGCAGAAGTCGGTCATTCGGCCCGTCGAGTCTGCTCTGCCATTTTATCATGAGCTGATCCATTCTCCCATTTAGTCCCACTCCCCCACCTTCTCACCATGACCTTTGATACCCTGGCTACTCAGATACCTAGCAATCTCTGCCTTAAATAACATTGGAATCAGTTTGAGTTTGGATGATCATATTAGGAAAGTACAGTTAAATAAAGATGTAATAGATTTTTTTTGATATTGAAAAGGCAAATAATATTTATTGAAGGATGGACTTTTGATTAATATTTGGAAATGCAATTGAGAGGGCTTTTGTACAATTTTTTCTGATTTTTTTATTTGTATGTCTTGTAAAGGTCTGGATGGGCAAGTATGACCTTGAATTCATTTTTATATTTGAAAGATAGTATTAGTAAAGCCAGTTAAATATAGATGTTGTAACAGCAGTATTTTTACTTTTCAAAAGGAAAATGGTATTTATGGAAGGAAAGAATTTTTAGGAAATTGTGGAAATGAGGTTGGAGGGGCTTTGAGTTGTTTTAATTGAATGGTTGTGTCAGGTATGGGTGGGAAAGTTATATTCAGGTTGTTATGAGATAGAGACTGGGATCCCTCAGGCAGTATTTATTATTTTATATTATAATTAATAATATTTTCCTCTGACACAGGTTTTTTATTCTGTAAATCCCTATATGCAGATGATGGAGGTTTATGGATTAGAGGTAGAAATTTCACTTTTACTGTATATAGGATGTTTTAGCAATTAGTAAGGTCGAACAGATGGCGAATAGATGGGATTTGAGCTTTCAGTAGCAAAAACATAAGTTATTTGTTTTACAAACAGGATTAGCAGACCTGTGCTTGATTGGAAATGATATGGTCAAACTCTTTAAAAGGTGTCAGTGGTAAGACTTCCAGGCATGTGGACGGATAATTAGCTGACATGGAAGCACCGGATCAGAAAATAATAGATAAATGTAAATAAACTTTAAATACTTTTTGTTATCTCTCTGAATATTCTGAGGTGTTACATGAAAATATTTGTTGACCAATCTCGTTGGTTTAATTGGATCTGTTCTTCATTATGTTTGTGGTTTATAGATCACCTTCCTCTTCAACTTTATGATGTTTGGGTGTGATACATTTTGTGCTTTAAGATTGTGTTGTGGTTAAGTCAGGTCGTCCCCTGTTTCGGCTTTACTGGTTGAAATGGAACAATTGCCCTTCCAGGGACAGAGGTGGAAGTTGACGTTAACAAATTGGATTGAACATCCTGTGCTAAAGGGTGGTGGGGAACATCACAAGAAGAATGCTTTTATTTCTGGGTGGCTGGGTTCTTATCACGCTGGGAATATGGGTGTATTGGATGATACAATATGTTCCACTGTAGCTTTCTCGGTAACCCCACTTTGTTGTTTTTTCAAATGACTGCAGTTAATTTTAGGTTACACAATTGGATTCCATTCTGCCTGAGCGTCTGTTGGTTCACGAGTATATTAATGAAAGTTATTATCATACGGTCAGCACTTTTTACAGATGGATTAAAACGTAATTTAACTGGGAATGTTGGTGTCTCTGTTCTCATTTTTTGTGTGTGCCTGAGTTGCAGGCAATGATAAAGAAATCACTTACCAGCCATTTGTGGGTATATGGAGCAGAATTCTTTGCTTTGATTTTAGGGTTACAGTGTGTGGAGGAAATTGGTCCTTGCAAACTTGTAATTTGTTCAGATTCTCTTTCGGTTTTGATGAGCCTTAAAATAGGACATTCTAGCAGTAGGTCAGATTGACTGTTGGAAACTCATCAAGCATTATTTCATATACAAAGTTCGGTTCATATGTCTGCACCTTATGGGCCCTGCACATCGCACTGTTGAGGGAAATGATGGAGTTGACTGTTTAGCAACAAAACCTGTTAGAAGTTCAACTGAGGATATAGACATTCCACTTCGCAAATCAGAAGCTAAGGGGATGGGAGGGTTAAGAATTCAGGACTTATGGCAAGATCCGCAGTAAAATTGACATAAGGACTGACGCCTTTACAGAATACATAAACAAGTTGGGTTTTTGGAAGAAGGGCTTAAAACAGGAAGGGAAGGAATGATATTGACACGACTTAAAAATGCCAACACTGTGCTTAATTATGCCTTGTATCTAATTAGAAAACTTCATTCTGTGTCACAGCACCAGAGAACACTACAGCACAGAACAGGTCCTTCAGCCCTCCATGTTGTACCGACCCATATAATCCTTAAAAGAAGTACTAAACCCACAGTACCCCATAACCCTCTAATTTTCTTTCATCCATGTGCCTGTCCAAGAGGTTCTTAAATACCCCTAATGTTTTAGCCTCCACCACCAACCATGGCAAGTCATTCCAGGCACTCACAACCCTCTGTGTAAAAAAACTTACCCCTGATGTCTCCTCTAAACTTCCATCCCTTAATTTTGTACCTATGTCCTCTGGTGTTTGTTATTGGTGCCCTGGGGAACAGGTACTGACTATCCACCCTATCTATGCCTCTCATAATCTTCTAGACCTCTATCAAGTCCCCTCTCATTCCTCTACGTTTCAAAGAAAAAGGTCCCAGCTCTGCTAACCTTGCTTCATATGACTGTCGTGTAATTTTGTCATTATGAATCTTTTAAGTGTGAAGCAGATACAGGTGAAAAAAATCAAATGCATTCAGTACCATCTTGGAGGGGTTGATAGTTTTCAGATAAAAACTTTATTAAGTTAAAGGACTGGCATTAAATTAATTCACTGTATTGAACAGGCAAAGGCATATTAGAATAGAAACATCCCAATTGTTTCGGGACGTTACTCTGGGGATGACGGCTTAACAGAGGTGGCTGACGGATGTGGGAACAGCAGGAGAGACATGTCCCACCAAAGAAGTTCTCCAATGGCAGTGGTGGGAATCCATGGCTGACAAGGGAAGTTAACGACTGTGTTAACTCTAAGGAAATGACATATAGGTAGCAAAGTTCAGTGGGATGTTGGATTATTGGGATGGTCTTAAAATCCAATAAAAGGCAATGAAAAAACCATAAGAATGGTCAAGATGAAATATGAGGGCAAACTGGCCAATAATATAAATCAGGATACTAAAAGTTTAGTTTTCAGTTACATGAAGAGTGAAAGGGAGATGAGAGTTGATACTGGACCACTGGAAAATGATGCTGGTGAAGTCGTAATGGGGGACAAAGAAATGGCATATGAACTTAATGAACAATCTTCACTGTCTTTTCTGGTCAGCACCGCCACCACTTGTCCCATTTAACCTGTTTCAGTTCGTGTTGACTGTAGCACCCGGGGGAGCTCAGGACCCTATTCTATTCTGTTGTTGGACGCGGTGAACGAGTTAAAATTAATGGATCGATAATTCTCATCTCATGATTATTTCACTCTCCGCTCATTTACACTTACAGTGATCTTACTCCTGACGCCAGTCCCAGGACCCAACCCATTTACAGACCCGGAGCGGAACCGGAGCAGATCCTCAGCCACTGGTTTCCATCCCCAGTCGCGAAGAAAGGATAAAGTTTCCCCGTGAATTTATTCCCAGTGAAGGTGTGGAGATGGGACTTGGTCTCCGCGTTGAAAAAAGAAACTGTCCCGGACTCGTAACTGAGATAAACTCCCACCCTCCCGGGGATGGGACCGGCAGGGAGACGGGACTCAGGGGAGGTACGAACTTTCATCATGTCATAATTCCGAAGTAACACATCATAATACCGCCCAATGACCCAGAATCCGGTCTCCGGACTCAGTCCGACTCCTCTCTTCCCCTCCAACGACCCTGCGGTGACTCCTAAATAACAGTCCCGATTCCCCGTCACCTCCACCTCCCAGTAATGTCTCCCCCATGTGAATCCTTCTGATCCCAGCACACAAGCCCGATTTGTGAATCTCTTCCCGGTGTCAGGGAGATCTCTCCGGGTCCGGGTACATCTCACACTCTTCCGATCCTCAGACACCTCGAGCTCCAGATGCGCCGTTTCCACATCCAGGATGACAGAGACTTGGGGGAGAAGCAGAGAATTAGAGAGTCCCCGGGGATCGGGGGGAGACTCAGGCAGCACTGCCCCAGAGATTGGGGGAACACTCGGGCAAAGCGTCCCCAGGACCAGTGGAAAGCCCGTGGGCCTTCGGTGCAGTCGGTTTGCCGATAGGCAACCTTTCCCAGGGAAGCAGGTGGGCAACTAATATCTCTCCAATATCTTTCCGCTGGACGGAGAGCAGAGATTTCCCGATCAAACAGACACAAAATGCTGGAGGAACCGAGCGGGTCCGGCAGCATGTGTGGAGAGAGATGGACAGTCTACGTTTCAGGTTGACATCTTCCCTCAAGAACAGAAATAAATAGGGGAGAGAGACAGCAGAAACGAGTGCAGGAAAGGGGTGGATTAAGATGGGAAGGGGGCGAGTGAATGGATTTAAACAGGAGGTCACAGAGGCTCTTCGGCCCAACTTGTTCGTGCCGACCAGCTTGCTTTAATGAGCTGGTCCCATTTGCCCATTATTCCTTTCCCCCTTTGTTATCCATGTCCAAGGCAAGATGTATTTTAAAACATTGTCACTGTACCCAACTCTACAGCTGCTCAAGAGCCCGGTGTACTATACCATGAATTTTAGTGTCACCCACAAACCTACTAACTGTGTCATCTACAATCTCATACAAATCATTAATATGAATGACAAACAACCCGGCTCCAGCACCGACCTCTGCAGGTCACAGGCCTGTAGTCCTCTGTGTTTAAGAGACACTTGGACAGACACTTCAACAGGCAAGGCACAGAGGGAGACTGACCTAATGCCGGCCAATGGGATGAATGTAGATGGGTAAATAGGTCAGCATAGATGGGTCAAAGGGCACATTTCTATGCTGTACGCAACGCCATGCGGATAATTCCAAACAGACAGTGACCCCTGACCTTTAACTCCTCACACCGGGGAAACATCCTACCTGTATCCTGCCTGTTGATCCCTGAAAGAATTTTGTGTTTCCCTGAGATCTGCTCCCATTCTTCTAAACAGGGAACAGAGAACATAGAACAGTGCAGCACAGGAACAGGCCCTTCATTCAATGTTCACATTCATTGAGTGTGAAGTGGGAAGTTGAAGGTTCAAGATAGCAAAGAAGGTGATAATGGGAACCAGTAGTGGAGAGACGAACGGGCGATTAAACCAGAACCATGTGGGGCAGGGGTGGAAAGCCTGTGGGTGAACTGTGTGTGTGGGCATAATGAGAAGTTGGAGGGGAACAAAGATGGGGGATGAGTAATCCTTTGTCCCCTTTCCCACAACCCGATCACCCACAACCCCTCATTAGGACACGGGATGGAAATGCACAGATCCTTAAGCAACACAGGTCCAGATGAAGGGTTTCAGCCCAAGCCATCGACTGTCTACTCTTTTCCATAGATGCTTCCTGTCCTGCTGAGTTCCTCCAGCATTTTGGGTGTGTTAATCTAGTTTAAATATACTCAATATCTGCCTCCTGCAGATTCACTATTCTCTGGCGAAAGGAATTCCTCCTCGTCTCGGTTCTAAATGAGCATCCTCCAGTCGGAGGCTGTGCCATCTGGTCCTGGACCCACCCACATCCTCCAGACATCAACTCTCTCCAGACAGGAGACCAGCCAAGACCTTCACCAGGACCTGTGTAGCTCGGATTACCAGCATCCGCAGATTTTCTCGTGTGTGCAGGGTGCCGAAGCAGTTTACAGGGCTTCACTGCCGCATTAGACAGCCTCCAGGCCCGAACTCCATTCTTGGCTGGTCCGCCGCCAGACGCCTTGGGCAGGTGTGGCTGGTCATGGGTGGGTTGAGAGGACAAGGTCGGGGCCGGAGGTCCCCGTGCCAGGGCCGCGGCGGCCGCAGTCTGGACAGAGCGACCGACCGAGAGGCCCACGCCTGTGCCCTTTATAGGATCTATCGACAGACAAAAGTTTGTTTTAGCAGATCGTAGCGCGGTAGCTGCTCTGATACTTACGAAACCTTGAGCCCGAATTAGGTTGTCTGTGAATATTTTAGCACCGGATTCCCCACGAACATTTGGTGTGCTAAACAATTTCAGCGGCGGCACCCATCTGTCCGAGATCGGGGCCAGTAGCATTGGGTATTCCCGCCAGCCACCCTTCGGGCTAGTAGCATCGGCACTTCCCGCCGGCCGCGCGTTTAGGCGACTGATGACCTTGCGTAGGTTCAAGTCCAACAGTGGCTGTGACAGGGAACGAGGAAAGGTGCAACTGACTCGCATTGTTTCCTCGCGGCCCGGTGGTTGGGGACCACTGAAGTACACGGTGTGCCCACAGTGAATTCTGAGTGGACTGGGTGTAGGGAGAGATGTGTTTGGTGGTAGAATCTGGCTGGAGATGGTGAAAGATGTCAGGATAAGTTGGATATAGAGGCTCGTGTTGCGGTTGTTCGGACTTTGGAGATTCACTTGACGGTGGGGTCAGTATCGAATTCAGGCTGATTTTACCGTGCACATTTTAACAGCTTCTTTAATCGGCATGAAGTGGTGCTCTCTGTGTTCCTGCGCGTCTCTACAGATCAGACAGATCAATGTCTTGTCCGTTTCACAAAACAGCTTCAGTTCTTCCTCATGTTCCTCACAGTGACGTTTACTTTCCTTCCCTTTCGGATTCAGGTTTAGATTTCGAGCTTTTTCAGCCAGATTTGCTAAGGCCCGATTCACCCTGAGGGTGCGGTCAGCAAACACCTCTCTACATTCCGGGCAGGAGTTTCTCTCCTCCATTTCCCAATACTTGTGATACAAGAGCGACAGAAGTTGTGTCCACACTCCAGTATAACCGGATCGGTGAAGAAATCCAGGCAGATGGGACAAATTACCTCCTCGGTCCAACTCTCGGTCTCTCCTTTCGAAGCCATGTTAACTCCCGGCACTTCCTGATTCAGAATGCTTTCACTTTCGGGGAGCTGCTGATCCCCTGCACGCTGCAGTGTCGGACACTGACCGTGGTTTTGCTGGATGTGTTCATTGGGGAAAAGTTTGGCTATTTCCATATCAGGGTGGGATCAGAAAAATGTTAAACAGGTGGGAACTGTAAAGAAAACGTGGCCCTGGACTGCCTAAGCCCGGCTGTGAAAGCAGGCGGGTTGGGCTTGTGAGAAAAAAAAAGTGCAACAGAAACGTCGACTGAATCTCCAAAGGACTCATCCCTGGAATCAGAAGGACCATCCCTGAAATCAGAAGGACTGTCCCTCGGACCAGACGGACCGTCCCTGGGATCAGAAGGACCGTCCCTCGGACCAGACGGACCATCCCTGGGATCAGAAGGACCATCCCCTGGGATCAGAACGACCATCCCCGGGATCAGACGGACCATCCCCGGGATCAGACGGACCATCCCCGGGATCAGACGGACCATCCCCTGGGATCAGAACGACCATCCCCGGGATCAGACGGACCATCCCTGGGATCAGAAGGACCATCCCTGGGATCAGACGGACCATCCCCGGGATCAGACGGACCATCCCCGGGATCAGAAGGACCATCCCTGGGATCGGACGGACCATCCTCGGGATCAGACGGACCATCCCCTGGAAGACGATTGAGGTCGTGTGGTGAAAAAAGAAGCCACAGGGCCGATCAACCCAGAACCTGGATTGGGGTCTCTGGCGAGCTGCTGTTGGCGACCCGTAGGCGTGGTGGGCTGAAGGAGAAGCAGAACAGAAATGAAGCCGGAGAGAAGAGCCTGGTTCAGTCTGAAAGGGAGAAGTTCTGAAAAGAGAGGCCCAAGACACTGCACATGCTGGAATCTGCAGTAAGAAACATGATCCTGAAAGAATTGTGGTGAGAAATGTACAGTCGCCCTTCCTGGTCGAGATCCTCCATCTGGAATGTCGATTGTTCACTTCCCCCAACAGATCGCTGCAATTGCTGCCTGACCCGCTGAGTTCCTCCAGCGGTTTGTTTGTTTTTTAAATTTTCTCGGGAAATAAATAACGAGAACATGAAATAACTGCAGCGGCTGCTGGTGGATCTGGGGTGCTCTCACCGCAAAGGCAAACTTGTGCTTTAGAAAATAAGAAACAGGAGGATGCATCGCCATTCGGATCATGCCTGACCTTTCACCTCAGCGCCACTTTCATGCAAAGTTCCCAACATCGCTGAGACACCAAATTTGCCTTTTCAATTCAGAAACCTTGTGGGGAAAATTCATAAATATTTGCCACACTCTGGGTGAGAAACTTTCTCCTCATGTCTGTCCTGCTGAGCTGACCTCTGATTTTGAGTCTGGATCCCTGGTTCCAAACCACAGCCGGGAAACATCATACCTACCGCTACCCTGTCCATATAATCTCTCTAAGGACACCTCCTCATCCTTCCCTCCCCCCAAATCAATCTGGGAAACCTTCTCTTCATTCCCTTCATTCCACAGACTGACTTTGGGAGAGAGACCAGACCTGTGCACGCTCTCACCAGGACCCCATATACCTTCAGAGGAGATCTTTATTCTATTCAAACCTTCCTTCCCATTCAATGCTCTTCATTTAGTATCGAACTCAAACAGTGAACAGACACAACACAGCCTCAGCCATGAATTTAAAGGGCAGGTGTTGCAACAGTTTGAGCTTCATACCGGGGGCCACGGAGCAAGCAGGGTGTCACAAAGGAAGGAATGTGGGAGTGTTGTATGTCTGAGCCCAGCTGTGTGTGTTTGTGTATCAGAATCAGGTTTAATATCACCCACATATGTGGTGAAATTTGTTGTTTTGTGATAGCAGTACATTGCAATACATAGTAATGAAAAGTATAAATTACAAAAAGTACGTAAAACATTATATTTAAAAAGTAGTGTAACAGAGAGGAAAAATACTGAGCAACTGTTCATGGGCTCATTGTCCATTCAGAAATCTTATAGCAGAGGGAAAAAAAGCTGTACCTGAAACAGTGAGTGGCTCTTTAGGACCCTGTACGTCCTCCTTGATGGTAGCAATTAGAGGAAGGCATGTCCTGGGTGATGAGGGTCCTTAGTGATAGATGCCACCTTTTTGTGGCATTGTAGCGGTGTGCTACAAACAGCGCTAAAATTACGACACGGAGTCGGTAACTGCAGTCGAAGGAAAAACTTTATTCGAAAACTTCAGCCTCACTTTTAAGCCTCTGTCAACCGGCCCCCCATGGCGAAGAGGCTCCAAAGCTCTGTGCTCGCAAACCCCCGTAGGCTATCTAATTGTGAGTCGGTTCGCATACGCTAGGAAATGAGCCGCCACATAACCCCCCCCCAGAACCGGCGATACACCCCCCAATGTCCACAGCCTGGGCCAGAACCTGCTTGGGAGGTCGGCCTCTGCGCCGAGGCGCCGGAAACTCGGCCGGTTGCGCCAGGTCCACATGGGCCGGCTTGAGGCGGTCCACCGTGAAAACCTCCTCCTTCCCCCCAACGTCCAGCACGAACGTGGACCCGTTGTTCCGGAGCACCGTAAACGGCCCCTCGTATGGCCGCTGCAGCGGTGGCCGATGCCCGCCCCTTCGTACAAACACAAACTTACAGTTCCGTAGGTCTTTGGGTACGCAGGTCGGGTGCCGCCCATGCTGTGAAGTGGGTATGGGGGCCAGGTTACCGAGCTTCTCGCGAAGTCTGCCCAGGACTGCAGCGGGTTCTTCCTCTTGCCCCCTCGGGGCTGGTAGGAACTCCCCGGGGACGGCCAGGGGCGCGCCGTATACCAACTCGGCCGACGAGGCGTGCAGGTCGTCCTTGGGCGCTGTGCGGATGCCGAGAAGGACCCAGGGAAGCTCGTCCGCCCAGTTGGCTCCTCGCAGGCGGGCCATGAGGGCCGACTTCAGGTGACGGTGGAAACGCTCCACTAGCCCGTTCGACTGTGGGTGGTAGGCAGTGGTGTGGTGCAGCTGAGTCCCCAAAAGGCTGGCCATAGCTGACCACAGGCTGGAGGTGAACTGGGCGCCTCTGTCGGAGGTAATGTGGGCTGGTACACCAAAGCGGGATATCCAGGTGGCGATCAGGGCTCGGGCGCAAGATTCGGAGGTGGTGTCGGTGAGCGGGACCGCCTCTGGCCATCTTGTGAACCGGTCCACGATAGTCAGGAGGTAACGCGCTCCGCGCGACACTGGCAGGGGGCCCACGATATCCACATGAATGTGGTCGAAACGCCGGTGGGCGGGATGGAACTGCTGCGGTGGGGCTTTGGTGTGCCGCTGCACCTTGGCCGTCTGGCAGTGCATGCACGTTCTGGCCCATTCACTGACCTGTTTGCGGAGTCCGTGCCAAACGAACCTGCTGGAAACCATCCGGACAGTTGTCCGGATGGAGGGATGCGCCAAGTTATGAATGGAGTCGAAAACACGTCGCCGCCAGGCTGTCGGGACGACCGGACGGGGCTGTCCGGTGGCGATGTCACAGAGTAGGGTCCTCTCACCTGGGCCCACGGGGAGGTCCTGGAGCTGCAGACCGGAGACTGCAGTCCTGTAACTCGGAATCTCCTCATCTACCTGCTGTGCCTCTGCCAGTGCCTCAAAGTCTACCCCTTGGGAAAGGGCATGAACGGTAGGGCGAGAGAGCGCATCCGCCATGACATTGTCCTTACCCGAGACGTGCCGGACATCCGTTGTGTATTCAGAGATGTAGGACAGGTGGCGTTGCTGGCGGGATGACCAGGGGTCGGATGCTTTCGTAAACGCAAAGGTAAGCGGTTTGTGGTCCGTGAACGCGGTGAAGGGCCGACCTTCTAGGAAGTACCTGAAATGCCGGATTGCCAGGTAGAGCGCCAACAGTTCCCGGTCGAAAGCACTGTACTTGAGCTCGGGTGGCCGCAGGTGTTTGCTGAAAAACGCCAGGGGTTGCCAGCGACCTGCGATGAGTTGCTCCAGCACCCCACCGACTGCCGTGTTTGATGCGTCCACTGTGAGGGCGGTAGGGGTGTCCATTCTGGGATGTACTAGCATTGCGGCGTCAGCCAAAGCTTCCTTCGTTTGAACGAAAGCGGCGGCGGACTCCTCGTCCCAGGTAATGTCCTTGCTCGGACCCGACATCAGGGCGAACAGGGGGCGCATGATCCGGGCAGCTGAAGGGAGGAAGCGGCGGTAGAAATTGACCATACCTACGAATTCCTGAAGGCCTTTGATCGTGGTGGGTCGGGGGAAGTGGCGGACCGCATCTACCTTAGCGGGCAGAGGGGTTGCCCCGTCTTTAGTAATTCTGTGGCCCAGGAAGTCAATGGTATCGAGTCCGAACTGGCATTTGGCAGGGTTGATTGTAAGACCGTACTCACTCAGTCGGGCGCAGAGTTGACGGAGGTGGGACAGATGCTCCTGACGACTGCCGCTGGCTATGAGGATGTCATCCAAATAGATGAACGCGAAGTCCAGGTCCCGTCCCACCGCGTCCATTAACCGCTGGAACGTCTGTGCGGCATTCTTCAGGCCGAACGGCATGCGGAGGAACTCGAAAAGGCGAAACGGGGTGATGAGAGCCGTTTTGGGGACGTTGTCAGGATGCATCGGGATTTGATGGTACCCTCGGACGAGGTCGACCTTGGAGAAGATCCGTGCGCCGTGCAGGTTTGCCGCAAAGTCTTGAATGTGCGGCACAGGGTAGCGGTCCGGTGTGGTAGCCTCGTTCAGCCTGCGGTAGTCGCCGCACGGTCTCCAGCCCCCCGTCGCTTTGGGCACCATGTGCAGGGGAGAAGCCCAGGGGCTGTCGGACCGCCGGATGATCCCCAATTCCTCCATTCTCTGGAACTCCTCCTTCGCCAGTCGGAGCTTGTCCGGGGGAAGCCGCCGAGCACGGGCATGGAGGGGTGGTCCCTGGGTCGGGATGTGGTGCTGTACGCCGTGCCTGGGCATGGCTGCTGTGAACTGCGGTGCCAGAACCGATGGGAACTCCGCCAGGACCCTGGTGAAGTCGTTGTTGGACAGCGTGATGGAGCCGAGGTGAGGGGCTGGCAACTGGGCCGCGCCCAGGGAGAACGTCTGAAAGGTCTCGGCGTGTACCAGTCTCTTCCTGGGCAGGTCAACCAGTAGGCTGTGAGCCCGCAAAAAATCCGCACCCAGAAGCGGTTGGGCTACGGCGGCCAGTGTGAAGTCCCACGTGAACTGGCAGGAGCCGAACAGTAGCTGCACCTGACGGGTGCCATAGGTCCTTACTGTGCTGCCATTCACGGCCCTCAGGGGGGGACCTGGTGCCCTGCTGCGGGTGTCGTAACCCGTCGGAGGTAAAACGCTGATCTCAGCCCCAGTATCGACCAAAAACCGGCGTCCCGACCTTCTATCCCACACATACAGGAGGCTATCCCGATGGCCAGCCGCCGTAGCCATCAGCGGCGGCTGGCCCTGGCGTTTCCTGGGAACTTGCAGGGCGGGCGACAATGGCGGGCTTCTGCGCCCCACCGCTGGTGGTAGAAGCACCAGTGTTCATTGGGCCGGGGGTTGGCGGGCTCTGCGGCCGGGCCTGGACTGGTTTGCTGCTGGGAGCGTGGCTGGGAGATCTGTGCGATGGACGCCCCGCTCACCTGTTTGGCGTTCCACAACAAGTCCGCCCGGGCTGCCACCTTCCGGGGGTCACTGAAATCCGCGTCGGACAGCAGCAGGCGTATGTCCTCGGGCAGCTGCTCCAGGAATGCCTGCTCAAACATGAGGCATGTGTGTCCGTCGGCCAGAGACAACATCTCATTCATTAAAGCCGAAGGAGGTCTGTCGCCCAAGCCGTCCAGGTGCAGTAAACGGGCAGCCCGCTCGCGCCGTGAGAGTCCGAAAGTCCTGAGGAGCAGGGCTTTGAATTCCGTGTACTTGCCGTCTACCGGGGGCGCCTGTACGAACTCCGCGACCTGGGCCGCTGTGTCCTGGTCGAGGGAGCTCACCACGTAGTAGTAGCGGGTGTCTTCTGAGGTGATCTGGCGAACGTGGAATTGGGCTTCGGCTTGCTGGAACCATAGGTCCGGGCGCTGTGTCCAGAAACCTGGCAGTTTCAATGAAACCGCATGAACAGAGGCGGCGTCGGTCATTTCTGGTCCAAAAATCGTTTGGACCGTCGGGGTCACCAATTGTAGCGGTGTGCTACACGCAGCGCTAAAATTACGACACGGAGTCGGTAACTGCAGTCGAAGGAAAAAAACTTTATTCGAAAACTTCAGCCTCACTTTTAAGCCTCTGTCAACCGGCCCCCCATGGCGAAGAAGCTCCAAAGCTCTGTGCTCGCAAACCCCCGTAGGCTATCTAATTGTGAGTCGGTTCGGATACGCTAGGAAATGAGTCGCCACAGTACAGCTTTTACATTCCCATTTGACAAAATTACAAGTAGAGCTCAATTTTGATAACAGAAATAATTCATGAAATAATAGTCTAGGTCCTGATGATTGAATAAAATGTTTATGCACAGGTCTAAAAGTGCAACAAATTCTCTATGACAACAAATGGTGTACACCATAACATCATTAGTGAAGTTCCTGAAACTTGGGTGTCGTCACTGTTCCAACTTACAATTACAATTACTGTTACTTACAATTTGAAATTACTCTAATACTACCTATTTGAGCACTACAGCACAAAAAGGCCATTCATCCCATCTAGTCCTTACTGAACTATTATTTTGCCTGGTCCCACCGACCTGTACTGGCCAAATACCCCTGCTACACATGTAGTCATCCAAACCTCTCATCAATGTTGAAATTGATCTTCCACTGGCAGCACATTCCACACACAACACACCCCCAGTGAAAAAGTTCCTTTAAATTTTTCACATTTTACCCTTAATCTACCATCTCTAATGTTGAATTTTTGAGGATGTGACAAAGTGTATTGAAGTTAGAGCAGTGGATGGGTGTATTCAGAGAGTCAGGAGGCATGGGATGCAGGGAGACAATGCTGTGTGGATAAAGAATTGGCTTGTTTCCCAGAATTAATTTATAGAAGGCAGAGGGAGGGTGCATATAAAGGGTATTTTGCCTAGAGGTCAGGGACATGTGGTGTTCTGCAGGGATCTGAGCAGAACAATTGTTCTTTCTGATTTTATAAAGGTCAAATGCACACAAAATGCTGAAGGAACTCATCAGATCAGGCACCATCTATAGAGATGAATAATGAGTTAATGTTCATGCTGGAAGGTTGGAGACTTGTCAGCCGGAGTATGATGTTTCTCTTCCAACTGGGGAGACCATGGGCAGGCATGTTTTAATGGGAATGGGGAATCGTAGCAGATCAGGCAGCATCTATAGAGATGAATGATAAATCTACGGTTCAGGTCGAGACCCTTCTTGCGGACTGGAAAGGAAGGAGGCAGAAGGGAGAATTAGAATTGTTTGGGAGGGGAAGGAATGCAAGCAGACAGGTAATAGATAAGTGGCTGAAGGAAGAGAAATGAAGTAAGAATGTGGGAGGTGATAGGGAGAAGAGATAAACATCTGAAGAAGGAATCTGAGAGGAGAGGAGTGCAGACAATTGCAGAACCGTAAGGAGGAGAGGTATCTGAGGAAGGTGCGGAGATGTGAGGAGAAGACAGGAGGTGAAAGGAAAGCCAAACTGGAGGAGGGGAGAATTTTCTGTAAGTTGGGGAAATCAATATTCATGCTGTACTGTACGTAGCTGGAGTATGATGTTGCTCCTCCAACCGGGGAGTAGGGTCATCGTGGCAGAAGGGTAGTCCATGGACAGGCATGTTGGAATGGGAATGGGATGTGGAATTACAATGGGTAGCCAACAGGAGATGCTGTCCATCAGACCACATGACATAGGAGCAGTGTTAGGCCATTCAGTCCATCGAGGTTGTTCTGCCAGTCCTTCATGGCTGATCCCAAAGCCATATCAACTAAAATATGCCTGCTTGCTTGTCATATCCTTTGAGATCCTGACTAGTCTGGAAATATCCATTTCCGCTTGAAATGTACCCATGGACTTGATCTCCACCACATTCCACAGATTCGTTACTTGACTGAAAAGAAACAAATCTTCCTTCCCTCTGTTCCTGGACAGGGTCAGTGGTGCTGTGAGGATTACATTCCTGGACTTCTCTAGTGCCTTTAACACCATCCAGCCCAGGATCTTAAGGCACAAACTAACGGAGATGGGAATAGACTCACACATGGTGGCTTGGATAACGGACTACTTGACAGACAGACCTCAGTATGTGTGGTGGTTAGACTGTAGGTCTGACACGGTGGTCAGCAGCACAGGAGCGGCGCAGGGGACCGTGCTCTCTCCGGTCCTGTTCACCATGTACACATCAGACTTCCAATATAACTCGGAGTCCTGCCATGTGCAGAAGTTCGCTGATGACACGGCCATAGTGGAGTGTGTCAGGAATGGTCAGGAGGAAGAGTATAGTAAACTGATACAGGACTTTGTGATATGGTGCAACTCAAACTACCTGCGTCTCAATATCACCAAGACCAAGGAGATGGTGGTGGACTTTAGGAGACCTAGGCCTCATATGGAGCCAGTGATCATTAATGGAGAATGTGTGGAGCAGGTTAAGACCTACAAGTATCTGGGAGTGCAGTTAGACGAGAAGCTAGACTGGACTGCCAACACAGATGCCCTGTGCAGGAAAGCACAGAGTCAACTGTACTTCCTCAGAAGGCTGGTGTCATTCAATGTTTGTAGTGAGATGCTGAAGATGTTCTATCGGTCAGTTGTGGAGAGCGCCCTCTTCTTTGTGGTGGCGTGCTGGGGAGGCAGCATTAAGAAGAGGGACGCCTCACGTCTTAATAAGCTGGTAAGGAAGGCGGGCTCTGTCGTGGGCACAGAACTGGAGAGTATGACATCGGTGGCAGAGCGGAGGGCGCTGAGTAGGCTACGGTCAATCATGGAAAAACCTGAACATCCTCTGCACAGCACCATCCAGAGAGAGAGAAGCAGCTTCAGCGGCAGGTTGCTGTCAACGCAATGCTCCTCAGACAGGAAAAAGAGATCATTACTCCCCAACGCCATTCGGCTCTACAATTCAACCACGGGGGCAAGACATGTTAAAGTGCCTTGGTTAGGACTGAGCTTAAGTTACCACTCAATGCACTTTAATAAACTATTTAAGAACTT
The DNA here is from genome assembly GCF_030144855.1 of Hypanus sabinus. Taxonomy (NCBI): domain Eukaryota; kingdom Metazoa; phylum Chordata; class Chondrichthyes; order Myliobatiformes; family Dasyatidae; genus Hypanus; species Hypanus sabinus. Next base: position 1,843,724 of record NW_026778979.1, read on the forward strand.
TTTAAAAGCTATTTATGAATGCTTTTTGGGAGGGTGATTTTAGATGCAGATCATATTTATACTGAATTAAATACTGTATGTAATTAGCTTTGCTACAATAAGTGTATGGGACACTGGAAAAATGTTGAATTTCCCCTTGGGGATGAATAAAGTAACTATCTATCTATCTATCTATTCCGCTAGTCACATTGACCTGCACTCAGTCCATTATCCGCCAGACCTCTCCCATCCACGTGTCCATCCAATTTATTCTTAAATTTACCACGTCACTCTCTGTGAAGAAGTTCCCTCTAATATTCCCCCAAACCTTGCCCGTTTCACCCGAAAGCTATGTCCTCTCATATTTATCTCTCCTAATTTAACATGAAAGAGCCTATTCGCACTTACTCTGTCAATACCACACAGAATTTTGTAAACCTCTATCAGATCTCCTCTCATTCTTCTACACTACAAGGTATAAAGTCCTAACCTGTTCAATCTTTCCCTGTAACTTAGCTCCTAAAGACCTGGTAACATCCTAGTAAATCTCTGCACTCTTCCAAACTTACTGATATACTTCCTATAGTGAGGTGACCAGAACTGCAAATAATACTGCTAGTTTGTCCTCAACAATGCCTTGTACAATCTCGCCATAACATCCCAAATCCTATACTCAATAATTTGATTTATGAATGCCAGGATGCCAAAGGCCTTCTTTACAACCCTGTCTACCTGTGACGCCACTTTCAGGGAATTACGTACCTGAACTCCCAGATCCCTTTGTTCCGCTGCACTCCTCAGTGCCCTACCATTTACTGTGTACGTCCGACCTTGATTTGTCCTTCCAAAATGCAACACCTCAGGCTTGTCTGCATTAAATTCCATCTGCCATTCTCTGGCCCATTTTTCCAGTTGGTCCAGATCCCTCTGCAAGCTTTGAAAGCCTTCCTCGCTGTCCACAACGCCTCCAATCTTGGTGTCATCAGCAAAATTGCTGACCCAGTTTACCAGATCAATATCATTGATATAGACAACAAACAACAATGGTCCCAGCACAGATCCCTGAGGCACACCACTATTCACAGGCCTCCAGTCTGAGAAGCAATCATCCACTACCACTCTCTGTCTTCTCCCACACAGCCAATTTTGAGTCTTTTTTTAAACAACGGAATAACAAGAGCTACTCTCCAATGCTCCGGCACCGCACCCGTAGCTGAGGACATTTTAAATATCTCTACTAGGGCCACTGCAAATTCTACACTAGCCTCTCTCAATGTCCGAGGAAATATCAAGTCAGGCCTGGGGGATTTAATTACATTTATTCACTGTAAGGCAGCAAGCACCTCCTCCTCTTTAATCTCTAAATGTTCCATGACACTACTGCTTGTTTCCCTTCCTTCCACATACACTGTGCCAGTTTCCTGAGTAAATACTGATACAAAAAAAAACTGTTTAAGATCTCCGCCATCTAGTGAGGCTCCACATATAGACGACCACTCTGATCTTCTACGGGACCAATTTTGCCCCTTACTGTCCTTTTACTCTTAATATACTTGTAGAAACCCTTCAGGTTTACCTTCTCATTATCTGCCAAAGCCACCTCATGTCTTTTTTCCTTCTTTAGTATTTTCTTACATTTTCTCTACTCTTCAAGTAACTCATTTGTTCTTGGCTGCCTATACAGGAAAACAGATTATCTGAACGGTGACCGATTAGGAAAAGGGGAGGTGCAACGAGACCTGGGTGTCAGTGTACACCAGTCATTGAAGGTGGGCATGCAGGTACAGCAGGCGGTGAAAAAGGCAAATGGTATGTTGGCATTCATAGCAAAAGGATTTGAGTACAGGAGCAGGGAGGTTCTACTGCAGTTGTACAAAGCCTTGGTGAGACCGCACCTAGAATATTGTGTGCAGTTTTGGTCCCCTAATCTGAGGAAAGACATTCTTGCCATACAGGGAGTACAGAGAAGGTTCACCAGATTGATTTCTGGGATGGCTGGACTTTCATATTCAGAAAGACTGGATCAACTGGGCTTATACTCACTGGAATTTAGAAATTGAGGGGGGATCTTATTGAAACGTATAAAATTCTAAAAGGATTGGACAGGTTAGATGCAGGAAGATTGTTTCTGAATTTGGGGAAGTCCAGAACGAGGGGTCACAGTTTAAGGATAAAGGGGAAGCCTTTTAGGACCAAGATGAGGAAAAACTTCTTCACACATAGAGTGGTGAATCTGTGGAATTATCTGCCACAGGAAACAGTTGAGGCTGGTTCATTGGCTATACTTAAGAGGAAGTTAGATAAGGCCCTTGTGGCTAAAGTGATCGGGGGTATGGAGAAAGCACGTTCAGGGTTCTGAGTTGGATGATCAGCCATGATCATACTGAATGGTGGTGCAGGCTCGAAGGGCCGAATGGCCTTCTCCCTTTTTCTTAACCAGATCGCCAATATCCCTTGAAACCCAAGGCTCCCAATGCCTGTTAACTTTGCCTTTAATCCTGGCAGGAACATGCAAACTCTGCACTCTCAAGATTTAGCTTCTGAAGGCCTTCCACTTACTGAACACATCCTTGTCAGGAAAAAAAAATCTTATCACAATCCACTCTTCCTAGATCTTTTTTCATTTCCACAAAATTGGCCCTTCTGCTATTTAGAACCTCAACTCGAGGACCAGGCCTATCCTTATCCATAATTAACTTGAAACTGATGACATTATGGTCACTGGACCCAAAATGATTGCCTACACATACTTCTGTCACCTGACTGTCTGGTTCCCTAACAGGAGAGCAAGTATTGCCTCTTTTCTCATAGTTACCTCCATATATTGATTTAGAAAACTTTCCTAAAAACATTTGACAAACTCCAAGTCATCTAGCCCTTTTACAGTTTGGGAGTCCCAGTCAATACGTGGAAAGTTAAAATCCCCTACTATTACAACTTCCTGTTTCTTACACCAGTTCACTATCTTTATACAGATTTGCTCCTACAATTCTCTCTGACTATTGGGCGGTCTATAATAGAAACCTTTTAGTGTGGTCACACCTTTCCTGTTCCTCAGCTCCACCCATATGACCTCTGCAGACAAGCCCTCAGGGCTGTCCTGTCTACGCACAGCTGTGATATTTTCCCTGACTAGTAATGCCACTCGTCCCCCTTTCATCCCTCCCCCTCTATCACGTCTGAAATTAACCAAAGGTGGGAGGTTATTTTGTTGTATTAATGTATTAAAAATAAATTATAAATTCTACCAATGGAACCACTTACTATAGGATTATTATTCAAAATAGGATCCAACAAATCAGATTCTTGCATATATGGAAACTTAGATAAATATTTTTGTAAAAAATGTCTAACCTGAAGAGGTTGCAGAAAGTGTGTACGAGAGAGAGACTATTTGCTAATTAACCCTTCAGAAGTCATCAATCGACCATCACAAAATAAATCTGCAAAAAGAAAACAGATCCCCTTAATCACTAAAAATTAAACAAGATTGGGAGAGAGAACTTAATATGACCTTTGTTAATGAAGATGGTCAATTCTTCTTCGATATGTGCCAATCACTGTTTAATTCAATTTAAAATTGTTCACTGTTACTATTTAATAAAGGAGAGACTATCCAAAATATTTCCTAACATAGACAATTATTGCGATAGGTGTAAAACTGAAGTAGCCACTTTTTCACATATGTTCTTTTCATGTTCTTCATTAAAATCTTTTTGGAAATCTTTATTTTCTACAATTTCTAAACTCCTGAAAATTAATTTACAACCTCATGTTCCCCTTCCTCTGCAAATCGAGTTTAACCACAGCCACCCCCCACCCCCCACCCCCGGAGCAGCACTGGCAAATCCACCCGCAATGATGTTAGTCCCCCTCCAGTTCAGGGGCAAACCGTCCCGTAGAAACAGGTCCCATCTTCCAGGGAACAAAGCCCAATTGTCCAGAAACATGAAGCCCTCCCTCCTCACCATCTCCTTAGCCATGTATTTAGCTGCACTCTCCGCACATTTATATTTACAGGGACTTTACTCCTGACACCGGTCCCGGGACCCGACCCATTTACAGACCCGGAGCTGAACCGGAGCAGATTCTCAGCCACTGGTTTTCATCCCAGGCCGCGAAGAAAGGATAAAGTTTCCCCGTGAATTTATTCCCAGTGAAGGTGTGGAGATGGGACTTGGTCTCCGCGTTGTAAAATGAAACTGTCCCGGACTCGTAACTGAGATAAACTCGCACCCTCCCGGGGATGGGACCGGCAGTGAGACGGGACTCAGGGGAGGGGGGACCACCGAACACGTCACAATCCCGATGTAACACGTCATAATACCGCCTGATGACCCAGAATCCGGTCTCCGTACTCAGACTAACCCCTCTCTTCCTCTCCACAGACTCTACAGCGACTCCCAGAAACCAGTCCCGATTCCCCGTCACCTCCACCTCCCAGTAATGTCTCCCCGATGTGAATCCCTTTGATCCCAGCACACAAGCCCAGTGTGTGAATCTCTTCCCGGTGTCAGGGAGATTCCTCCAGGTCACGGTCCGGGTCCATCTCACACTCTTCCGATCCTCAGACACCTCGAGATACGGACCCGCCGTTTCCACATCCAGGGTGACAGATACTGGGGGGAGAAGCAGAGAATTAGAGAGTCCCCGGGGATCGGGGGAAGACTCGGGAAGTGCGGCCCCGGGGACCAAGGGAAAGGCCGCAGGGCTTCAGGCGCGGTCGGGTGGCCGACACGAACCTTTCCCGTGGTTTCCCGCGGTCGAGGTTGAGGTCCTTCTGCAGCTAGACAGGGCCCTGGTGAGAACACTCGAAATTTGAGGAAGGACATTCTTGCTATTGAGGGAGTGCAGCGTACGTTCACAAGGTTAATTCCCGGAATGGTGGGACTGTCATATGTTGAAAGATTGGAGCGACTGTGCTTGTATACACTGGAATTTAGAAGGATGAAAGGGGATCTGAATGAAACATATAAGATTATTAAGGGATTGGACACACTGGAGGCAGGAAGCATGTTCCCGCTGATGGGTGAGTCCAGAACTAGAGGTCACAGTTTAAGAATAAAGGGTAGGCCATTTAGAACAGAGATGCGGAAAAACGTTTTCACCCAGAGAGTGGTGGATATGTGGAATGCTCTGCCCCAGAAGGCAGTGGAGGCCAAGTCTCTGGATGCATTCAAGAGAGAGTTAGATAGAATTCTAATAGATAGCGAGGTCAAGGGATGTGGGGAGAGGGCAGGAATGGGGTACTGATTGTGTATGATCAGCCATGATCGCAGTGAATGGCGGTGCTGGCTAGAAGGGCCGAACGGCCTACTCCTGCACCTATTGTCTATTGACAAGACGAAAGCAGATGGACAACTAATGTCTCCCCATTAGTTTTCCACTGGACAGGGGAACCATCCTCCCTCACTCCTGCCTGTTGACCCCTGAAGTATTTTGTGTTTCCATGAGATCTCCTCTCATTCTTCGAAACTGGGAACAGAGAACATAGAACAGTACAGCACAGGAACAGGCCCTTCATACAATATTCATTTTCATTTGTGAGTGTGAAGTGGTGGAGTGTGATGGTTTGAGACAGTAAAGGAGGTGATAATGGGAACCAGTAGGGGAGAGATGAATGGCTGATTGAACCAGGAGGGGGAGGCGTGAACTGTGTGTGTAGACGTAATGAGAATCTAGAGGGGGAGAAGATGGCAGATGAGGATAACTTTGTCCATTTTCCCACAACCCCATCCCACACAGCCCCTCATTAGGACAGGTGGATGAATTTGCAGGAACCCTGAAGCAACACAGGTCCTGATGAAGTGTTTCAGTCTGAACCGTCGACTGTTTACTCTTTTCCATAGAAACTTCGCGGCCTGCAGTTCCCCCAACAATTTGTGTGTGTTACTCTGCTTTAAATATACTCAATTATTTGGCCTCCACAGCTGCCTGTGGCAGATTCACTATCCTGTGGATAAAGGAATTCCTCCTCATCTCTGTCCTAAATGGACATCCCTATAGTCGGAGGCTGTGCTTACCGTTCTCGACCCACCCACATCCTCCCAACATCAACTCTCTCCAGACAGGAGTCAGAGAGATCTGGCGAGACCCTTCATCAGGACCTGTGTAGCTTGGATTACCAGCATCTGCAGATTTTCTACTATTTGATTTTTAAACTTCTTGATTAGTCAGAGTCTCAAAAGTTATGGGAAGGAGGCGGGAGAATAGGGTTGAGAGGGATAATAAATCAGCTATTTTTCTAAACTCCTGTGAGTACAGGCCCAGTACCATCAAACACTCCTCATATGTTAACTCTTTCAATCCCAGTATCATTCTTGTGAATTTTCCGCACCCCCTCCAATGCCAGTACATGTTTTCCAATAGAAGGGACCCAAAACTGCTCACAATACTCCGTGTGGTCTGACCAATGCCTTATAAATCCTCAGAATTACATCCTTGCTCTTGTATTCTAATCCTCTCGAAATGAAAACAAACATTGAGTTTGCCAATCTTACCACTGACACAAACTGCAAGTTAACCTTCAGGGAATCCTGCACAAGGACACCCATGTCCCTTTGCACCTCTGATTTTTGAATTTCGTCCTGTTTACAAAGTTGTCTATGCCTTTATTCCTTCGACCAAAATCGTACCTGCCTAAGTTTGTACCTGCCAAACTCTACCTGTGCTACAAGATCCTTATTACGTATACCGGTGCATTCAAATAAGTCCATAAGACAAAGCAGCAGAAGCCGGCCAATTGGTCCTTCGAATCTGCTCCCACATTTTATCATGAGCTGAACCATTCTCCCATTTAGTCCCACTCCCCCGCCTTTTCACCATGACCTTTGATGCCCTGGCTACTCAGATACTGATCAATCTATGCCTTAAATACACCCAGTGACCTGGCCTCCACTGCCGCAAGAAATTCACAGATTCACCACCCTCTGGCTAAAAAGATTTCTTCGCATCTCTGTTCTGAATGGGCGCCCTTCAATCCTTAAGTCATGCTCTCTCGTACTAGACTCCTCCGCCATGGGAAACAACTTTGCCACATCCACTCTGTCCATGCCTTTTAACATTCGACATGTTTCTGTGAGTTTCCCCCTCATTCTTCTAAACTCCAAGGAGTACAGTCCAAGAGCGGTCAAATGTTCCTCGTATGTTAACCCTCTCATTCCCGGAATCATTCTAGTGAATTTTCTCTGAACCCTCTCCAATGTCAGCACATCCGTTCTTAAATAAGGTGCCCAAAACTGCACACAGTATTCCAAGTGAGGTCTTACCAGTTCCTTATAGAGCCTCAACATCACATCCCTGCTCCTATACTCTATTCTTCTAGAAATGAATGCCAACATTGCATTCGCCTTCTTCACCACCGACTCAACCTGGAGGTTAACCTTAAGGGTATCCTGCACAAGAACTTGCAAGTCTCGTTGCATCTCAGAACTTTGAATTCTCTCTCCATTTAAATAATAGTCTGCCCGTTTATTTCTTCTACCGAAGTGCATGACCATACACTTTTCAACATTGTATTTCATTTGCCACTTCTTTGACCATTCTCCCAATCTATCCAAGTCTCTCTGCAGACTCTCGGTTTCCTCAGCACTACCGTCCCCTCCGCTTATCTTTGTATCATCAGCAAACTTAGCTACAAAGCCATCTATTCCATAATCCAAATCATTAACATACAACATAAAAAGAAGCGGCCCCAACACGGACCCCTGTGGAACACCACTGGTAACCGGCAGACAACCAGAATGGGATCCTTTATTCATCTCTCTCTGTTTCCTGCCAATCAGCCAACACTCTATCTACGTATGTAACTTTCCCGTAATTCCATGGGATCTTATCTTGTTTATCAGCCTCATGTGTGGCACCTTGTCAAAGGCCTTCGGAAAATCCAAGTACACAACATCCACTGCATCTCCCTTGTCTAGCCTACTTGTAATTACCTCAAAAACTTTCAATGGGTATGTCAGGCAGGATTTTCCTTTAAGGAAACCATGCTGAGTTTGGCCTATCTTGTCATATGCCTCCAGAAACTTCCCAACCATTTCTCAAGCTAACAGGTCTATAATTCACTTTTTGCTTCCTTACCCCCTTCTAAAATACCAGAATGGCATTTACAATCTTCCCCTCCTCTGGAACCATGCCAGAGTCTATTGACTTTTGAACGATCATTGCTAATGCCTCCGCGATCTCCACAGCTACTTCCTTCAAAACTCAAGGCTGCATTCCATCTGGTCCTAGAGATTTATCTACCCTCAGACTATTCCGCTTCCTGAGTACTTTCTTTGTCGTAATTGTGACTGCGAACACTTCTCTTCCCTGACACCCCTGAATGTCCGGTATACTGCTGATATCTTCCTCAGTGAGGATTCAGTTCCTCAGCCATCTCATTATCTCCTATTACAATTTCTCCAGCATAATTTTCTACCTGTCCAATATCCACTCTCACCCATTTTTCTATTCTTTATGTACTTGGAAAAGCTTTTAGTAACTTATTTGATATTATTTGCTAGCTTCCTTTTATACTTCATCTTTTCCCCCTTAATGGCCTTCTTAGTTTCATTTTGTACGCTTTTAAATCTTCCCAATTCTCTGTCTTCCCACTAATTTTTGCTTCCTTGAATACCCTCTCCTTTGCTTTTACTTTGGCATTGACTTCTCTTGTCAGCCAGTCGCAACCATTTTCCATTTGAAAAAAATTCTTCTTTTTTGGAATATATCTATCCTTGCACATTCCTGACTTCTTGCATAAACTCCAGCCACTGCTGCTCTGCTGTCCTCCTGCTAGTGTCCCTTTCCAGTCAAATTTGGTCAGTTCCTCTCTCGTGCCACTGTAATTTCCTTTACTCCACTCCATCCGGGTCCTTTTACCCCTGCTATTTCTTAGCTCAACCCAGAAAGATTCTGCACCTTCCGATCCTATGTCACCTCTTTCTAATGATTTAATATCATTTCTTACCAATAAAGCCACGCCACCCCCTCTGCCTACCTGCCTATCTTTTGATACACCGTGTATCCTTGGACGTACAGCTCTCAGAGACATACATCCTTTAGCCACGTCTCAGTGATGGCCACAAAATTATACCTGCCAACCTGTAGCTGTACGACAAGATCATCCACCTTATTCCTTATGCTGTGTGTATTTAAGTATAACACCTTAAGTCCAGTATTTGCTACTTTTTGCATTGATTGCACTGCAACTCATCCCAGTGGCTGCAAATTTGCCCCATCACCTGCCTGTCCTTCCTGACATCTTTACTGCTCACTATCTTAGATTTATTTCTGTTTTCTCCCTCCTCTACTCTATCATTCCGGTTTACCACCCCCCTGCCAAATTAGATTAAACCCTCCCTAACAGCTCTATTAAACATTCCCACTATGGTTCAGGTGTAACCTGTCCTTTTTGAACAGGTAATAGCTCCCCCGGAAGAGATCCCAATGATCCAAGAATCTGAAGCCCGGACCCCTGCACCAGTCTCTCAGCCACGCATTCATCAGCCTGATCCTACTATTCTTGCCCTCGCTAGCACGTGGCACAGGTAGCAATCCTGAGGTTACTACCCTGGAGGTCCTGCTTCTCAGCTTCATTCCTAACTCCCGGAAATCTCTCTTCAGGACCTCCTCCCTTTTCCTCTCTATGTCATTGTTACCATCATGTACCAAGACAGCTGGCTGCTCGCCCTCTCCCTTCAGGATATTCTGGACCCGATCCGAGACACCCCGTACCCTGGCACCTGGGAGGCAACACACCATGCGGGTATCTCTACCAGGCTCACAGAATCTCCTGTCTGTTCCCCTGACTATGGAATCCCCTATGACTACCGCATTCCTCTTCTCCCTCCTTCCCTCCTACACAACAGCGCCAGACTCCGTGCCAGAGACCCGGTCACCGTGGCCGTCCCCTGTCAGGTCATCCCCCTCAACAGCATCCGAAACGATATACTTGTTGCTGAGGGGGGCAGCCACAGGGGTGCTCTCCAGTATCCGGGCATTTCCCTTCCCTCTCCTGACAGTCACGCAGTTTTCTGACCCCTGTAGCCTAGGGATGACTACCTCCCTGTAGCTCCTGTCTATCACCTCTTAATTTTCTCTAATAAGCAGTAGGTCATCAAGCAGCAGCTCCAGATCCCGAACATGGTCTCCGAGGAGCTGAATCTCGGTTCACCTGGTGCAGATGTGGCCATCAGGGAGGCTGGAGGTCTCCCAGGATTCCCACATCTGATACCCTGAACAAAGCACTAACCCTGCAGACATGCTACCTAATTCTACAGGAATGAAACAAAGAAAGATAGGTCTACTCACCCACTTACTTCACCAAACACACAAACTTTTTAAACCGTTAGCTAATGTGCCCTCTGTTCCCCCGTCCGTCCGGGCCGATTTGCCAAGGGGAGAAAAAGAGTTGGTGCCTCGCTATCGCCTCTTCCCGTTACCGCCTAAGCCCGTTGAGCCAAAGCCCTACACTCTGCTGCCACCCACTCCGCTGCCCGCTGTATAGGGTGGTCATCTTTTTAAACTCTCTGCGCTGTCCTGTGCAGTCTCGCCGTTCTTCTATGCAAAGTTTTTTTTTACACTGTCTTCCTTCAGAATTTAGCTCCCACGCCGCCCTTCTTGTCCCAATCTAAAAACACACCTTCAGTCCTGTATTCATCAGCCTATTCCACACTGTCCACATGAAATTCAGCAAGGCCTTTGATGTCGATGATAAACCACACTTGGAGTATTGTCTGCATTTCCGGTTCCCGAATTTGGGGAGGATGTCATTACACTGGGCAGGAGGCTTCAGGAGGATGTTACCAGGACTGGGGGCCTGGGTTAAAATCAGAGAGTGGATAAGCTTGGGCTATTCAGCTGTAGTGTAGGATGTTCAGGAATGACCCCTTATTGAGGTAAATAATTCATAAGGAGCTTAAATAAAGTTTCTTTTTCCAAGAAATGAGAGTACAGAACCAGATGCCTCAGATTGAAAGTGAGACGGGAAATTTTTCTGAGTGGTCTATCGGGTAACATTCTCACAGAGAGGGAGGTTGGTAAATGGAATTTGCCCTCAAACGCTGAAGAAACAGGTAAAGATAAAATATTTTAAAATAAATTTTGGCAGGTACACAGATGGGAAATGGTTAGAGGGATGGGGGGGGGGCAAACACACACAAATGGGCCATGCTCAAGAAGACATCTTAGTCTTGCAGATTGATGAAGTGGGCCGTGAGTTCAACATCAATCAAACCCTCCCAGATCATCCTCCTGAGGAATCTCACCCCGGAGTCTGTCTGTGAAGTGTTGATGTGACGTCACGACAGAGGGCAGCTCAGTGCCACAGAACAGACAGACTGGGTAAGGACGGCAGGTTTCAATCCTAAATGGGAATTTGTGCCTATTTCTGTGGCCGTGTGTCACACTCTGATAGTATATCTGTGTGTGTGTGTGTGTGTGTGTGTGTTGATTGTGGTAAATATCCGTGTGGTGTGTATACACATTGAAGGAGAGTGTGCACATTGAGGAATTTGTATGTTACAGTGTGTGATAACATGTCTGGTGTGTGTTGACAATGTGTCACACGTGATTGAGTTGCTTAATGAATAAATGACTGTCTCTGAAGAGATTGGTTTCCAGGTTACTGAGGGAAATAACAACGTACATTGCTGAGGCTCTGACTACAATCTGCCAGTCCTTCCTGTGTATGTGTGTGAGGGAGCTTTGCCAGGCCGGTTATGTTTTGTGTGCTTCTCCCGAGATGAAATCTTGGCCCATGTCAATGCTTGTTGGTGTGTCCGAGCTCATTATCACAATGCTTCAATGTAGTGGTCTGATCACCATAAGACATAGGAGCAGAATTAGGCCGTTTGCCCATCGAGTCTGCTCCGCCATTCAATCATGGCTGATCCTTTTTTTCCCCTCCTCAGCCCCTCTACCTGGCCGTCTCCCCGTAACCTTTGATACTGTGTCCAATCTAGAACCTATCAAGCTCTGCCTTAAATACACACAACAAATTCCACAAATTCACCAGCCGCTGGCACAAATTTCTCCGCATCTGTTTTAAATAGACCCCCCTCTATCTTGAGGCTGTGCCCTATTGTGCTAAACTCCACCGCCATGGGAAACATCCTTTCCACATCTACTCTGTCTAGGACTTTCAACATTCGAAAGTTCTCAATGAGATCCCCCTCATCTTTCTAAATTCCAGCGAGTACAGACACAGAGCTATCAAACGTTCCTCGTATGAGAACCCTTTCATTACTGGAATCATCCTTATGAAATTAACCTTCTGCAATGCCAGCACATCTTCTCTTAGACGAGGAGCCCAAGTTCACAATACTCAAGGTGAGGCTTCACTAGTACCTTACAAAGCCTCAGCCTCACCACTGTGTTCTGCAGAATGACTGCTAAGTCCATTCTCAACTCAGCTCTTTGGGTTTTCTCCCCATTTGAAAAAAAAACCTGCACATTATTTCTACAACCACAGTGCATGGCCGTGCATTTTCCAACATCGTATATCATTTGCCACTTCCCTTCCCATTCTCCTCATCCAAGTCCTTGTCCAGCCTAACTGTTTCCTCAACACTACCGGCCCCTCCACCAATCTCTGTATCATCTGCAAACTTGGAAACAAAGCCATCTATTCTAGGACAAGAGGGTATGAGTTCAGGATTGAAGGATGTCCTTTTAGAACTGAGATGTGGAGAAATTACTTTAGTCAGTGTGTGGAAAATCTGTGGAATTTGTTGCCACCAGTGGCTGTTAAGGCCAAGTCATATTTAAGGCAGAGATAGACAGGTTCTTGATTAGCCAGGATATCAAAGGGTATAGGGTGAAAGCAGGGGAGTGGGGACGACTGGAAGAATTAGATCAGCCCATGACTGAATGGTGGAGCAGACTCGATGGGCTGAATGGCCCTTTTTCTGCTCCAATATCTTATGGTCTATTCCATCAGCTAGATCTTGATATATAGCATAAAATGAAGGTGTCCTAATGCTGACTGCTGTGGAACATGAGTCACTGGCAGCCAACCAGAAAATGATGCCTTTACTCTCATTCGCTGTTTCCTACCAATCAGACAATGTTCTAACCATGTCTGTAACTCTTCCGTAATACCCTGGCCTCTTAACCTGGTTACCACCGTCATGTGTGGCACCTGTCAAAGGCCCTCTGACATTCCAAATATACAACATACACTGCATCCCCTTTATCTATCCTGCTTGTAATCTCCTCAAAGAATCCCAACAGGTTTGTCAGGCAGGATATTCCCTTAATGCAGCCATGCTGACTTGTCCTATCTTGTCCAGTGTCACCAAGTATTCCATAACCTCACACTTAACAATTGACTCCAATTTCTTCCCAACCACTGAGGTGAGGCTAATTGGTCAATAATTTCCTTAATGCTGCCTTCCTCCTTACTTAAAGGGCTAAGTGACATGTGCCATTTTCCAGTCCTCTGGCACCATGCCAGGGTCTAATGATTTTTGAAAGATCATTTGAAATGCCTCCACAATGTCCACCACAACCTCTTTCAGAACACTGGGGTGCAGTTCATCTGGTCTGGGTGACTTATGTACCTTTAGGTCTTTCATCTTTTTGAGCACCTTCTCCCTTGTAACAGTAACTGCACTCACTTCTCTTCCCTCGCACCCTTCAACACCGGACACAGCGCTGGTGTCTTCCATGGTGAAGACTGGTGCAAAATATTTGGTTCATCTGCCATCTCTTTATCCCGCGTTATTATATATCCAGCCTCATTTTCTAGCGGTCCTATATCCACTCTCATCTCTGTTTTATTTTTTTTACAATACTTGAAAAACAATTTGATATTGTTTGCTAACTTGTTTTACAAAGACAGGTGTATAAAAAGGGCCTGAAGGATCATTGGATACCAGAGTCACCCCAACCACAAACTGTAACAGTTGCTAACATCCGGGATACGGTACCGCAGCATAGAAGCCGGGAGCAACAGGCTCCGGGACAGCTTCTTCAACCAGGCCATCAGACTGATTAACTCGTGGGGACCTAACTGGATTTCTATGTTATATTAATCAGCCCGTTGGACATATTATTCATCATTAATTACTATAAATTTCACATTTAGACGGAGATGTACCATAAAGATTTTTAATCCTCATGTATATGAAGGATGTAAGTAATAAAGTCAATTCAATTCAAATCAATTTCTTGTTTATTTTTTTCATCACAATCATTCTTTTAGTTCCTCTCTGTAGATATTTAAAAGCTTCTCAATCCTCTATCTTCCTATTAACTTTTGTTTAGTTGTATGCCCTCTCTTTTGCCTTTACATTAACTGGTCTTCGCTTGTCAGCCACGGTTTTACTATTTTGGCATTTGAGTATTTATTTATTTTTGGAATACATCTATCCTTCACCTTTCTCATTTTCCCAGAAACTGACACCATTGCTGCTCTGCTCTCATCCCTGCCAGCATCTCCTTCCAATTTGCTTTGGCCAACTCCTCTCTCAGACCACTGTAATTTCTTTCACTTCTTTGAAATTCTACAATGTCAGACTTTAATTTCTCCTTATCAAATATCAACTTGAACTCAGTGTTGTTGTGAGCACTGCTTCCTAAGGTTGCTTTTAACTACTCACCTCTGGTTCAATACATTGTCCTTTTTATCAGCCTTTTCTATTTCCAGTTGTAATCTCTAGGCCTCAACCCACTGACTGTTGGGTGGCCTGTATATGACTGCTGTCAATGTCATTTTTACTTTTGCAGTTCCTTACCTCAACCCACAAGATTCATCATCTTCCAATCCTATGTCACATCTTGCTGCTGATTTCCCAGCAGAGCCACACGACCCCCTCACCCGACCTTCCTATACCACTGATACATTGTGTAACCTTGGACATTCAGATCCCAACTACAACCATCCTTCATCCACGATTCCGTGATGGCCACAACATCATACACGACAATCTGTAATAGTGCAACAAGATCATCCACCTTATTTCTCATACTCCATGCATTGAGATATAACACTTTGTGTACTGTATCTGCTACCCTTTTTGATTCTGCATCCCTAATGCACTGATACTCACTTTGCTGGCTGCAATTTTCTCTTCGCATCTGCCTGACTGGACGCTATCTTTTCATTTTACTATCAGTCCTATCTTTTCACTCCAGTTCCCGTGAACCCCCCCCCCCACCAAATTAGTTCAGACCCTCCCCAACGGCTCTATCAAACCTCTCTGTGAGAATATTGTTCTCCCTCGGGTCGAGGTGCGACCCATCCCTTTTGAACAGGTGATTCCTCCACCAGAAGAGATCCCGATGATCCAAGAACCTGAATCCGTGTCCCCAGCACCATCTTCTCAGCCATGTTTATCTGTCAAATTATCCTGTTTCTACCCTCACCAGCACGTATCACATGCAGCAATCCAGAAATTACAACCCTGGGGGTGCTGCTTCTGAGCTTTCTACCTAGCTCTCCAAATTCTACTTTCAGGACCTCTTTGCTTTTCCTTCCAATGTCATTGTCCCAAAATTTACCAAGATATCTGGCTCGTTTCCCTCCCTCTCTAAAATGCTGCGGACACGATTCGAGGCATCCCTGACCCTGGCACCCAGGAGGCAACATACCATTCGGGTGTCCCGTTCACATCAATAGATTGTCCTGTCTGTTCCCCTGACGATTCAGTCCCCGATCACGACCACTCCCCTCTTCTGCCTCTAACAACAGTGAGAGATGCTGATCCGGAAGGGGAAAGACCTGTGTCAGTCAGAGTCTGCACTCACAGCGCACATGAAGGACTTGTGTATTTTCCTGACAATCCCTGTCACCACACTGATACCTGCTTTTATCCCCTACAATATTATCATCAGTATTAAGTTCCCAGTTCCTCTGGTAGATCCAAACTCATGTCCTGGTGTGTTAGAGCATTTGCCTGGGATTGGAACACAGTGGTTCATCTGCCAGTCCCGTGTATTGGTTGTATTGTGACCCTGTGCTGGTGTGTTCAGGGGTCTGACATCTCCAGCTGACCATGCGACAGTGATGCCTCCCAGCCAGTGGGGTTGATGTGAAATAAACTTCAGTTCCCCTTCAGCCCAGTATTACAGACAATCTTTGCCTCAAATTGGAGCTAAATTGAGCTTCATAAATAAGGAGAAATGAATCTTTGTAAGTTTTACCTCGATTAATAGCATCAAGCGTTTCTCTCAGCACTGTGTTCAACAAATAGAGGTGATCGAATTTTTCAACCGATAGGGTCTCATCTGTCACTGATAATTCCTGGATATCATCATTAATCCTGTAAATATTAAACTGCTGGTTATAAATTACTATTCTGAACTATTTTGCAAATCCATTCAGGGTTTCAGTAAATAGCATGTCCTACCTCCTGTTCCGACGAGCTTCCTCCTGAAATAAATAAAACACAAATCTGATTAGACTTGGACTTACTGTCCACATTCTGAATTTCATCCAATCATTACAAGGTGTTGAAAATTCCCACTCCCTCAATCACTCATACACACAGACAATACAGAACCATGGGGTAAATGACAGGGAAAGTTTCTGAATGTCAGACCATTACTGAGAGGATGAAACTGACAGGGAATCCAGGACAGGCTGTGCATTATCATCTGGATACGACGTCAGGATGATAGGATGGAGGAATTTAAGATCAGTGATGGATTTAATTGTGTGCAGTTGGGGAAAGTACCTCTATTTATGGGGAGATGTAATTCCAGATGGATTTTAACAAATTTCACAAGAAATTTAGTGAAGAGGATGTGGAACTCAGTGCCACAGGAGTGGGTGAAATGGAACAGCAGAGATTGAATGTAATGGGGAGGCTGGATAAACACGTGAGGGACCAGAGATTTTGGGGCACTGTTGCTGGTTGTGGTGAGCAAGTGGCAGGAGGATTGTGAAGCAGGGAAATTGAGAGGAGAAAATGGGCCGAATGGCCTGGTTGTGTTTTGAACGATTGAATGTTCATTTGAATGTTATCTGTAAAAGTAAAGAGACAATAATAGTTTCCCTAATCTGATGGAAACCAGATACAGAAAATAAGTCTGATGTGTGGGTCAAATTCTTTACTCTCACTGATTAACAAAGAGACCCTCACACCAACCGCACCAAACACACTCACAGCCTGTGACTGGAACTGGGTGTTAATGGGAGTTTTAGAAGACACTAAACGTAGAATTAAGGACATAGTCAGCAGCTCTGTGTTATGAACAGAGTAAATAATTTCAGAGAAATGTGCATTCCGTCCTGGGATGTACACAAGTTGTGGAAGTCCAGTTTTGGGACAATAGACAATAGAGAATAGGTGCAGGAGTAGGCCATTCGGCCCTTCTAGCCAGCACTGCCATTCACTGTGATCATGGCTGATCAAACACAATCAGTACCCCATTCCTGCCCTCTCCCCATATCCCTTGACCCTGGGATATATAAGAGCTCTATCTAACTCACACTTGAAAGCATCCTGAGACTTGGCCTCCACTGCCTTCTGGGGCAGAGCATTCCACATATCCACCACCCTCTGGGTGAAAAAGTTTTTCCACACCTCTGTTCTAAATCGCCTACCCCTCATTCTTAAAATGTGGCCTCTGGTTCTGGAGTCACCCATCAGCGGGAACATGCTTCCTGCCTCCAGCGTGTCCAAACCTTAATAATCTTATTATTATAAGACAATAACAACCCTGAATAGTTGCATCAATTGTCTGGTGAGAAACAGTTTACTGCCATTTGTAAATGCTGTGTGTAGGGGCAACACATCTGTTTTCTGTCTGCATTGTATTCTGTGTTACTTGTTTATTATGGTAACTCGTCACGTGAGTGGGGACGTGGTAAAAGCGAAGGGAAAAAGTTACACATCTGTACTTTGTTCTGGGCAGTTTTGAGCTGGGGACGGGCGGATGTCATTCTGTTCTTGACCGCTGTGTTGCAGCTTACTTCACAATGAATTACCCTGAAGTTTCATCGCTTTAAGATTGTATTTTGCTGATGAAGGACTGAAAGTGTATCTTGGACATTTTGAAATGTCATTATTGGAGTGATTGGAGAACCTTGTTCCTCACCTTGAGAAACATCACACTGTCTTTTTGATCCATCTGTTCCTTTAACTTTGAGATTTCCTCCTGAATAATCCTTATATTCTCTTGAATCTCCCGAAGATTTTTCTCCATTGGATTGAGAATCCTCTTCTCTTCTTCCCTGAGTTCCCTGAGTAAGCTCTGCTCTTTCTCAGTGATAATCTGGCGCAGTTCAGCAAACTGGGATGTGATGTGGGACTGAAGGCTGTGTGACTGTTCCTGTCGAATGAAAGGTGAAAATTAATATACTGCATTGCTGTGCTCTGTTTCCTTTTGTCGTTCAGTTCAGTCTGTTAGAGTCCATGCTACTTTTGAGGGCATTCCCGTCAACACCATTCCCTCACGTTTTCCTGAAACCTATTCTCACTTATTGACCCATAAACTCCCATCTGATTCACGCACATGCTCCCCACCTTTACAGGGTTAACAGTAATTAGCCATTCATCCGGCATGTTCTTGAGATGTGTCGGAATCTCTCGTGGTCACAGGGGGAGCATGCAAACTCCACACAGACAGCACCAGAGGTCAGGATCGAACCCAGGGCACTGGAGCTGTGATACTCGGCTATTCTGCATTAAAGGGAGCAAAACTCGACAGTAAAATCAGAAATTCCGCTCAGGAAGCCTCACCTGAACTCCGGAAATCTTCTCTTTCTGTTGCTGCTCCTTTTCCTGGAAGTCTAATATCTTTTTTGTGAGAGAGTCTAAGGAAGATTTTAGCTGATCCTGGAAGTCAGAGAGTGAAGGAAATAGAAACAAAGATGCATCAAAAGAAACAGGTGATCAAACCCGATTATCACACAAAATGCCGGAGGAACTCAGTGAGTCAGGCAGCATCTATTCAGGGGAAATAAACAGTCAGTGATTCGGGATGAGACCCTTCATCGGGACTGGGAAGGAATGGTACAGAAGCCAGAATGAAAAGGTTGGGGATGAGAACCGGCTGACAGGTGACGGGTGAGACAACGTGAGGGGGAACGTGGGGGAGGGTGATAAAGTGAGAAGCTGAGAGGGGACAGGTGGAAGAGGTAAAGGGCTGGAGAAGAAGGAATCTAATACGAGAGGACAATCGAGCATGGAAGAAACGGGAGGAACTGGGCTGTTTGCGGCCCTGAATGGTGACGAGGGAGGAGGTGTCCCACTTGCAGGTGTCAGTGCCAGGAGGGAGATCAGTCGGGAGGAGCGAGTGGATCAGGGCAATACAGTACGTAGAGCGCGATCTGTATAGAGAGCGGAGAGTTCTGGGGTGTGGACGTGGGCTGTTGGATGGAGATTTGCTAGAATCCCGTTGGAGATGGCAACATGTGATGGTATGTAGGACAAAGGAAATGCGTTAAGTATTAAATTAATGTTACTTTTACCGTGTAGATTTTAACAGCTTCTTTAATCGGCCTGAAGCGGTGCTCTCTGTGTTCCTCCGCCACTGCACAGATCACACAGATCAGTGTCTTGTCCGTTACACAAAACAGCTTCAGTTCTTCCTCATGTTCCTCGCAGTGACGTTTACTTTCCTTCCCTTTCGGATACAGGTTTAGATTTCGAGCTTTTTCAGCCAGATTTGCTAAGGCCCGATTCACCCTGAGGGTGCGGTCAGCAATCACCTCTCTACATTCCGGGCAGGAGTTTCTCCGCTCCCTTTCCCAATACCGTGTGATACAAGAGCGACAGAAGTTGTGTCCACACTCCAGTGTAACCGGATCGGTGAAGAAATCCAGGCAGACAGGACAAATTAGCTCCTCGCTCAAACTCTCGGCCGGTCCTTTCGAAGCCATGTTAACTCCCGACACTTCCTGATTCAGAATGCTTTCACTTTCGGGGAGCTAATGATCCCCTGCAGTACTGAGATTGTCCACTACGTGCGCTGTAGTCTCATGGAGTGAACATTATGTTGCTCTCTGTGGGAAGGAATTGTGGTAATTTCCAGATCAGTGGGGGATCAGAAACAGATTAAGCAAGTCAGAACAGAATGAAAACTCAGCCATAGACTGCCTAAGCCCGGATACGAAAGTAGAAGGGTCATGCATGAGGCTAGCAACCCCATCCCATAAAAACCCTGTGTGACAAGAAATGTCAAATGAATCTCCAAAGGCCCCATCCCTGGGATCAGAAGGACCATCCCCGGGATCAGAAGGACCATCCCTGGGATCAGAAGGACCATCCCTGGGATCAGAAGGACCAACCCTGGGATCAGACGGACCATCCCCGGGATCAGAAGAACCATCCCTGGGATCAGATAGACCATCCCCGGGATCAGAAGGACCATCCCCTGGGATCAGAAGGACCATCCCTGGGATCAGACGGACCATCCCCGGGATCAGAAGGACCATCCCTGGGATCAGAAGGACCATCCCCTGGGATCAGACGGACCATCCCTGGGATCAGAAGGACCATCCCTGGGATCAGACGGACCATCCCTGGGTTCACAAGGACCATCCCTGGGATCAGAAGGACCATCTCTGGGATCAGACGGACCATCCCCGGGATCAGACGGACCATCCCTGGGATCAGACGGACCATCCCTGGGTTCAAAAGGACCATCCCTGGGATCAGACGGACCATCCCTGGGTTCAGAAGGACCATCCCCGGGATCAGACGGACCATCCCTGGGATCAGAAGGACCATCCCTGGGATCAGACGGACCATCCCTGGGTTCAGAAGGACCATCCCCGGGATCAGACGGACCATCCCCGGGATCAGAAGAACCATCCCTGGGATCAGACGGACCATCCCCGGGATCAGAAGGACCATCCCCTGGGATCAGAAGGACCATCCCTGGGATCAGAAGGACCATCCCCTGGGATCAGACGGACCATCCCTGGGATCAGAAGGACCATCCCTGGGATCAGACGGACCATCCCTGGGTTCAAAAGGACCATCCCTGGGATCAGACGGACCATCCCTGGGTTCAGAAGGACCATCCCCGGGATCAGACGGACCATCCCTGGGATCAGAAGGACCATCCCTGATATCAGACGGACCATCCCTGGGTTCAGAAGGACCATCCCTGGGATCAGACGGACCATCCCCGGGATCAGACGGACCATCCCTGGGATCAGACGGACCATCCCCGGGATCAGACGGACCATCCCCGGGATCAGACGAACCATCCCTGGGTTCAGAAGGACCATCCCTGGGATCAGAAGGACCATCCCCTGGAAGACGATTGAGGTCGTGTGGTGAAAAAAGAAGCCACAGGGCCGATCAACCCGGGCCCTGGATTGGGGTCTCTGGCGAGCTGCTGTTGGCGACCTGTAGGCGTGATGGGCTGAAGGAGAAGCAGAACAGAAATGAAGCCGGAGAGATTAGCCCGGTTCAGTCTGTAATGTAATGTGCTGTAGATTTCTATGTTTCTGTATGAACTCCTAATCTTCTAAAAAGGCAAGGATCAGGCATCCTGACTGACCATCAAATTTCAGGCATCCTGACTGACCATCAAATTCTCTGATTGTATTCCTGTCTGCATGAGAATGGGCAATTTCTGTCTTTAATCAACCTGTGACTTGGCTCAATTTGTTCTTTGGTATTATTTCAAGTCCTGTTCATGTCCCACAACACTGCAAAGAGCACTTGTTCCTACATGTCTAATTCTGGAGATGTTCTAATTCCTTGGATTCCCTCCTCCTAGCTGATTGACAATGATAAACCCATTGATGGCAATGGCACTTTTGTGATGTGAAAGCCATAACTCAGCTGGCATCGAGGACAAAGCTGTTTTGCATCCATCTTTACCCAGAGAGAACTAAATCTGACGGAAGGATTATTTTTGCCATACAGCACTAAATGACATTTTTACTGATTGGAAGGGAGACTTTTCATCCAAGATTAACTCGGAAATATATTTTTGTTCCGAGTTTCTAATCCTTGCATGTATACAGCTGGACCTTGGCAATGTTTGAGAGAGACGTTCGCTCACATTTCCTCTGACTGTACCGGGACAACGCTCGCAGAGTCACGCATGGCTGCCTCTTTACCCAGAAGGCTCCACGAACGAGAAAGCTGTCAGTCCGCCATCGAAAGATCTACGATGCGCATGCGCCGCAGAGATGGCGGCGGCTCCAGCGCTCATCAGCTGAAAACTTACCGGGACCCGGGTACGGATCGTGGGGCTGAGGAAGAGAGCGGGCCGGGGCTGTCCTGGGATGCAGGACCAGTGCGGCAGGAGCTCACAGTAATAACCCTTCAATCGCGTTTCAGACACCGGAGATTAAATCCCGCCCGGAGACCCTCCTACCTGCGGCCGGTCCTTCTGATCCTCTTGTCTACTGAGCGCACGCGCAATATTCGGGATGGCCTCCGACCTCCGCGCATGCGCATGCGAGTAAACAGGAGGAGATCTGCAGATGTGGAAATTCAAATCAACAGACGGGAAATGCTGGAGGAAAATCAGAGGGGCCGACAGCAACTTTGGAGAGGAGAGAACGGTCGGCGTTTCAGACCAAGACCCTTCTTCAGGACTGGAAAGGAAGGGAGGGAGTAAGAATGTGAGGGAAGGTGAGATGATAGTGTGAACAGAAACGTGGACAGGACAGTTCTTTGTGGGTCTCCAGTACCACTCATCACCACTTCCGGCAGAGAACCACCGGGTGTGCAAACTGGGTTCTGTCTGTCAGGAAGGCAGTAATCCAGGAGTCAGTGAGTTTCTCTACGCCCATCCTTTGCAGCTTGTTGCACTGAAGACGCGACTGGATCGTATTGAAGGCACTAGCGAAATAAAAAAAAGCAATTCTCACAATACCAATGTGAGTGAGCTCGTTGCAACAGGTAGATTATGTATCCACAACCGCATGAGATTGGTAGGCAAACTCTAGAGCGTCTAGGGTAAGTCAGGACCAGCCTCTCGGTCACCTTCATCACATGAGATGTGAGGGCAATTAGTCTGTCGTCATTAAGTTCAGATGGAGTCGCCTTGTTGAGCAAAGGTACCAAGCAGGAAGTCTTCCACAGCACCGTTTATTTTTTCCTGACTCAGTCTCAGTTTGTAAAGGTGAGACAAAATACCAGAGAACAGACTCACACAGGCCTTCAGTGTCCTGGGGCTGATACCGACAGGGTCAGCAGATATAGTCTCTCTGGCTGTCTCCTACTCTGACCTGCAGTCACTGTCAGACGGGTCAGCAGATGTGGTCTCTCTGGCTGTCTCCTACCCTGACCAGTCACTGTCAGACGGGACAGCAGATGTAGTCTCTCCGGCTGTCTCCTACCCTGACCAGTCACTGTCAGACGGGTCAGCAGATGTAGTCTCTCCGGCTGTCTCCTACTCTGACCTGCAGTCACTGTCAGACGGGTCAGCAGAAGTAGTCTCTCCAGCTGTCTCCTACCCTGACCAGTCACTGTCAGACAGGTCAGCAGATGTAGTCTCTTCGGCTGTCTCCTGCCCTGACCTGCAGTCACCGTCAGACGGGTCAGCAGATGTGGCCTCTCCGGCTGTCTCCTACCCTGACCTGCAGTCACTGTCAGACGGGTCAGCAGATGTAGTCTCTCCGGCTGTCTCCTACTCTGACCTGCAGTCACTGTCAGACGGGTCAGCAGAAGTAGTCTCTCCGGCTGTCTCCTACCCTGACCAGTCACTGTCAGACGGGTCAGCAGATGTAGTCTCTCCGGCTGTCTCCTACCCTGACCAGTCACTGTCAGACGGGTCAGCAGATGTAGTCTCTCCGGCTGTCTCCTACCCTGACCAGTCACTGTCAGACGGGACAGCAGATGTAGTCTCTCCGGCTGTCTCCTACCCTGACCAGTCACTGTCAGACGGGACAGCAGATATAGTCTCTCCGGCTGTCTCCTACCCTGACCAGTCACTGTCAGACGGGTCAGCAGATGTAGTCTCTCCGGCTGTCTCCTACCCTGACCTGCAGTCACTGTCAGACGGGTCAGCAGATGTAGTCTCTCCGGCTGTCTCCTACCCTGACCTGCGGTCATTGTCAGACGGGACACTCCAAGCTACTCACACTCTAAGATGGTGCTGCGCTTGTGACAGCTTGTTGCTGCAGCTCCTACGTTTTGCCGTTTTTATTTGTGTTCTGTGTGTCATCCTGGATTACTGTGTGTCAGGAGTGGACAATCCCATGTGCTGGAGATTTTGGAAAGCATCTGTTGGATAAGTCATCGGCACCCAATGGGATGTACCCCAGGACACTGTGGAAAGTGAGGGAGGAGATTGCTGAGCCTCCGGCGATGATCTTTGCATCATCAATGAGGACGGGAGAGGTTTCAGACGATTGGAGGGATGCAGATGTTGTTCCCTTTTCCAAGAAAGAGAGTGGAGATCGCCCAGGAATGTCACAGGTTACAGCGGGACATTGATCGGATGCACAACTGGGCTGAGAAGAGGCAGATGGAGTTGAACCCAGAAAAATGTGAGGTAGTTCATCTTGTATGTCAAATATGATAGAAGAACGTAGTATTAATGGTAAGGCTCTAGACAGTGTGGAGGATCAGAGGGATCTTGGGGTCCAGGTTCACAGGACACTCGATGCTGCTACGGAGGTTGAATTTGTGGTAAGGAAGGTACGCGGTGCATGAGTTTAAGAGCTGAGAGGTAATGTTGCACCTGGTCAATATGACCCTGGTCAGACCTCTCTCTGATTACTCTGCTCATTTCTGGTCGCCTCACTACAGGAAGGACGCGAAAACCATAGAAAGGGTGCAGAGGAGATTTGCCTGGATTGGGGGAGCATGCCTGATGAGAATCGGTTGAGTAAACCCGGCTTTTCTACTTGGAGCGACGGAGGATGAGAGGTGACCTGATAGAGGTGGACAAGATAATGAGAGGCATTGATCATGTGGATACTCAGAGGCTTTTCCCCAGGGCTGAACTGGCGATCACGAGTGGAGGTATTCTGAAGTTGCTTGGAAGTAGATACAGAGGAGATGTCAGGGGCCTGTGTTTTTTACGCAGTGTGTGGTGAGTGTGTGGAATGGGCTGCCGGCGACCGTGGTGGAGGTGGAAACGGTAGGGTCTTTTCAGAGACTCCTGGACAGGTACATGGAGCTATGGGCAAGCCTAGGCAGTTCTACGATAAGGACATGTTGGGCTCAGTGTTGTGCTGCAGATTTTCTTTGCTTCTGTGTTCTGTCACCCACCTGTTGCAGCGAGCTCACTCCCACCGGAATGATGCTGGTGGCATTGTGAGAATCATCACTTTAAATCGCTCTAGTGTAATCCGTCCGCGTCTTCTGAGCAAGAAATTGCAAAGAATGGGTGTAGACACATTCATTCTCTCCTGGATCACTGCCTTCCTGGCAGACAGAGCCCAGTTTGTACCGCTCGGTGGTTCTGTGCCTGAGGTGGAGGTGAGTGTCACTGGAGCCCCACAAGGGACTGTCCTGTCTCCGTTTCTGTTCACAGTGTACACCTCAGACTTTCAGTACAACTCTGAGTCTGGCCACTTGCAGAAGTTCTCTGATGACTCTGCGGTAGTTGGGTGCATCAGAGATGGGCAGGAGTCGGGGTACAGAGGACTGGTGGGCACGTTTGTGGAATAGTGAGGAAGGAATCACCTGCTGCTGAATGTGACCGAAACCAGGGAAATGGTGATTGATTTTAGGGGGAAGAGGACAGTGATGAGTCCTGTACACATTCTGGGAGAAGAGTTCACTGTGGTGGAGGACAATTAGTTGGGTATTCACCTCGGGTAAAGACATGACTGAAAAACCAACAGAAAGGTTGTTTTCAAGAAGGGGATGAGTAGACTTTGTCTTCTAACGAAGCCGAGATGCTTGAATGTGTGAGGCAGGTTGGTGCAGATCTTTTTCCAGTCTGTTGAAACGAGTGCCGTCTTCTTTGCTGCTTTCTGTTGGAGGAGCAGCATCGGTGCAAAAAGACAAAATAAACTCATCAGGAGACATGGATCCATTCTTTGATAAATTTACCGATTATGGACAATCTGTCATATCCTCTCCATGACCTACCCGACAGGCAGCAGAGTCCCCATCCCACTTTCTAACAGACTCACTTAACCCCGCCCTCTCAAGCATAGTGACAGAGATTGTTTCTTACCAAATGCAAGAGTTCATCTTTCTGCGATAGGTGAACACACATCTTAGTTCAATAATCCCTGCATTATTATTTTATGCAATATTATTGCATATTGGTACAGTATTACTGTATATATTATTATTCTCTACTTTCTTATTTGTAAAGCCTGCACACTGTTAAGTGTGTTTCTAAATGTTGCTGCTGTAACGGAATGAATTTCCCACTCGGGATCAATAAAATAATATTATTCTCCAGCCCTTTATCTCTCTCACACATTAACTTCTCAGCTCTTTACTCTCCCCGTCTCCCGGTTTGCCCTATCACTTCATCTCCCCCCACATTCTGACTCCCTCCCTTCCTTTCCAGACCTGAAGAAGGGTGTGGGTCTGAAACGCCGACTGTTCTCTCCTCTCCATAGTTGCTTTCTGCCCCCCTGAGTTCCTCCAGGTGTTGCTTTGGATTTCCGCGTCTGCAGATTTTTTATCCTGTTTAAACCAATGCGCATGCGTGGGCGGCACAGCCCGTCGTGAACATTGCGCATGCGCTCAGCAGACGAGAGGCTCTCGGGGATCGGACGCAGGTAGGAGCGGGGCCGCGGGTGGGAACTTAATCACCGGCGTCTGAACCGCGATTGAAGAAAAATTACTATAAGCTCCGTACACACTGGTCCCGCACCTCAGGGCAGTCCCAGTCCTTTCCGTCTCTCTCAGCCCCACGATTTACCCGAGCCACGGGGAGTTTACGGCGGTTGAGAGCTGGCGGCGCCGCCATTTCTCCGGCGCATGCGCATCGCTGGGTCCTTCGATGGCTGATGGACAGGTTTCTCCGCCGTGGTGTCTTCTGGGTAAGGAGGCAGCCATGGTTGACAGGCCAGCGTTGTCCCCATAGAGATTGTCCCTAACGCAGCGACTTCCAGCCATGCAAATCCGAGGATCAGAATCTCGGAACAAAAATATAGTGTCCAGTTACTCTCAGATAAAGAGTCTACCTCCCAGTCGGTGAGAATGTCAATTACTATTGTATAGCATAAAAAAATCCACCGGTCAGCTTTAGTTCTCTCTGGGTAAATAACGATATGAAACACCTTTGTCCTCGATGACAGGTGAATTGTCGCTTTCACATCACAAAATTGCCACACTCCAATGAGAGTAACTACTGCCCACCCCTTCATAGTCATTGGCATTGCCATCGATGGGTTCATCACTGTCACTCAGCTGGGGGGAGGGGATCCCAGTAATTAGAAAATCTCCAGGATCAGACATGTAGTAACAAGTTCACTTTGTCGTGTTGTGGAACATGAACTTGAAATAATACCAAAGGACAGAGACAGACTGAGCCAAGTCATAGTTTGATTGAAGGCAGAAGTAGAGCCCTTTCTCATACAGACAGGAATACAGTCAGAGATTTTGTTGGTCAGTCAGGATGCTTGATCCATGCCTTGTTAGAAGATGGGGAGTTCACATATAAACACAGAAACATAAGTCTGCAATTCATTACAGGCCCTTCGGATGACGACCTCATGCCGACGATATAACCGACTCTAGAATCTACCCAGAGTTTCACTACCAAATATCCCTCTATTATTCCCAGCTCCACGTACCTACCTAACAGTGTCTGAAAAGACCCTTATTGTATCCACCTTTACCACCGTCGCTGGCAGTGCATTCCATGTACCGAACAGTGTCTGAAAAGACCCTTATTGTATCCACCTTTACCACCGTCGCTGGCAGTGCATTCCATGTATCTGCCACTCTCTGTGTGAAAAACTTACCTCTGGTATCCCCCTTGTACCTACTTCCAAGCACCTTAAAACTATGCCCCCTCATGTTGGCTCGTTCAGCCCTGGGGAGAAACCTCTGGCTATCCACACGATCAATGCCTCTCATCATCTTATACAACTCTCTCAAGTCACCTCTCATCTTCCATTGCTCCAAAGTTTACTCAGCCTACTCTTGTAAGGCATGCTCTCCAATCCAAGCAACATCCTTGTCAAACTCCTCTGCACCCTATTTAGAGTATTTTTTCCTGTAGTGAGGTGATCAGAATTGAACACAGTGCTAAAAGTAGGGCCTAACGAAGGCCTTTTATATCTGTAGTAGTACCTCACCACTTTTGAACTCAGTCCCACGGCTGATGAAGGCCTTCTTAAAAACATTGTCCAGCTGCGTAGCAGCTTTGCATGAACTATTGACACAGAACCCACGATCTCGCTGCTCCTCCAAACTGCCAAGAGTCCTATCATTAATATTGTATTCTGTCTTCAAATTGGACCTACCAAAATGAACCACCAGGTTGAACTCCATCTGCTTCCCACAGTCACCTTATGTTCTCACCACAGACTAAAATCTCATCAGAAAAACTGTCCTTCACCTATTGATGTCCTTTCAAATATTTTTACAGTTTTGAAATGGCAGAACACTTGTGCATGGGCTGTCTATTTACGGATATATAAGGATTGGCCAAATATTTTCTTTGCAAGACCGACACATCTATTGTCAATTCTTGGAGATGAAGAATTATCTCATCCCAGCTGGAAATGTGTTTTGTGTCTGAAATGAAGTTTTCTGTTGTAACTCAGTGTTATCCACTGGAACCGGGGTGCTGAGAACACACCAGCATTTGTTCACTGGAGATCAGTTCTTCTACTGCATTGATTGTAGAAGGGATTCAAACATCTGACTGTCTGAATTGCCAGATGATTGATCGCAGTGAGATATCGTTCTCCTTCTCTCAGTGTGGGAGGGGATTCACTCACAGCCTACCCACAGACACACCAGTGAGTTCACAGTGAGGAGAGGCCATTCACCTGCTCTGTGTGAGGGAGGGGATTCACTCACAGCCTACCCACAGACACACCGGTGAGTTCACAGTGGGGAGAGGCCATTCACCTGCTCTGTGTGAGGGAGGGGATTCACTCACAGCCTACCCACAGACACGCCAGTGAGTTCACAGTGGGGAGAGGCCATTCACCTGCTCTGTGTGAGGGAGGGGATTCACTCACAGCCTACCCACAGACACACCGGTGAGTTCACAGTGGGGAGAGGCCATTCACCTGCTCTGTGTGAGGGAGGGGATTCACTCACAGCCTACCCACAGACACACCGGTGAGTTCACAGTGGGGAGAGGCCATTCACCTGCTCTGTGTGAGGGAGGGGATTCACTCACAGCCTACCCACAGACACACCGGTGAGTTCACAGTGAGGAGAGGCCATTCACCTGCTCTGTGTGAGGGAGGGGATTCACTCACAGCCTACCCACAGACACGCCAGTGAGTTCACAGTGGGGAGAGGCCATTCACCTGCTCTGTGTGAGGGAGGGGATTCACTCACAGCCTACCCACAGACACGCCAGTGAGTTCACAGTGAGGAGAGGCCATTCACCTGCTCTGTGTGAGGGAGGGGATTCACTCACAGCCTACCCACAGACACACCGGTGAGTTCACAGTGGGGAGAGGCCATTCACCTGCTCTGTGTGAGGGAGGGGATTCACTCACAGCCTACCCACAGACACGCCAGTGAGTTCACAGTGAGGAGAGGCCATTCACCTGCTCTGTGTGAGGGAGGGGATTCACTCACAGCCCACCCACAGACACACCGGTGAGTTCACAGTGGGGAGAGGCCATTCACCTGCTCTGTGTGAGGGAGGGGATTCACTCACAGCCTACCCACAGACACACCGGTGAGTTCACAGTGAGGAGAGGCCATTCACCTGCTCTGTGTGAGGGAAAGGATTTGCTCAGTTATCTCAACTGACTGAACATCAGTGTGTTCACACTGGGGAGAAACCGTTCACCTGCTCAGATTGTGGAAAGGGATTCACTCGGTCATCAGGCTTTAAATTCCATCAGCGAGTTCACACTGGGCGATGCCAGTCACCTGTTCTGATTGTGGGAATGAATTCGCTCAGACATCTCAACTGACTGAACATCAACTGTTCAGACTGTCGGAAGGCATTCACACACTTATCCATGCTGCAGAGACAGTGGTGGGTTCACACTGTCGTGAGGGTGGTCACCTGCTCTAACTGGGATAGGTTTCAATCAGTCATTCATCCTTGTGTCCCCGTACCGATCTTTGACCCAACGTGAATTGGAGAGATCAGAAGCTTGAGAGGACGTAACTCACTCAGGTTCACCAATGGAGTATTAAAGGCAGTGGTTCAGGGCAGGTTATTTTTGAGCTTTCAACAGTGGCCACTCCACAGTTAGGATGGATTATCAAGAAAACCTTTATTAGCAGGAGCAAGTGGAGCGGTCACTGTTGGAGTGGACAGAGTTGGAGCGGAGACTTTGAGGCTTTAATTCTTTGAGGTTTCAGTGGGGAGACCAGTCAGTCAGAGAAGGCAAAATCATGATGGAGGTAGAATTTTTTTTGCCCCTTTACATTTTCTTAGTTGAAACAGTGGAGATGACAGGCGGGGTGGTTGAAAGCTGCTTTGTGGAATGTGGGAAGGCAGGGGACCCTCCTGTGTCCCTGATAACTACACCTGTGAGAAGGGCATCCGGCTTCAGCTCCGAACAATCCACATTACGGAGTTGGAGCTGGAACTGGATGAACTCCAGATCATTCCGGAGGCTGAAGGGGTGATAGGTAGGACATTTGAGAGGTATTTGCACCCAAGGTGCACGGCACAGGAAACTGGGTGACAGTGAGGAAGAAACTGGACTCTCTGTCTCCCCCTGTGTCCATCACTCTGAACAACACAGGTATCACTTTAGGTACAGACGGGGATGGGATGACCTGGATGACCTGGCAAAGGAAAGTCACAGCATTAGGGGCTCTGGCACTTAGCATGGCTCTGAGACTGAGAAGGGAAGGGAGGAGACGAGGTGAGCTGTGGTGATACGTGGCTTGTTAGCTCTGGGAACTGACAGGATGTTCTGTGGGTGAGAATGAAATTCCAGGATGGTGTGTTCCCTCCTGCATGCTGGCATCTGGGTCATCTCAGGTTGAGTGTTCAGTATTCCTCAGGAGGGTGAACAGTGAAGTTCGTGGCCCATGTGGGTTACAATGATATGGGCTGGTAGAGTAACGAGGTTAAGTTAAGGGAGTTCAGGGAGTGAGGTGCTAATTGAAAGGGCAGCTCCTCCGGGCCTGTGATCTCAGGACTGCCATCTGTATGATGTGACAGAAATCAGAAGATTATACAGTTTAACACGTGGCTAAAGAGTTGGTTCAGGAGGGAGGGGATAAGATTTTTGGATCATTTGAGCTTGTGAGGATTGCTGTGTACAGAGGAGTGTGAGTGTGTAGGTAGGGACAGCACATCACTAACGGAATGTGACTGGGCACACAGGTCTCTCTGTCTCTCTCACAAACACATCAGTGGAGTGGGAGGGAGGGGAGTGAGAAGGGGAAGGGGAATGAGGAGGATGGAATTAGGACTCCTTCACAAAGTCTCACACTCACCCAACCCTCCCCCTCTGGAATTGGTCCCATTCCCTCCCCCAGGTTGGGGGTGAGCATTGAGTTACCTTGCCAACAAGAAAAGGAATTGTTCGATAACTTCTGCTTAACACGTTTTGATAACGAATTTACGTTGAACTTGAACATTGAAATATACTGTTGGTAAAACATGTACTGATGGGAAATGGTCTCAGTGAAGGTCTGAGAGTGGAAAATGAACCGGTGTTCAGCCCCACTGCTCCGTGCCAGATAAGAGCCCCTAAATGAGTCTGTCCAAGTGTCTTTTATTTCCCTTCTCAACCCCATTCCCTGCCCTCTCCCCATGACCTTTGATGCCTTTACTAATCAAGCACCGATCAACCTCTGTTTTAAATGATGACTTGGCATCTGTGCCGTCAGTGGCAATAAATTCCACCGGCCCCTCATCTACTTAAATGCATGCTGTCTGGTATTAGGTATTTTGACCCGAAGATTTAAAATGGCAGCTATCTACTCTATCTATATCTCTTTTAATCATCAAGCTGTATCAGGTCACCCTGAGCCTTCTCCACGTCAGAGAAGCAGCCCAAGTTTGTCCGAACTCTCCTTACACAGCAGCTCATGCCTCTAATCCAGACAACATCCTGGTGAACCTCTTCTGCAATCTCTCTAAATGCTTGATCTCTGCTATCGGACGTTTTGACGCAGAAGGTTAAAAGTGGCAGCTCTCTACTCTGTCTATACCTCTGGTAATCTGATCAAGGTCTCTCAGCTCACCGTGAGCCGCCCCCACACCAGAGAAAACAGCCCAAGTTTGTCCGAACTCTCCTTACACAGCAGCTCATGTCTCTAATCCAGACAACATCCTGGTGAACCTCTTCATTGCCGTCCTAAACCCAGCGGAGTAATAGGCTTTAAGTAAATAAATGGTGGGTAGTTGATCAATAAGAGTGTCAAAGGTGACGGGGCAAAGGCAGCAGAACGGGGTTTAGAGGGGTAATCCAACAGTCGTGATCGAATGGTGGAGGAGACTCAATGGACAGAATGAGTATTTCAGTTCCTATGACTTGTGGTATTGTGGTGAGATGGCGAAGCGGTGGGGAGTAAGGTGAGTGTCAAGTCAAACTTGAGTTTCTAGAAAGCATTGGGACCTAGAGGCAAAAGAAAATAATATTTATATGGTTAAAAGCAAGAACAAGAATTTACTGATAGACCAGACAGAACCTACTGCCTGAAACAGTTTGGCGGACCCTGCATCATCACGCCGGCAGTCCGAGAGCAGCGTTGGAATCTGCGGTAAGATGCCGAACTTTAAATAACTGGAGACCGTTTCATGGAAAAGAGCACCGCTGTCACTGCGTTTGAGTTAACTCCGACACGGGGCCCACCGCGCGCAGGCGCTTCTTGGAGATGACGTGGGGCTTAAGAGCTCGCGAACCTTCGAGAGAGTTCGCCCGGTCGGAGGCCATAACGGTTCAGTAGAGAAACGGAGGTGCAGGTCCGAATTCGTCTTCAAAATCCGAGAGGCAGCCAGTTTTTCACCTTAACCTTAACCTAATGACAACTTATGACAATTTTTATGACTTATGACTAAGAACTAACGGAACTATAAAACTGCCGCAGTTGCGAAAAATATAAGGAAAAGTTGTTTGGTCATTGAGTGGAATCCGGTTAAAAACCTTCAGGAAGGGGCATTCAATCTCTTTCAAGTGGGGAGGCTGCACATGTTTAAAAAACAGAACAAGAACTCCGACTTGACAGTGAAAAACTGGTTGACAGTGAAAAGGCAAACACGAGGAAATATGCAGATGCTGGAAGCATCTGCCACACACACAGCGCTTCTCCTTATAGATGCTGCCTGGCCTGCTGCGTTCCACCAGCGTTTTGTGTGAGTTGACAATGAAAACACTGCTTTACAGTGAAAATGCTTCTTGACAGTGGGGGAAAAAACTTTTTGACCGGGAAACTGGAGGACCAGGAAACAGAAATCTGGGAGCCTTGAGCTGGAGCAATAGCAGCAATAACTTGAAATCCTCAAAAAGGAAAAAAATCAAGTTGAGATAAAACAACATCAAAGCGCCATTAAAAAGTTGTACTTGCCCTTTCACCTGTGAGCAGCCTGCAGGCGGAATCAAACATAGCTGATCAGGCTATTGGGAAATCAGTTGAGCAACTCGAGGTAAAGCGAACGACAGCAAAATGAGTGTGAGTTGAAACTGAAGGAGGTCAGAAGCCTAATCCAGGAGATTCTTTGGAACAACTTTGGAAATTTTGAACTGTTCACAGCACTACAAGCAGCAGAGGATGAATGTGAAAACGTCGCTGCTGTACAACCCGATGGCCACCAGGAGGCGTATGACTTCATGCATAACCACCTGCAAGGACTGGTACAGACAGCGAAGGAGGTGCATGGTCGGTGGAAATGATGGATCCCGCCAGGTGAACGGAAGCACCTTCTGCGTCGCCTAAAGTGGCTCGAACTCCACAACACCAAGTTGGTTTCCAAGAAAGAAAGGAAAAAGGAGGATGCTGAAAGACTAACACCAACGGCGTTGGGCTTTTCCTCCAATGTTCCCACGCCAGCCATCAGTCTGAAACCGACGGCCCTTCCCAAGTTTACTGGCAGAAAACGTGATTTTCACAGATGGAGAAAGGACTGGGAAGCACTCCAGAGGCAGGGAGAGCCGACCTGTTCAAGAGCGGTGATAAAGATTCAACTACCGGACAGTTTTGACTACAAAATCAGAAGAGACCTTCGCCTCACTACTTATCACACTGCAGATGACATCTTCCGTGTTCTCGAAAACCGCTATGGGAATCGAACGTGCATTGCTGTTGAAATAGTTACAGAAAATGCCAGAAATCGGCAGCCACTGTAAACAGTGGAATTAATTCAAACTGTGGAGAAGGCACTTCAAGACTTGAGTGGCCTTGGAGACACGGGTGCTGTCAAAAATCCGCTGGTGACAAGTTCAATTGAAAGTAAACTTCCAGAAACTCTCAAAAAGGAATGGCTGGTCTATGTCGCTGACAGGGGAAATGCCGTGGCACCAGATAATCGGTTTGACAGTCTCTTGGAATTCCTCAACGAGCGAGAGAGCGTATATGAGCAGCTGGAGCAGCTGAGGGATGAAGATCCGAGTAGAAGAGAAACCAGGGCTGAGCCAAGTCTACCAAGTCGGGCGACGACCATGCTGGGTGTGTAGTCTGCGGTGATGGAAAGCACAAAAGGAAGCTCCACTTTTGCAAACAGTTTCGAGCTCCAAAGCTACGAGAGAAAAAGGCTGCAGTAAGAAAGGTGGGGGCAGTAAGAGGTGTCTCGAGGTCCATGATGACTGTTCATACTATAAACCCGCCTGTCTGTGTAAAGACCAAGACTGCAAGGATGAGCGTACTCCCGAGCATCATTACTATCTGTGCCCCAATGCTGACATAAAGAAAAGCAGCGCAGGTCAGGAAAAGAGCAGTTTCGGTCCAGAGGAAGATAAAGGCAGGAAGAAATATAGAGAGGATCAAGAGGAGTTCTTCAGCAAACTTGCACCGGAATTGGCCAAACGGTGTTGCGATGTATTTTCAAACACTGCATCCAGAGCCTTCAGCACTGTGAAAGATAAGCCGGGCCTTCCGGTGGAAAGTGGATTGTAAGAGATGCCGGTGAATATGATGCTTCTCGAAGTCACAGCTGATGCTGGACAAAAAATCGGGACGTTAATTGACTTGGCTTCAGACAGCAATTATACAACCCAGAAGGCTGCAAGTAGACTGAACCTCAGGAGTGAGGAAATCACTCTCGTCGTCCATGGGGTTGCGGGGATGAAGTTTCAGGTCGAGACAAAGCGGTACCTTCTAAACGTCACTCCCAAGGGCACTCTAAAATCATATCAATCGGTTTGTTATTGTCTAGACTCCACAAATCTCCACAAACTTGTGACACCGAAGCAACTGCAGAAATTCTTCCCAGACATACCGCCTGATGAATTTGTGCGACCCAGAGAAATAGATTTACTCATAAGCCATAGAGAAGGTCAGCTGGCATCTCAGAGAGACAGAGCTGTTGGGGACCTCGTGCTGTGGGTGGGACCCCTGGGGAAGATGGCCAGAGGAGCACATCCTGACCTCTTTGAGGAGCTGTCTGTGGCGGTCCCCATGTCCAAGTCACAGTTTGCAAGGTCAATGAGAGCGGCTGCTGTCCAGTACGAGGAGCTCACCAGCAGAGTCCGAGAGCAACTTCCACCAAACAGACAGGATGGCATCAAGCTCCAGGAGTCAGGTACTTCAACCACCAACCGGGACTTCCTGGAGTGGAGGAAGTGGCATCGTATTGGCGCAGCATGCGAGCCAAGATGCCGGGGTTGCCGCTGCGGAAACCGCCAGCCGGGCGGCAAAGGAATGAATGACTCTTGCTGAAGAGAGGGAACCTGAAGTTGTAAGAAGAGGCCTCACCTATGTCACAGGTGACCGCCACAGCAAGGAACCACATTGCCTCGCCAGGTATCTTTGGTTAGAAGATCCAGCTTCCTTGCCAAACAATAAAAGAACAGTCGAAGCTACGTTTCTCAGGACGGAAAAGCAACGAGCCAAAGAACCGATTGGAAACCTGCGTGCACTGCTCAGGTGCGCGACATGGTTGATCGAAGGGTTGAAATGAAATTGTCCGAGGACACGGTGTTCAACTGGAACGGACCAGTTCCAGTCACCTTATTGCTCCGAACCCGCCCTCTGTCACGACCCCAGTGAGACTCGTGTGGAACAGCAGCCAAACGTTCAGAGGCGTGAGCTTGAACGACCTGCTAATGAAAGGTCTAGATGTCCTCAACCAGATTCGATCTGTCCGACTCGGATTTAGGAGTAGGAATATACGCTGCTCTGGGTGACATTAAAAAGATGTACAGTTCGGTTTGGTTGGAAGACCGGGAAGTGCACCTGCGCAGATTCCTCTGGCGAGACTCCGAGGACGAGGAGCTGGGAGAATATGCAATCACAAGAGTGAACATCGGAGACAAACCAGCAGGGGGCATTGCGCAGCTCGCAATGCGCGAAACTGCTAACCTCCCTCCTTTCACCCACCTCAAGGAGGAGCGGCAGGTACTCCAACACAACAGATAC
Source organism: Hypanus sabinus (assembly GCF_030144855.1). Taxonomy (NCBI): domain Eukaryota; kingdom Metazoa; phylum Chordata; class Chondrichthyes; order Myliobatiformes; family Dasyatidae; genus Hypanus; species Hypanus sabinus. The sequence continues at coordinate 1,880,212 of NW_026778979.1, forward strand.
GTCAGTGACATTCTCACATCCCACCACAACCTTGACCAGCTAAAATCCATTACGGCAAATGTGGAGCAGATCCCGAAGGCCGGAGTGTTGAAGCTCAAGCCTTGGGTCTTTTCTGGGCAAAGTGGGAGGAAAGAGTGCAATGACAAGCTGGTCCAAGGCAGGAACCATGGTCGTGTCAAACTTGGAGGCGAGGCTACGTTGTATAAAAACCAACAACCCATCTACCAGGAGTGATCACCTCGCGTGTGTTGAGTACGCCCACAACTCTCTGGTTAATGCTGCCTTCGGAAGATCTCCCTTCGCGTGCTCCTTTGGGAACCAACCTCCGCTGTTCCCCGAGCAAGAAGAGCAGATCGTGGTGCCGTCTGTTCAGGCCCATATCTATAGGTGCCGCGACTTTGGGAGGACACACGCACGACCCTGCTCAGATCAGCCGATCGCAATGGGACGATTGCCGATCGATACCGGACTCCTACGCCTGATTATCGACCTGGGCAGATGGTGTGGCTTTCATCCAAAGACATCCCTCTCAAAATCGAGCAGAAGAAACTCACCTCTCGCTTCCTGGGACGTTTCGAGTCCGAAACTGTCATCAACCCCACAGCGGTCCGACTTAAACTACCAAGATCTATGCACGTTTCCTAGTTAAGTCCACTCTCCGTCAGCCCCTTGTGTCCTCCGACTGAAACCCCTACACCCTCCCGGATCATCGCCAACAATCCGGCGGCTACTAGATGTGAAACGTCGGGACAGGGGTCGACTGGGCCCAGTGTTCCTAGGTTTCCAGTTCCTTTATCCTGGACACTTCCCTCATCCAGCACATCCACCGGGACCATCAGGACAATCATGGCGGATCTTGCCTCGAGGCTTCCGTTGAGGGGAAGGGTACTGTCATTGTTCCTTCGGGTAATTTCCCATCTTGCTACTACCTCCTTAATCGTTATGTATCCGTCTGGGGAGGCCAGAATGAGTATAACACTGACCACGGTCGATGCCCTCTGATCCTTTGTATGGAAGGTTTGAGCACATCCGATGTGGTGTTCAGTAATAACCAAGATCACCGTGTTGCTGGAACCAGACTCTATTGATAGGAAATCCATACACACCAGAACAAGTGGCCCCACTCTCTGCAAATGAGATAACGGAATGGGCCTTGTAGGCAGCGTCTTCCTCCGAATACATCGAATGCGCGGTTTACACAGTCTTTACGCAGTCACGGTTTACAGTACACTTCGACCATAGTTTTCATTCGGGGTCAGTAGAAACGATCTAATCCCTAGATCTTTTCAACCCCCAAATAACCTGAATTATCATCAAATGACTTCAACACAATCCCCGATACTTCTCAGACAGAATCAACTGGGAACGCGGAGACATGTCTGGAGCAGACGTGACCCGGCACAGAATCTGGTTCCTCAACTGCCGTTTCGGCCAGTCTCTCCGCAGTAGAGATACTGCAGGGTGTTTCTTCATTTCAGCTTGGGTTTGACGCGAAGATTTAAAATGGCAGCTATCTACTCTATCTATATCTCTTTTAATCTTATCAAGCCGTATCAGGGCGCCCTGAGCCTCCTCCACGTCAGAGAAGCAGCCCAAGTTTGTCCGAACTCTCCTTACACAGCAGCTCATGCCTCTAATCCAGCCAACATCCTGGTGATCCTCTTCATTGCTGTCCTAAACCCAGCGGAGTAATAGGCTTTAAGTAAATAAATGGTGCGTCGTTGATTAATAAGAGTGTCAAAGGTGACGGGGCAAAGGCAGCAGAATGGGGTTTAGAGGGATAATCCAATAGTCGTGATCGAATGGTGGAGAAGACTCAATGGACGGAATGAGTATTTCAGTTCCTATGACTTGTGGTATTGTGGTGAGATGGCGAAGCGGTGGGGAGTAAGGTGAGTGTCAAGTCAAACTTGAGTTTCTAGAAAGCATTGGGACCTAGAGGCAAAAGAAAATAATATTTATATGGTTAAAAGCAAGAACAAGAATTTACTGATAGACCAGACAGAACCTACTGCCTGAAACAGTTTGGCGGACCCTGCATCATCACGCCGGCAGTCCGAGAGCAGCGTTGGAATCTGCGGTAAGATGCCGAACTTTAAATAACTTGAGCCCGGTTCATGGAGAAGAGCACCGCTGTCACTGCGTTTGAGTTAACTCCGACACGGGGCCCATCGCGCGCAGGCGCTTCTTGGAGATGACGTGGGGCTTAAGAGCTCGCGAACCTTCGAGAGAGTTCGCCCGGTCGGAGGCCATAGCGGTTCAGTAGAGAAACAGAGGTGCAGGTCCGAATTCGTCTACAAAATCCGAGAGGCAGCCAGTTTTTCACCTCAACCTTAACCTTAACCTTAACCTAATGAAAACTTATGACTGATTACTTATGACATTTTTTATGACTTATGACTAAGAACTAACGGAACTAACTGCCGCAGTTGCGAAAAATATAAGGAAAAGTTGTTTGGTCATTGAGTGGAAACCGGTTAAAAACCTTCAGGTAGGCGCATTCAATCTCTTTCAAGTGGGGAGGCTGCACATGTTCAAACAACAGAACAAGAACTCCGACTTGACAGTGAAAAACTGGTTGACAGTGAAAAGGCAAACACGAGGAAATCTGCAGATGCTGGAAATTTAAGCAACACTAAGCTCTGGACCACTAAGCGCTTCTCCTTATAGATGCTGCCTGGCCTGCTGCGTTCCACCAGCGTTTTGTGCGTGTTGACGGTGAAAACACTGCTTTACAGTGAAAATGCTGCTTGACAGTGGGAAAAAAAAACTTTTTGACCGGGAAACTGGAGGACAGGAAACGGAAATCTGGGAGACTTGAGCTGGAGCAGTAGGAGCAATAACTTGGAATCCTTAAGAAGGAAGAAAATCAAGTTGAGATAAAACAACATCAAAGCGCCATTAAAAAGTTGTACTTGCCCTTTCAACTGTGAACAGCCTGCAGGCGGAATCAAACATGGCTGATCAAGCTATTGGGAAATCAGTTGATCAACTCAAGGTAAAGCGAACGACAGCAAAATGATTATTTTCTCGTCTGGCCAACAGTATTACCAGGGCCCATCAAAACATGTCTGAAGAGAATCTCGGAGTCAGTTTCAATAAACTCACAGCAGAAGCCGAGAAAGTCATGGAAGCCAATGATGATGTGGGGGCCGGTTTCATTGCGGAACGGGAGGCGGAGCTGAACGCAGAGAAAGTAGCCGTGTTAACTGAACAGCAAAAAGCCGACCTGGCAAAGACGGCAAATGAATGTGAGTTGAAACGGAAGGAGGTCAGAAGCCTAATCCAGGAGACTCTTTGGAACAACTTTGGAAATGTTGAAATGTTCACAGCACTACAAGCAGCAGAGGATGAACGTGAAAACGTCGCTGCTGTACAACCCGATGGCCACCAGGAGGCGTATGACTTCATGCTTAACCACCTGCAACGACTGGTACAGACAGCGAAGGAGGTGCATGGTCGGTGGAAATGCTGGATCCCGCCAGGTGATCGGAAGCAACTTCTGAGTCGCCTAAAGTGGCTCGAACTCCACATCCCCAAGTTGGTTTCCAAGAAAGAAAGGAGAAAGGAGGATGCTGAAAGACTAACACCAACGGCTTTTCCTCCAATTTTCCCACGCCAGCCATCAGACTGAAACTGACGGCCCTCTCCAAGTTTACTGGCAGAAAACGTGATTTTCACAGATGGAGAAAGGACTGGGAAGCACTCCTGAGGCAGGGAGAGCCGACCTGTTCAAGAGAGGTGATAAAGATTCAACTACCGGACAGTCTGGACCACCAAATCAGATGAGACCTTCGCCTCTCTACGTATCTCACTGCAGATGACATCTTCCGCGTTCTCAAAAACCGCTATGGGAATCGAACGTGCATTGCTGTTGAAATTGTGGAGGAGTTACAGAAAATGCCAGAAATTATCAGCCACGGAAAATAGTGGAATTAATTTAAACTGTGCAGAAGGCACTTCACGACTTGAGTGGCCTTGGAGACAGGGATGCTATCAAAAATCCGCTGGTGACAAGTTCAATTGAAAGTAAACTTCCAGAAATTCTCAAAAAGGAATGGCTGGTCTATGTCGCTGACAGGGGAAATGCTGTGGCACCAGATAATCGGTTTGACAGTCTCTTGGAATTCCCCAAAGAGCAAGAGAGCGTATATGAGCAGCTGGAGCCACTGAGGGTTGAAGAGCCGAGTAGAAGAGAAACCAGGGCTGAGCCAAGTCTACCAAGTCGGGCGACGACCATGCACGGTGTGTCGTCTGCGGTGATGGAAAGCACAAAAGGAAGCTCCACTTTTGCAAACGGTTTCGAGCTCCAAAGCTACCAGAAAAAGAGGCTGCTGTAAGAAAGGTGGCGGCATGCAAGAGGTGTATCGAGGTTCATGATGACTGTTCATACTATAAACCCGCCTGTCTGTGTAAAGACCAAGACTGCAAGGATGAGCGTGCTCCCGAGCATCATTACTATCTGTGCCCCAATGCTGACATAAAGAAAAGCAGAGCAGGTCAGGAAAAGAGCAGTTTCGGTCCAGAGGAAGATAAAGGCAGGAAGAAATATGGAGAGGATCAGGATGAGTTCTTCAGTAAACTTTCAATAGAATTGGCCAAACAGTGTTGCGATGTCTTTTCAAACACCGCATCCAGAGCCTTCGCACTGTGAAAGAAAAGCCGGGCCTTCCGGTGGAAAGTGGATTGTAAGAGATGCCGGTGAATATGATGCTTCTCGAAGTCACAGCTAATGCTGGACAAAAAATAGGGACGTTAATTGACTTGGCCAATTATACAACCCAGAAGGCTGCAAGTAGACTGAACCTCAGGAGTGAGGAAATCACTCTCGTCGTCCATGGGGTTGCGGGGATGAAGATTCAGGTCGAGACAAAGCGGTACCTTCTAAAAATCACTCCCAAGGTCACTCTCAAATCACAGCAATCGGTTTGTTAATGTCTAGACAGCATTGCAAATGTACACAAACATGTGACTCCGAAGCAACAGCAGAAATTTACACATAAGCCATAGAGAAGATCAGCTGGCGTCTCAGAGAGTCAGAGCTGTTAGAGACCTCGTGCTGCGGGACGGACGCCTGGGGAAGATGGCCAGGGGAGCACATCCTGACCTCTTTGAGGAGCTGTCTGTGTCGGTCCCCATGTCCAAGTCACAGTTTGCAAGGTCAATGAGAGCGGCAGCTGTCCAGTACGAGGAGCTCACCAGGAGAGTCCCGGAGCAACTTCCACAAAACAGACAGGATGGCATCAAGCTCCAGGAGTCAGGTACTTCAACCACCAAACGAGACTTCCTGGAGTGGAGGAAGTGGGATCGTATTGGCGCAGCATGCGAGCCAAAATGCCGGGGTTGCCGCTGCGGAAACCGCCAGCCGGGCGGCAAAAGAATGAATGACTCTTGCTGAAGAGAGGGAACCTGAAGTTGTAAAAAGAGGCCTCACCTATGTCACAGGTGACCGCCACAGCAAGGAACCACATTACCACGCCAGGTATCCTTGGTTAGAAGATCCAGCTTCCTTGCCAAACAATAAAAGAACAGTCGAAGCTACGTTTCTCAGGACGGAAAAGCAACGAGCCAAAGAACCGATTGGAAACCTGCGTGCACTGCTCAGGTGCGCGACATGGTTGATCGAAGGGTTGAAATGAAATTGTCCGAGGACACGGTGTTCAACTGGAACGGGCCAGTTCCAGTCACATTATTGCTCCGAACCCGCCCTCTGTCACGACCCCAGTGAGACTCGTGTGGAACAGCAGCCAAACGTTCAGAGGCGTGAGCTTGAACGACCTGCTAATGAAAGGTCTAGATGTCCTCAACCAGATTCGATCTGTCCTACTCGGATTTAGGGGTAGGAATATACGCTGCTCTGGGTGACATTAAAAAGATGTACAATTCGGTTTGGTTGGAAGACCGGGAAGTGCACCTGCATAGATTCCTCTGGCGAGACTCCGAGGACGAGGAGCTGGGAGAATATGCAATCACAAGAGTGAGCATCTGAGACAAACCAGCAGGGGGCATTGCGCAGCTAGCAATGCGCGAAACTGCTAACCTCCCTACTTTCACCCACCTCAAGGAGGAGCGGCAGGTGCTCCAACACGACAGAATCGTCAATGACATTCTCACCTCCCACAACAACCTTGACCAGCTAAAATCCATTACGGCGAATGTGGAGCAGATCCCAAAGGCCGGAGGGTTGAAGCTCAAGCCTTGGGTCTTTTCTGGGCAAAGTGGGAGGAAAGAGTGCAATGACAAGCTGGGCCAAGGCAGGAACCATGGTCATGTCAAACTTGGAGGCGACGCTACGTTGTATAAAAACCAACAACCCATCTACCAGCAGTGACCACCTCGCGTGGGTTGAGTACGCCCACAACTCTCTGGTTAATGCTGCCTTCGGAAGATCTCCCTTCGCGTGCTCCTTTGGGAAACAACCCCCGCTGTTCCCCGAGCAAGATCGTGGTGCCGTCTGTTCCGGCCCATATCTGTAGGTGCCGCGACTTTGGGAGGACACACGCACGACCCTGTTCAGATCAGCCGATCGCAAGAGGAGGATTGTCGATCGATACCGGACTCCTGCGCCTGAGTATCGACCTGGGCAGATGGTGTGGCTTTCATCCAAAGACATCCCTCTCAAAAACGAGGCTAAGAAACTCGCCCCTCGCTTCCTGGAACCTTTAGGAGTCTAAAGTATCATCAACCTCACAGCGGTCCTACTTAAACTACCAAGATCTATGCACGTTTCCCAGTTAAATCCACTTTCCGTCAGCCCCTTTTGTCCTCCGACTGAAACCCCTACACGATCCCGGATCATTGCCAACCATCCGGCGGCTACTAGATGTGAAACGTCGGGACAGGGGTCGACTGGGCCCAGTGTTCCTAGGTTGCCAGTTCCATTATCCTGGACACTTCCCTCATCCAACACTTCCACCGGGACCATCAGGACAATCATGGAGGAACTTGCCTGGAGGCTTCCGTTGAGGGGAAGGGTACTGTCATTGTTCCTTCGGGTAATTCCCCATCTTGCTACTACCTCCTTAATTGGGCCTGATCGCTATGTATCCGTCTGGGGCGGCCAGAATGAGCATAACACTGACCACGGTCGATGCCCTCTGATCTTTTGTATGGAAGGTTTGAGCACATCCGGTGTGGTGTTCAGTAATAACCAAGATCGCCGTGTTGCTGGAACCAGACTCTATTGATAGGAAATCCATACACACCAGAACAAGTGGCCCCACTCTCTGCAAAGGAGATAACGGAATGGGCCTTGTAGGCAGCGTCTTCCTCCGAACACATCGAATGCGCGGTTTACACAGTCTTTACGCAGTCACGGTTTACAGTTCTCTTCGACCATAGTTTTCATTCGGGGTCAGTAGAAACGATCCAATCCCTAGATCTTTTCAACCCCCAATTAACCTGAATTATCATCAAATGACTTCAACACAATCCTCGATACTTCCCAGACTGAAGCAACTGGGAACGCGGAGAACTTTCTGGAGCAGACGTGACCCGGCACAGAATCTGGTTCCTCAACTGCCGTTTCGGCCAGTCTCTCCGCAGTAGAGATACGGCAGGGTGTTTCTTCATTTCAGCTTGGGCCATATCCGCTTCCGCAGCAGCCGACCAAACGGTGATTACACAAGGGTCATCTCGCTGAGCGGAGGTCACTCCCTCTGGAAGCAGCTCAGAGAACTGCTTTGCATCCAGAGTGGTCAGGCTTGTGGAATGGCGCAACCAGAAGTTCCCAAATGACCCACCGCTCAAACCAGCCCCGTGATGAATCCAGGCACGGGAACGCCCATCCACTCTCAGTCCATTTCCAGACCTTCATGCACACATGGGAGAAAACAACTGGATCAATGTTCCGGCCGCCCGGCCGGTACTTCAGGCTGAAATCATAGGCAGACAACGCGACGAACCAACGATGAACTTTGGCATCCAACTTTGCCAAGGTCAGGATGTAAGTCAATAGATCGGCTTCACAGACTGTCTCAATGTCAGAAACTCTAATTTTTGCGTGAAGCGCCCCCTTTCTGCCCGGGCGTCTCAGGAAACATCTCGCTGGCAGAACCCCAGTTCAGGACGTGCATGTAAATGAATTTAGGGGTGTCGGTAGATTTGGTTGAGTAATAAATATAAAGGTTGTTTCCTGTACGTTGATAATGAATGTACACAGCTTTTTGAAGGTGGTGGAAGCTATTCTGAGAACTGCTTGAAACCATTCTGATGTGCGTGTCAGATTTTTAGCGGGTTTGTGGTGCCCTCTTGGTGATGTGCACATATTTGAGGGTGCGCACCCACATGTTCGCAGATTTAGTGTGCGTGTTCGAACATGGGAACACGCGGATTTAGTGATGTCCGCTTTCAAATATCGGGGTGCATACGTGGCAGCACGTGATGGTCTTGCACATCAAGATTTCCACACGGGTTTTGGACTGGGTTCGGAGTTTTTACGTCGAGGCAGATTTTCAATGCGACTCATTTTTTGTTCTGAGATAATCTCATGCACATATGGGGTTGTTGTGCGCACTGATTTGGAACGACAATCGTGGTCCTTGGTGGTGCGCATGCGTTTAGGGATGCGCACGAGTTCATGGCTGTATTCCCGAACATGTGGGGGCGCACTTACCTGGGGACCAGATTTAGCGGTTTGTCGGCAACTATGGAGGGCACACGGCTTTGGGTGGGGGGATTTGGATTTGGGGGTGCACGCAGATTTAGGGTTGTGCTGTCGGAGGTAGGACTGCACACGGATTTAAGGTTGCATCCAGATTTGGGGTTTCGGCCGATCTGGAGGTGCAAACAAACAACTGGGTGGCTGGGGATTTTTTTTTAATGTTGATACAGCCATTTTCTAAACTGTTTGAAATGATTCTTGCTCTGAGACAAGATATTATGCATGTGAGGTGTTTGGGTGCGCACTGATTTGGGGCTGGCACAGATTTTCATTACTTTCGGGCTTTATGGCGATGTTTACCGATTTCGGTGTTCTCACAGATTTTTTGGAGACTGCGGATTTGGAGTTGTGACGGGTTTTAATTTCCGATACGTTTATAACCCCTGTACTTTGTCCTTTCAACGGGTGCACATAGATTTTGTGGTGCTCTCTTATTTCTGTGTTGTCGAATATGGGATCAGCGTACGCCAGCGGATTTGGATTTACACAAGAATTGTGGGTTGCGTGCGAGTGCTTATTATCGAGTCAGCCGTTTTGTGTACTGTTTGAAAATGATGCTTTGGGATTAGATGATCTGCATGTGGAGCTTTCACCTGGTTGGTGTGCAAAATGATTATGGAGTGCGCTCCTGTTTCAGAATGTGCGCAGATTTGTGGGTGCACACGGATTTGGGTGTTCACACTGATTTGCGGGTTGCTTGCGCATTTGGAGGGGCACACAGATTTGGGGTTGAACATGGATTTGGGATGTACACAGATTACGGAATGCGTCGCCCAATATGGGATGCACAGTAATTTGCAGATGTACACAGTACGGGGTACACACCGATTTGCGGATGTGAGCAATTGTGGTTCATTTGTCGAATATTGTGGTTCACTTGGATTGGGCGTCCATTCAGAATTGGGTGTGAATGAACGGGTTGACTATTTCGCTGCAAAAGCTGTTGAAGATTCAACTGTAGATTCAAACCTTCCACTTTGCAAATCAGGTTTTGAAAGGTTAAGAATTAAGGGCTTATTATAAATTTCGTGGGATACTGGGCACAAGGGGAGGCACCTTTAGAGAACCCCTGTGTTCGGTTCATGGGAGATCCGGGTAAAAACAAGAAGGGAAGGAATTATATTGATACGAGCTGAATTAGCCCGATTATAATGAATTATTCCTTATGTCGTGTTCGAAAACTTCATACTGGGTCATGTAGTTTTTGTCATTATGAAGCACTTGAACACACACTATTCAGGGTGAAGGTGATCAGGTAGACAGAAATGAAATACAGATTTCATTCCAATCGTTGGGGGCGGATATCTTTCATTTCAGTAGTGGGAATGAGTTTAATTTGATTCTCTCTATTGGGCTTCACGTGATACAATCTGTAGGATTTTTGGAGTGTAATTCAGTTTTCATTAGAACAAAGAAGCAGCAAGGGTTTTATTTCCCAATCCTCTACACCATATTCCAGTCCAGTTAGTGGCGGGAACGTGCATTAGTTTGGAGTACCAACCACAATGTATCCAATACCCGCCCTATTTATATGCACGTTAGCCAATCATTCAAGCGGAAGGCGGAAACTGGTGTGTTTGACATTTGATTATCCTACCAGCATCAGACTAGAACACCAGCTGTCTTGTGGGAAAGTCGGTCTGTGAGGTTGGTGGGCGGGAATAGGGATAAATGGACATATTCCCAGACCAATGGATAGCTGGCATTTCAAAGTAGTTCGTTGACTAACATCTGGCGAGTCCAGGACAGTGCTTTGCCCCTCCCCAGAAACACACTATCCTAATGTCCCAGACCTGCTGGTCAGTCGGACAGTCGGCCCCGGAATAACAACTGCGAGATCAGGCGGTGAATGTGAGAAGTTTGCCTCCGGACTGGAGAAATTGTGGTCGCGTCCGGCTTGGGCTCAGGACGCAGCTTTATTAATAAAATGAAGCACCGAGGGGACAGAATATTTCACCAACCTAATTATCTGTTCCCTGAATTTTGACTGAGTCACCGCGTAAATAAATGTGTTGGTGCAGCAGCTGAAATCACTCAGCAAAACCCCGACGTAGATAAAGATCCATTCAGAATCATTGAAACTGAATCCTTCCCCTGAGACCTGATAATATATAAAATTTACAACCACTGTCATCCACAGGAGGATGAAGCTGCCGGAGATGGTGAAGAGTAAAATCACAGACCTCCTCCTGCTCTCCATCTCCGGGTCACTGCAGTTCTCCCCCTTGCTCTGACCCTTTAGCCCCTTACGGACCCGACTGGCCACTAAAATGTGTCTAACTGTCAGAGCGTTGAGCAGCAGGATCCCAGCGAAAGGGAGGAATGGAACTAAAATCGTATCGACCCAGTCATATCCTATCCACCTGGGGTCAGTGAAAACATTGTCCCTGAGATCACAAAACCACGGTACATTGTCGATGATCACCCTGGGTTGCCGTGTGAAGTATCGGGGAACATTTTCCAGATAGAACAGTGCGCCGATTGTTGTTAGAACCACAGCTGCAGTTTTCCCGGTGCAATATTTTGTTTTCAGCTTCTGACAGCAAATGGCGACAAACCGGTCAAAGGTGAAAGCGACGGTGAACCAGACAGAACAGTTTGTGGCTGTGAACAACAGAACATCGATAACACTGCACACAGGAGTGATGTCCAGAAAACTCCACCGGAAGTAATAGGATTTGATTTGCCACAGAATGACCGCGGTGACAATGGACAGTAGATCCGCCGCTGCCATGGCCACCAGGTAGCGAGTGGTGCAGGTAGAGAGGCCGCACTTTCCCCGAGACAGGATCACAATTGCCAATAAATTCACTGCGTGTGGGAAAGGGGGAGAAAAGGAGGGAGAGGGGGAGGGAGACCAGGGAGAGGGGAGGTGGGAGGGCGAGGGAGCAGAGAGAGTGAGGGAGAGAGAGATAACAGACAGTGGGCATTACTGAACGCATTCCTCAAGGGATCGGGTTTCAGCTGAAGACCAGGCGTTGTGGAGTCAGTGCACGGCTGCTAACCTAACATGGAACACTGGTCACACTGTCTCTGACCTGCCTTCTTCAGTGTGGTGATAAGACAATGTGTGGACAATCGTCGGCGATAAAAGCGATCTTCATGAACAACATAGGTCGGTGCTGATCCCGATTCCTGTCCCTGACCTGGCCGGTTTCACTGATTTAACCGTGACTGACCTGGCCCCTGGGAACTCGAAAATGAGGGGGGCGATAAGGCATACAGAGGACAGGAACAAACACAAAACACTGGAGGGACTCAGCAGGCCAGGCAGCATTCTGTACATGGAATTGAACAAACTTTGGTATTGGGCCGAGACTTTTCTCCAGGATGAAGAGGTGTCCTGGTGAAAATTTACGACGCGTCTCAGAGGGAAAGCAGGAACAACTGAGCAACCTGAGGCTGAGCGGCTCCGTTAATGGATTAATTCCACAGCGCAGTTCAATTCGATAACTATCGTCAGCAGATCCGTGGACCCTGGTTCAGATGATCAGACCCAATTATTGACCGACAGGCAGTGAGATCCGAGTGTGACAGACTCCACAGGGAGACATGAAACACAGGACCAGGGGTTCTCTCTGATCGATAACTCAGAAACAGTGAACTTTACAATGTAAACACATCCCAGTCACAGCTTGCGGGAGAGCTGCCTGTCCCCACACTGGGACAACTCCGGACAGGGTGTCATTGAAGGCAAGAACAACGTTCGAGTCGATCCCGTGAGTTTGATGAGAGACAGGAGTTTAGCTCCGCTTGTCATTAAATATGAAAAGTCAGAGTGTTGAACTGACAGGATCAATATCTCTAACGGATATTTCTACAATGATCATCAAGTTAGAAGCTTGTCAGATTCACATGGTTAACACACAGAAATACCAAACATGAATTGCTCTGTTCACTCACCAGGAACTCCAATGACGGCGATGAACACGTACAGTATTTTCTCCACACTTCTGTACCTATCCAAAATTGCCGGCATTTTCTCTGTCCAATGACCTGTCCCCACTGTGCTACATGCGATCTCTTGGAATGAAATGTAAAGGCAGCCATGCCTACGGTTTTTAATACCATTTAGCGACTCCACAGGGACACATTTTAACAGATTTAAAAATAGCTGTTTTAAAATTATTTACAAACCAATTACGTCAGGCAGATGCAATCTCCGTGGTGACAGATTGCGATTAAATAATTAACTAGTGCAATGTTTGAACTGTTTGTGTGAATTAGTTTGTCCCAACAAAGGTGACTGAACCTTCAGTGGTTTCTTATCAATTCAATATTCTCCCACTCTAAATATGTACTTCAATGGAGCCAATTGAGAAACATTATACTGAAGTAAATTATGTCATTGTAGCTTGTCAAATTGTATTGAATCACCTACTATTATCATTCTCCTCGAGAGTATGAACTCTTGGATTAGTTTGTGTTTGGGGGACTCTAACCAAGTTGTCAAAAGTCTTGAACATCTTTTCTGTTCTATAAAAGAAAAATATCTTGTTAGTTAAGCAATTTTTAGGATTGCTCTCAAATTATTCCAGTCTTAACAAAATTGTTAATTTCAAATTCCCAAACGTAACGGTACACCAATGAGTAACTTTCTCCTGAAATGTAGGCATCTATCTCTGAATACAGATGCACGGATTTCCATCTGCTCAACCAGGATTTCACATTGCCAGTGTGGAATTCGGGTGTCCTTAATATCAATTACATGGAAAACAAATAAGGAAACACAACGAAACACACACGCACGCGCGCGCGCACCCACCCACCCACACACACACACACACACACACACACACACACACACACACACACACAAACACTCTCTCTCTCACACACACAAGACAGTACAAAAATCCATGTTTGTATCATTCTTTCATTCCTTCATTTCATTATATTTATTATCAGAATATGTATGCAGTACACAATCCTGTGATTCTTCTTCACCATATAGCCTCGAAACCAAGAAAAAACATCAACAACTCCTCTTCCGCACGAAATGCACAAAAACAAATAAAAACGCAACAGAAATATTGTCCCCAATTCCACAGCTGTTTCGTGCCACAAAATAATTGCAAAACTTAAAATAAACAGTGCACTTTCACACGTTACAAAGAAACGTGGGGGTGGGGGTGGATACAGCTGCGTGGGAGACTGACACAAAAATGCATTTTCAACACAAAAGTGAATTCAGGTCATAATAACATATTTACTTTGATCATCTTATTTTTTGTCCTTCGAAGCCAAAGTCACACGCCTCCTTCCACGTCCTCAGTTAGCATACAGCAAAGCAATCTGGGATAATGCAGGGTCTATTGAGCACATTACAAGATTAAATATATTAAAAAATCTCAAAGTTTCGAATGTATATCAACGGTACTCCCACACGTGAGTGTCACGTAAATTCATTCATAATAACTGCATCTTCTGTTTCCCAATGTGTTGCATTAAAAGCCAATTTAGGGTGGTTCGAGACTCTCCTGCATTATTAACCATATGTATATATATACACTACTATTTCTACTTCTACAGGAAGCTCATTCCACACAGCTACCACTCTCTGAGTAAAGAAATACCCCCTAGTGTTACCCTTAAACTTTTGTCCCTTAACTCTCAAATCATGTCCTCTTGTTTGAATCCCCCTTACTCTCAATGGAAAAAGCCTATCCTCGTCACCTCTATCTATCCCCCTCATAATTTTAAATACCTCTATCAAGTCCCCACTCAAACCTCTATGCTCCAAAGTGGGGGTCGGCAACCCGCGGCTCCGGAGCCACATGTGGCTCTTTTACGTCTGTGCTGCGGCTCCCTGTTGCTTTGGGAAATAATTGGTTGTGGCGACCCTTTTCCTGGCACATCTGAACCGACTCACAATTAGATAGTCTACGGGGGTTTGCGAGCACAGAGCTTTGGAGCCTCTGCGCCATGGGGGGCAGGTTGAGGGAGGCTTAAAAGTGAGGCTGAAGTTTTCGAATAAAGTTTTTTCCTACGACTGCAGTTACCGACTCCGTGTCGTAATTTTAGCGCTGCGTGTAGCACACCGCTACATGGTCAGTATTTAATTAAAATGTATTTTATGTTAGTTTGTTAGTTTTTGAAATGTAATTCTAAATTTGAAGATTATGGTGATCTTGTACAATCTAAATAAGACGTTGTGGCGACCCATTTCCTGACACATCCGAACCGGCTCACAATTAGCCAGTGTTCAGGCTGAGGGAGATAGCCTACGGGGGTTTGTGAGTACGTGTCTTTTGCAGCATCCGCGCCCATGGGGGGGGGGGGTGGGTTGAGGGAGGCTTAAAAGCAAGGCTGTTTAGTTCGAGTAAAGCTATCTTTGACTGCAGTTTACTGACACCGCTACAACGTGTTTTTATCGCTGGCTGTCCAGAGGGAAGGTGCTGAAACGCTTTGTCGCGTGTCTGGAAGAAGTGAAAACTTTCCTGGGCAGCAAAGGGCTCAACTTTCCTGAGCTGGAACAGCCAGAGTGGCTGGAAAAGCTACACTTCATGGTAGACATGACAGCGCACCTGAACACGCTGAACACAGCTCTTCAGGGGAAAGGACGTACAGCCCTGCACATGTTGGAGGATGTTTTGGCATTCGAGCGCAAGTTGACGTTGCTTGCCAGAGATTTACAGAAAGGCACATTGTCTCACTTCCCCAATTTGAGAGAGTTCAAACAAGGTGACGACATCATAAATTCGGAGTATTTACATTCTGCAATCATCGCAATGCAAACATCGTTTGGGAAACGCTTTTGTGAGTTCAGAGAGGAAAAAAACACATTATCCTTCCCGGTCACTCCCCTAAGCATCGATTCATCTCTACTGAATACGACTGCATTGTCAGGTGTGAGTCAACCTGAACAAGTATGATAAATATTTTAATTGCCTATTATTTTACGTATATTCATATGTTTTCATTGTTCAGTGAAATAGTCCTTTTATTTTTCAGGTTGACAGCTGGCTGACGTTATTTTTGGTTTGCTGCTGGCGGCAAATTTAAGTTTGGCGTTTTTCATAAATACAAGAAGGACTCAAATAGACGTTGAGTATTTTACTTAAAAGTAACCTTCAACCCAACGTCTTTTTTTCGGAGTTCAAAATGTTTTTGTTGCATGCAGAAATGTAATTTCGTTTTCTCTGCAGGAGTTCATCAATTTCATAAATGCAACACATTATAGTTTGTTTATACATAGCATAAAGGCAAAACAAAACTTTGTATGCAGTGTTATTTCATTTTAAATGTCAAACGGGTTTTGCGGCTCCCAGTGGTTTCTTTTCTGTGGGAAACGGGTCCAAGTGGCTCTTTCAGTGGTAAAGGTTGCTGACCCCTGCTCCAAAGAATAAAGACGTAACTTGTTCAACCTTTCCGTGTAAATAAGGTGCTGAAACCCAGGTAACATTCTAATAAATATGCTCTGTTCTCTGTCTATTTTGTTGATTTCTTTCCTATAATTCGGAGACCAGAACTGTACACAATGCTCCAAATTCGGCCTTACTAATGCATTGCACAATTTTAACATTACTCAATGCTCTGATTTATAAAGGCCAGCATACCAAAAGCTTTCTTCACCACCCGATCCACATGAGATTCCACCTTCAGCGAACTATGCACCATTATTCCTTGGTTCTACAGGTTCTACTGCATTCCTCAATGTCCTGCCATTTATCATTTATGTCCTATTTGGATTATTCCTACCCAAATATAGGATCTCACACTTATCAGCATTAAACTCCATCTGCCATCGTTCAGCCCACTCTTCTAACTGACCGAAATCACTCCGCAAGCTTTGAAACAAGCTTTCCACAACGCCATCTACCTTATTATCATCTACAAGAAATTTTATGGGGCGGATTCCTACTTTAGTTTCAACAAGGGGTCCAGCTGCATCATCCGACCATGTGGTGAACACACATGTAACTTGGAGACCCCGTAGGTAACTCTGGATTCAAGTCGTGGCTTTTCGTCAGCACCATGGGCATTATATTAACACAATTGACCTTCTTGGCAATAGGCCATCGTTACATGCTGACAAGTCCCAACCCACCTGGGTTGTGGGCAATCAATGCCAAAATAAACTTCGTGTCCAGAATAGCATCATTTCTTTGTGGATCCAGTATTCACAACAGGGGGAACGTAGATATTCCAACCACGTCTTTGACTACTCAGCCATTAGGTGGCGTTGTTGAGCTCATCCTGATTGGCCATCCCCACCCCCTTCTCCCTTCATTCTGCCACTGCAAACTTTGTTCTGTTATCGGGTCGTTTTCGAACCCTGTTTCCCCTTATCCTCCTCAGTACCTTTCTCCCTCACTCACTTTCCCTCATTCGCATCATCCTTCTGAGAGCCCATGCTTCAGCATGTGTGGGATTTGAATGGATCAATCATTTCACACACCCTTCTGCTTTCCTCGGTACTGTGCGATACCAAGTTCCTCGGCCAGTTCCTACTCTGTCACGGCGTCAAATTCTGCGTATCCAAAGTAGGACCAAAAACATTCGAGAAAACCGGCCACAACCTCATCACAAATATAGAAGGTTCCTTCCTTTTCACTGTCTGCAGTTATGCAAAACCCCCACTGTCACCTCTATTAGTCCAGCAGCTTCTAATGGTGCCTTCTGAACATCACCCCGTGTCCCCTAGGAGGGTGCCTGTTCCTCCGGCAGGGCTGAAGGGAAAGCTGAAGTTAGACAAAGAAGGGTTAGCTTCCCTTCCTCCGTTTCATACAAACCGTGAGCTATCCTGTCTGCTGAATGCACTGGAAAAGTTTCCGAGAATCATCTCATTCACCACTCCAGCACTCAATTGGGCCACGTCAAAGGGTCAGAATACCGTGTCACACACGCCCCACACCCCCGGCTCTGGTGTGTCCTGCAGTCCCTCCATTACTACAGGTACCATTGGGGCACCCACTCTCGGAAAAACCTGCTGGGAGGCGGGCCACTTCCCCAGTAATCCTGGCTTTGACACTGTTAGTCCCGGAGTGCAGGGACAAAGGATGGCGGACGTGGCTGTTCCTCATGGAGATCGACTGTAGTGGGTTCCCAGCACGGCCAGCATGGAGGTTGCTGTCTGTGCTGGGCCTTGATGAAAAGAACAACAAGGAAGCAGGATGGGGGAGGGAGCAGAAAGAGCCCCATACTGGGTATGGAGCTGGAGAGAGGGGTTGAGCTCGAGGTCAGGAACAGATGGGAGGAATGGACAGGAAAGGAGTGGAGGGTTATGGGCTGAGTGCGGGTAGGTGGGACTAGGTGAGATTAAGGGTTCAGCACGGACTAGGAGGGCCAAGATGGCCTGTTTCCGTGCTGTGATTGTTATATGGTTATATGGTTATATGGGCAGTGACTTGGCCCTGACTTCTGATCCACCAGCTGAACAGTGTAGAGGTTAAGGGTTGAAACACTCTATGAAATTTGGACACTACCTGACCATATCTGACCCAGGCCAAAGGCTACGATTACCTCATCAGGTGACTGAAGTAAGCAACCCGGTGTGTGATACAAGCGTCTCTTCATACGTTAAATCACCCCAATCTGCATCACCATCATCGTCAGTCCTCGCAGATATCACTCCTCTCCGAGCTGAGAGTTCACTTTGCAGATTTTCCATCTGCTTAAACACTTGCGATCAGCGCAGCCTTTCCTCTCATCTGCCGATTTCTTCATGACATTCACAACAGCCGTAAATCCCGACCCTGACTTTTCCTTTCTCTACTTCTGTATCCGCCTGTTTATACACCTCTTCAGTTTTCTCATTTTCTCTTGTTAATGTTCTCATGTTCTCATGTGGATCAAATTCCCCTGATCCTACTCTGTCAGAATTTCTAACTCTTCCCTACACTTGCACAATTCCTCCGCCAGTTTCAGTTTTTTCTCCCTTCACTTCAATTGGATCATCCAACAAACATCACATTACAATATTTTTAATCCCCTGTAATTTCTTTAATTTATTTTCACTAACTACTTTTCACAATTCTTTCTCCACAGTCCCGGACCCTTGGCTGTCAAACTTTTCTAACCACTCCTCATAATCTGACCAGTTCCTTCATAATTAACCATGAAAGTAATCTCTGAAATCCTCTGAATCCCTGGGTTCTGCCTGTCCTTTCGCTTTCACATTTTAATATCCTAACCTACTGTGTGGTTCAACTCGTCACCAGGGTCCCAGACCACTTTTCTTTCTTTTCGAGTTCACCCAGGGCGCGAAAATATGTTCACTGTTCATCAACTGAGATCAGTTTGGAAACTCACCAGGCAACTCGTAATTAATGACAGCTCGCATTTTATTTTTCCTACACAAACAACAAAATATCTACGTTGACCCCAGGCTAACATCTTAAAACATGAATACCACTGCTCCCTCTGTACTAATACACACCCTGACCACTTCTCAAATTCACAACACTGAAACAGGAGATCCCACTGTATCCAAATGATCGATCATTTCTTCTCCACTCCCTTCCTTGGGGGTTCTTCCTTGTGATAGTTAGTCTCAGGAGTTATCACACCTTTGCATTTGAAATTCTTTACTTGTTTTGAACCAAGTCTTATTTGAAACATTTGCAATAACTCTTATCAGTTCAGAAGACGCGTCTCATTCTTGTTGGCTGAGGTCCATCAGGCTGATGACTAACAGATTTCCATTGGATGTAGTCCAAGGACAACACAACTTCATGCCAAAGGGAATTGCTTTTGTTCTCCTCCACTATGGTTCCAAACAGACAAACTGTGTCGCTCAGACGCTCAGCAGAAATATCGAGATTCCTTCTGCAGAACTGCCACTGTACGTAATACACACCTTATCTCAGAGTGACTTCAGGTTCAGAGATAACGAGATTACTTCTGCCAACCTGACAGTGTACATAATACACAGATTATGTGAGAGTGATTTCAGGCTTACAATTGGAATACCGGAAACTTCTTGTGTTCACTTGATCTGATTAGGTTATCCCATAGCAATCAGTTCACAAAATGGGAGTTACAGAACAGCTTCACAAAATGGCAGCCTCTATTCCTTCGACCTCATGGCAAAAACACAGACAATTGATCACTCTACTTCCACTGTCATTGACCCATTCACGTTCGATGTTTTCTTGCATATGTTAATTCATTCAGACAGTGGGGTACTTTGGTGCAGAGCAGTCAGGATGGGATGCTCCTCCAGTCAGATGTGGGAACTCTGGACATCTGACAGTTTTCCGATGACTATTTACAGGAAGTGCACCCAATCACAGCGCCGGACTGACTGGTTCAGGGAGTTAGATGTACTCAGGGTCATTCGGGAGCCTGAAGACACTATCAATGAAACATCTGAAGAGATGGCCACACCCAGAGTACAAGCTTCGGACAGGAGAAGCGTGACCACCAGCAGAGGTAAGGGTCATTAGGAAGACAGCGCAGGGCTGTCCTGTGGGCATTCGCCTCAGCAGAACACTTTTTTGGATACTGCTGGGTGGATGGGGAGTTGATCCATTGGGGCATGGAAGCAATAGAAAGGCCGGCAGCACTCTCCACTCTGAAGCTTAACAGGGAAGTGTAAATTTAGCCCTTGTGGCAGTTATAGGAGATGATAGTCAGGGGAGAGAAAGGAGATTCTGTTGATGTGGACCGGATTTAAATTAGAACTGATTTCTGTGTCACAGATCCAAACCATTAAACTCCAGTCCCATTAAACGGGAACATTAGCCGAGGAATAACTCCCACGCCCAGTGACCAGAGTGCGGAACTGGGTTTGATAAACAGCAGCAATGATTGCCGAGTTCGGCACTAACAGTCACTTTTGAACTTGATTCAGCAACTGTGATGGTGAAATATCCAGGCTGTAGCTTGTCACCTGTTTAAACAGTTTCCCCAGTATGACCTCGGTAGTGCGTCACAAGGTGGGATGACTGAGAGAATCTCTTCCCACATTGGGAGCAGGAGAATGGCCTCTCTCCAGTGTGGACTCGTCGGTGTGTCTGTAAGTCGGATGACTGACTGAATCTCTTTTCACAATCAGAACAGGCGTACAGCCTCTCCCCAGTGTGAATACGCTGATGTATCATCAGTTGAAATGACTGGGTAAATCCCCTTCCACAGTCTGAGCAGGTGAACGGTCTCTCCCCATTGTGAACTCGTTGATGCACCTTCAGTTAATATGACCGAATGAACCCTCTCCCACAGACTGAGCAGGTGAACAGTCTCTCCCCAGTGTGAATTCGCTGATGTGTCTTAAGTTCAACTGACCGAGTAAATGCCTTCCCACAGTCTGAGCAGATGAACAGCCTCTGCCCAGTGTGAATTCGCTGATGTGTCTTCAGTTCCACTGACCGAGTGAATGCCTTCCCACAGTCTGAACAGGTGAAAGGCCTCTCTCCAGTATGAACTCGCTGGTGGGCCTGTAGCCTAGATGAGTCAGTGAATTTCTTCCCACAGTCTGAGCAGGTGAATGGCCTCTCCCCAGTGTGAGTTTGCTGATGTATCTTCAGTTCAAAGGACAAAGTGAATCCCTTCCCACAATCTCAGCAGGTGAACAGCTTCTCCCCAGTGTGAACTCGCTGATGAACATTCAGTTGAGATGACCGAATAAACCCTTTCCCACAGTCTGAGCAGGTGAATGGCTTCTCCCCAGTGTGAAGTGACTGGTGCCTCTGCAGTTGCGAAGACTGAGCGAATCCCTTCACACAGTCTGAGCAGGTGAACGACATCTTATCAGTGTGAACTCGCTGGTGTGCATGCAGGTCGGATGAGTGAGTGAAGCGTGAATCCATTCCCACAGTTCTTTCTCAATTCATAAGTCAAATGTCAGATGTGGTAAACCCCTTGCACAATCAATATAGTTGAAGAACTGATCTCCAGTGAACAAATGCTGGTGTGTTCTCAGCTCACCGGTTCCAGTGGATTTCAGTGAGTTACAACAGAAAACTTCATTTCAGACACAAAACACTTTTCCAGCTGTGATGACATAATTCTTCATCTCCAAGGATCAACAGTGATACATTGTTAAATGTATTAACTCCTATATAAATGTATAAATGTATTAACATCTATTAACTCCTTAAACATCTGGGCAGAGACAGCAAACTGACATGTTGTTCTGTTCAAAATCCCTGTACACAATTTTTGCCATTTCTAACCTGTAAAAAAGATTTACAAAAGACACTGTAAAGGGTTTTTTTTTTCTCTTTGTTACTGTTGGGAAAGGATTTCCTTTTGTTAACTAGCAGGAATGCTAATTTACTGATAACGAGAATGGTATTCCTTTGTAAACCAAATGGGGATTAATGTTCTTTCTTCTGAGTCTGTAAGCTTTTGTTGACGGGCTTTTGGGCAGATCAGCGCGAGGGGGTCGAGAGAGAGGACGCAATGCTCTAAGCTGGGTGAGGATCGGACCCCAAAGGGGGGTCCGAGGCCGGGAGATTCTCCGAGGAGTGGGGGGGATGAAGCTAGATGTGCTTGGTTGACCACTCGGAGGATCCTGAGCTGTTTGGAGAGTCGAGGAGTTCGGAGGGTCCTGAGCTGCGAGTCGAGGAGTTCGGAGGGGATCGAATGGTGGCCAGAAGACTTCAGAAATTGAGCTCCAACGGCTGTGCACGAAGTGGTTTGGACTTTGATAAGTTTGGCGCCTTTTCTTTAATTTTCTCTTCATATATACTGTATCGCTATTAGTTATAGTAACCTTAGTTACTAGTTAGTTATAGTAACCTTTATAAGTTGTACTCATTTAATCGCATATGGTGTACTGTCTGTTTTTGGGCGAGGCGGGGACATCACACAGCATCCACACCAGCTGATTACCCAGTTTGGTGGGGCCGAAGGCTGCTCCCCCTAGACGAGAACGAGCTGAGCGAGCCTGAGGCGACACAGGGGGTTACAAATATATATATATATATATATATATATATATATATATATATATATATACAAGGAAAAAAAAACAAAAGGCGCCAACTTATCAAAGTTCAGTCTGTTTAGTGCACTCGTTGGAGCTCAATCCACGAACCAATCGACCCATCCGGACGTCGCACCTGGGACCACCCCGGTGGTCTTACGAGCAGCCCAGCACACGTCCACCTTCCTCAGCGTCTTCCTCTCCTCCCCCAAAAAAACCCGCGAAAACCCCTCCCCCAAGTTCCCAGCATCACAAGACACAATGACATTCCCCATTGATTAACAAATGAAGACAATTACCATATCAGCCATTCTAAAGTGAAACAACGGCGAGAGAAACACTTATCCGACAAAGAAACATTCCTACTTGTAACAAACCAACGAGGCCATTTTGAGTAACATACCCAGGACATTGTACAACACCAATGAATGAAAGTCATCATTCAGAGAAGTGTATGGTCATGCACTTTGTTAGAGGCAATGTGAGTGCAGAATGTTTCCTCAATGGAGAGGAAATAACGTTTAAGAGTCCAAGAATATAAAAGCAAGGATGTGTTGTTGAGTATTTATAAAGTGTGGCCTCATTTGGACTGTTGACAGCAGATTCAGGCCCCTTATATAGAACAGATGTGCTTACATTGCAGAGCGTTCAAAGGAAGTTTACAAAAATATTTCAGGATTTATACGGTTTGTCAGAGAGGCTCGGGGCCTCTACTCACTGGAGTTCAGAATAATGAAGGGGCCTTCATTGAAATCTATCGATCATTGAAAAGCCTCGATAGAGTGGATGTGGAGAGTATGTTGACAAGAGTGGGGGAGTCTGAGACCAGAGGAGACAGCCTCAAAATCGAGCTTTGTTCTTTCAGAATGGAGCTGAGGAGGGATTTCTTTAACCGGAGCGTGGTGACTCTGTGGGATTTGCTGCTATGAGTTGCTCTGGAGGCCAAGTAATTGGGTTTATTTTAGGGAAGAGGGTGATGGATTCTTGATTAGTCAGGGCAGGAAGGGATATGGGTTGAAGGCAGGAGAGTGCGGCTGAGATGGAAATGGATCAGTTGTAATGAAATGATGGAGCAGACTCCATGGGCCAAACGACCTCATTCTGCTCCTGTATCTGATTAATTTTCACAGCCGATATATTATGAGATAATTTTAGTCTCCTTTCTGAACTCTGACATCACACTGTTACAGCGAAGATCAACTCAAGTTGGGGGAAAAACTCACCTTCCAACTGCTCATGGTGCCGGCAACTAGTCGGTCCATCTAATTTCCCAACAGTTTTCCTGCCTGTGTGAGAATGGGAATTTCAATCTGTGACTTAGCCCAGACTGATTCCTTCCATTAGTATTATTCTCTGTCCCATATTATTCTGAGCTGCGCAGTAACTGAAATGCTCCCATACAGAGAGCCTTTGCTGCCGCACAGCTGGTATTTTGTTGATGCCGTGCTGTTATCTGGCTGTTTAAACATTTAACCTTCAGACAAATGGTCGGTCCATACGATGTGAAAAAAATAAATTAGAGAAAATAGTGATATTATTTCAAGTTTTTTTTCATATACGACAGCACTACAAAGAGCATGTGATGTTACTTGGCAAACCCTGAAGAGTTTCAAATTACTCTGCCCCTCCGCACAGGTGATTGACGGTGGAGAGCCCATCAGAGGCAATGCCAATGAACATGATGGGGAGGGCAGATCCCCGCTCCTTCCTGCCGCCGAGTCTCCGAGCCTTTTGTCCACCGTGCGCACGCGCGAAACTCCCCGCTCCCCTTACGCATGCGCATGTGATCGTCTGGTCGCTGACGGCGATTTCTGGAACTGACAGGAGAGTCTGCAAATGCTGGAAATCCAAAGCGACTCACACAAAACGCTGCAGGAACTCAGCACCTCAGGCAGCATCTATAGAAAATTATAAACAGACGGCGTTTTTTTGGCAGAAAGCCTTCTGCAGGGTAAAAAAAAGCACGGGGGAAGATGCCAGAAAAAAAATGTGGAGGGGGAGGGGAAGAGGCGAGCTGGAAGCTGATGCCGGGTGTGTGGGAAAAGGTTGAGAAAGGGTGGGCTGGAGAATAAAGAATCTGATAGGAGAGGAGAGTGGACCAGAGAGAGGGCAGGACGAGGGTCCCGGGAGGAGTATAGGCAGGTGAGAAGAAGTACAAGATCAGAGTGGGGCATAGAGGGGGGAGACGGTAATTTGTTCTCCTGATTGGAAATCGATGTTCATGTCATTAGATTGGAGGGTATATAATGTGTTGCTCCTCCACCCTGGTGGGGGGGGTCACCTTGGCACAAGAGTTCCCAGCATGTCCAGAGTTCCCAGCATGTCTAGCTCTCATTAAACCTCTCCGGCTGGGGATCGCCATGCGGATGACAGATGACAGGGTGTAGGCCTCAATTTCCCAGCCCCCAACATACCCAATATCTCGTAGATGAGCTTAATCACAAAGTCTCGTCCCTGGTCACTATGTGTCCTCCATAATGCACAAAATACTTCTCGCATAGGACTTTCACCACCGTAGTCGCCCTTTGCTCCTTGATAGGGAACGCCTGAGCATACCTGGTGTAGTGGTCTTTGAAGACAAAGATATTCGCCGCATTGCTGGCATCGGGTTCAATGACCAAGAAATCGGTACAAACCAGGTCCAGCGGCCTCTCACTTTGCAAGTGTGACACAGGAGCAGGGGCAGGAACACTCTCCCACTCCTCGCCCGTCTCCTGTTCCTCATGCTCCCGTCGTGACGAAGCATCCGCAGCGACATTCCTGCTTCCCAGCCAGCACTTCAGGCTGAAATCAAATACCAACAAGGCCGCCAATCACCGATGGCCTGCAGCATCCAGTTTCACCGAAGTCAGGATATAAGTAAATGGGTTTTTGTCCGTCCTCACCTCAAAGCAGGCTCCGTAGAGATAGTCACTCAGCTTATCCACCATTGCCCACTTCAACGCCAGGAACTCCAACTGATGGGTGGGAGAGTTTCTGTCGGAGGGCGACGAACTCCGGCTGACAAACGCGACAGGTCTCAACCCGGTGTCCTGAGCTTGATACAAGACGGTCCCTAATCCCTCTTGGCTGGCATCGGTGTACAGTACATAGGGTAAACGGGGTCCGCAAAAGCCAGCACCGGTGCCTGGGTCAGCAACTCTTTCAGCGATTTAGAAGCCTCCTCCCATTTTGCCTCCCACCTCTGTCCGAAGGGCTCCGACTGTCCGAGATATTCTCCAACCTCCCGGCCCCCTTTTCCTTTCTTCCCCTTTGGAGGGTAACCACGCAGAAGCTGGTTCAAGGGGTGACTCACTATGGCGTAGCCCTTCACGAATCTCCGATAATAACCACAGAATCCCGAGAACGAGCGCAGAGCGCTCACAGTCCGAGGCCTCGGCCACGGGGTCACCGCTTCTATCTTATCTGGGTCTGCAGCTACTCCAATCTGCAAGATTATGTGTCAAACTTAGTTAACAGACGTCTTGCAGAACTAGCACTTGTCCAGGAAGAGTTTTAACCCTTCCTACTTCAGCCGACTTAGCACCTTCAGCAGCCTCGCTTCGTGTTCTTCCAAGGTGGCTCCAAACACAACCAAATCATCCAAATACACCAACACTTCAAGCAAATTCATATCCACCGCCGTCTTCTCCATGACCATCTGGAAGGTGGCAGGGGCTCTCGATATGCCCTGGAGCATTCTTTCGAACTGGAAAAATCCCAGAGGGCATATAAATGCCGTCCTCTCTTTGTCGGCCTCACTCATCGGGATCTGGGAGTATCCACACCTCAAGTCCAGCACACTAAACCAATTCGCTCCACTCAGACAGGCCAACGCGTCTCCGACCCTGGGGACCGTATACCGGTCAGGGACAGTGCGCCGGTTCAGGGTCCTATAGTCCACACACATCCGTACCTTTCCGTTCTTCTTCCGGGCCACTACTATTGGGGACGCATAGGGGCTTCCGGACTCAGTGATGATTCCAGCTTCCTTCAACTTGCACAAGTGCTGCCGCACGTTTTCCACAACGGGGCCGTTCGCCGTGACCTCTCTCTGAACGGGGTGTCCTCAGTCACTTGGATGATATGGCGAGTGCTCTTGGAACAACTCACATCAAACTCACCAAGAGCTTTCTCATCTTCCTGCTTCAACATCTTCTCCACCGGCCTGCGTTTCTACTCCGGCGGCACAGGAGAGTCCCCAAAGTTAAAGGCCTCAGCGGTCAGCTTTCCTCTGTTTTCCAATCCTTCCCCCTAAGTGGGCCTCACAGGTGCGCTAGACATTGCCGTCACCGGGAACAAATGCGCCAGCGACATCGCTCTTTTAAAGGTGATTTCTCAAAGGCGAATCCTTAAAGGTGGTTCCTGTCACTCACAATTATCCGCCTGGCCTGTACCACCGAGGGCCTCTGCACTTCGGGCCTCACCAGCTCCCCAGCCGGAAATCGTGTCTCCCCCTCGAGGTCTTCCAGGGCGTCCACTAAAACGGCATCGCCATTAGGGGGTTCCCATCACTCTTGCTACTTCCTCGGGCCTTATTATCACAGGCTTGGACTGGGTGCACCTTACAGACCCTCGCTTAAATTTAATTTCCAGCCCAGCGCGATGCCGCAATTCTTTAAAATCATCGGGAAACGCTGGGTGCACTACCCGGGCCCCCAAGCAGTTCTCACTCGCCCTCTCCTAGCAGGCGCCCATGAGCCTCTGCACGACAGGCGTGTTGGTCCCCACCAGGATTGAAGCAACCCCCCCGTCTCAACTGGGTCCGGACAAACCAGCGATAACGTCTCCAAAATTTCAGACACTCCCACATTGGCTTCTGAAAACTCCAGTTTCACCGACAAATACCCGTCATAACGATAATCCGTAGCACTGACGTCCCAAATCCCCACTGCACGGAATGGGGTCAATGGCAAATGCATTAATTACTGGTTGTAAAACGAACGGTATAGTAGGGTGACCTGCGTGACCCTTCCGGAATAGGGTCTTTTGCTTTCGGGGGTTCCTAGGTACATTGCTGGGAACGTGTTCACTTACAGACACCAACCGTTCCCTCACTGGGTCTCCTCTAGGTTTCACGAAACCTCTCCCTTTTTGGATATCCGGGGACTCGTCCTCCTAGAGGCTCCCGGCCGCTCACATTCCCGTTGGATGTGGCCCTCCTCCCCGAAGATACAGCACACCCCCTGCCTCTCAGACTCTCCGGAAATGTCCTTCTTTCCCGCAGTTGTAATACACTCTACCAGCCGCCCCTCTTCTCGCAGACGTCCCGCCACTTGCAGCGTCCTGCGCTCTCCGTCCTCTAGGAGGGCGGGGGGTGGGGTGAAGCCCTTCCTCCGACCCCACAGCCCTCAGCTCGGCCACCACTTCCTTTATCAGTTGCGGGATGGAGCCGGCTCCTCTCCCATCCCCACCGGTGGCTACAACTGAGGATTTACCCTGCTGACAGAGTCCTCCCGCGGCTTCAACGTGCGCTCATCCCCCCTCACATCTCTGATCAGATGAACGAACTGTTTTATAAGACAGCCGGAGACACCAAGCAATCTTGTCCTCGGCCTCGGCACCCCAAAATCCAATTTCTGATCCAGCTCTTTCAGTTATCCTCACTCCCCTGCTTCTCCCCATAACCTTTACTTCTCTCCATAAACCTTTAATTTAACTTTTAATAGCTAATCAAAAACCTATCTATCTCTGCTTTAAATGTACCTAATGACTTGCAGCTCCTGGCAAAAATTCCACAGATTTACCACCCTCTGACTAAAGTAATTTCTCCGCATGCCCTCTTTTCCTAGGTTCCCTTTTCATGGGAAATAACCTAGCCATATGTAATCTGTTCCTGCTTTTTACAATTTGGAGTCTTTCTATGAGATCCCTCCTTATTCTAGTGAACTCCAGCGAAATCAGTCTTAGAGCTGCCAGACATTCCTCATACGGTGACCCGTTCATTCCTGTAATCCTTCTTGTGAATATTCTCTGAACCCTCTCCAATGTCATTATTACGTTTTTAAAATAAGGAGCCCAAAACTGCACACAATACTCTAAATGTGGTGTTCGAAGTGCTTGTAGAGCATGAACATTGCATCCCTGTTCTTACATTCCAGTAAAAAACACCTGCACCCGGTGTATCGAGCTGCAACTCCTTAGAGACAGCGTTGGGGAACTGGAGCTGCAGCTCGATTACTTTTGTCTGGTCACGGAGAGTGAGCATGTGATAGAGAGGAGCTATAGGAAGGTAATCACCCCGGGACCACATGAGACAGAGAAAAGGGTAACCGTTAGGAGAGGAAAGGACAAGAAGCCGGTAATAGAGAAACACCGGTTGTTGTACCCTTAACCATAAGTATTCCTGCTTGAGTACTGTTGGGGTGTGATGGCCTACCTGGGGGAAGCAACTCTGGCACAGAGTCCGGTCCAGTGGCTCAGACGGGTAGCGAATGGAAGAGGGTGACAGCAGCGATAGGGGTCAAATAGGCGATTCTGTGGACACCGGACAGAACCGCGAATGGCAGTTTGCCTCCCAGGTGCCATGTCCGGGATGTTTCTGATCGCGTCCACGAAATCTTGAGGTGCGAAGCAGAATAGCCGGAGGTGGTGGCACATATTGGTATCAACGGCAAAGGTAGGAAAAGAGAGGAGGTCCTAAAAAAGGACGACACGGAATTAGGAAAAAGTTAAGAAGTAGAAACCCAAAGGTAGTAATCTCGGGATCACTGACTTTAAGTTCAGGAATAGAATGAGATGGAACATAAATGCGTGGCTGAGGGATTGGAACAGGGGGCAGGGATTCAGCTTTCTGGATCATTGGGACCTCTTCTGGGACAGTGTGACCTGTACAAAAAGGACACTTTGCACTTGAATCCGAGGGGAACTTTCCTGGCGGGAAAGTTTGCTAAGGCTATTGGGGAGAGATTAAAGTAGAATTGCTCGGTGGTGGGACCCAAACTGAAGTGATGGAGGAAAGGGAGACTGGCTCAAAAATGGAGTAACTTTGGAGACAGGATTATGTGGTAGAGAGCGACGCACTCGTTCCAGTGATTGAGATGCGTCTATTTTAATGCTACGAGCATCATAAATGAAGTGGATGAGCTTAGAACGTGGATCAGCAGTTGGAGCTATAATGTTGTGAACATTACTAAGAATTGGATGGTGCACGAGTAGGAATTGCTACTTCAAGTGTCAGGTTTTAGATATTTCAGAAAGGACAGGGAGGGAGGCGAAAATGAAGGTGTCAGTAACTCAAGTGGGTGTTTTCTTTTTATAGATTACCGAAAAGCAACAGGAACATTGAGGAGCAGATGGGAAGACAGATTCATGAAAGAAATAAAAAAAACAGGGTTGTTTTTGTTGAGAGATTTTAATTTCCCAAATATTGATTAGCATCTCCATAGAGTGACGGGTGCAGATGAGGTGGGGTTTGTTAGATGTGTTCAGGAAGGTTTCTTGACACAACATGTTCACAGATCAGTCTACTAGAGGAGAGGATGTAGTTGATCTGGTATTGGGAAATGAACCTGGTCAAGTGTCAGGTCTCTCAGTGGTAGAGTATTTTGGATATAGTGATCGCAATTCTATCTCATTTACCATAGCATTGGAGAGAGATAGGAATAGACAAGTTAGGGAAACGTTTAATTGGAGTAAGGGGAACTATGAGGCTATCAGGTAGGAACTTGGAAGCATAAATTCAAAACAGATCTTCTCGGGGAAACGTACTAAAGAAATGCGGCAAATGTTCAGTGAATATTTGGTGCAGTTCTGCGTTGAAACTTTCCAATTAGACAGGGAAATGATGGTAGAGTACGGGAACCGTGGTGCACAAAAGCTGTTGTAAATCTCGTAAAGAAGAAAAGAAGAGCTAAGGAAAGGTTCAAAAACTAGGTAATGATATAAATCTAGAGGATTATAAGGCTAGCAGGAAGGAGCTTAAGAATGGTATTAGGAGAGACAGAAGGGGCCATGAGAAGGCCTTAGAAGATATGATTAAGAAAAAATTCAAGGGATTTTACAAGTATATGAAGAGCAAGAGGATAAGACGTGAGAGAATAGGACCAATCAATTGTGACAATGGAAAAATGTTTATGGAACTGGAGGAAATGGCGGAGGTATTTAATGAATACTTTGCTTCAGTATTCCCTTTGGAAGAAGATCTCGGTGATTGTGGTGTGAGCTGCAGTGGACTGAAAAGCTTCCGAAAGTAGATATTGAGAAAGAGGATGTGCTGGAACTTTTGGAAAGCATCAAGTTGGATAATTCACCGGGATCGGACGGGATGGACCCCGGGTTAACGTGGGAAGCGAGGGATCAGGTTGGATAAGTCACCGGGATCGGACGGGATGGACGCCAGGTTAACGTGGGAAGCGAGGGATCAGATTAGATAAGTCACCGGGATTGGACGGGATGGACCCCAGGTTAACGTGGGAAGCGAGGGATCAGATTGGATAAGTCACCGGTATCGGACGGGATGTACCCCGGGTTAACGTGGGAAGCGAGGGACCAGATTGGATAAGTCACCGGGATCGGACGGGATGGACTCCAGGTTAACGTGGGAAGCGAGGGATCAGATTGGATAAGTCACCGGTATCGGACGGGATGTACCCCGGGTTAACGTGGGAAGCGAGGGATCAGATTGGATAAGTCACCGGGATCGGACGGGATGGACTCCAGGTTAACGTGGGAAGCGAGGGATCAGATTGGATAAGTCACCGGGATCGGACAGGATGTACTCAGGTTAACGTGGGAAGCGAGGGATCAGATTGGATAAGTCACCGGGATCGGACGGGATGGACCCCAGGTTAACGTGGGAAGCGAGGGGTCAGATTGGATAAGTCACCGGGATCGGACGGGATGGACCCCAGGTTAACGTGGGAAGCGAGGGATCAGATTGGATAATCACCGGGATCGGACGGGATGGACCCCAGGTTAACGTGGGAAGCGAGGGATCAGATTGGATAATTCACCGGGATCAGACGGGATTGACCCCAGGTTAACATGGGAAGCGAGGGATCAGATTGGATAAGTCACCGGGATCGGACGGGATGAACCCCGGGTTAACGTGGGAAGCGAGGGATCAGAATGGATAAGTCACCGGGATCGGACGGGATGGACCCCGGGTTAACGTGGGAAGCGAGGGATCAGATTGGATAAGTCACCGGGATCGGACGGGATGGACCCCGGGTTAACGTGGGAAGCGAGGGATCAGATTGGATAAGTCACCGGGATCGGACGGGATGGACCCCAGGTTAACGTGGGAAGCGAGGGATCAGATTGGATAAGTCACCGGGATCAGACAGGATGTACCCCAGGTTAACGTGGGAAGCGAGGGATCAGATTGGATAATTCACCGGGATCGGACGGGATGGACGCCAGGTTAACGTGGGAAGCGAGGGATCAGATTGGATAATTCACCGGGATCGGACAGGATGTACCCCAGGTTAACGTGGGAAGCGAGGGATCAGATTGGATAAGTCACCGGGATCGGACGGGATGTACCCCTGTTTAACGTGGGAAGCGAGGGATCAGATTGGATAAGTCACCGGGATCGGACGGGATGTACCCCGGGTTAACGTGGGAAGCGAGGGATCAGATTGGATAAGTCACCGGGATCGGACGGGATGGACCCCGGGTTAACGTGGGAAGCGAGGGATCAGATTGGATAATTCACCGGGATCGGACGGGATGGACCCCCAGGTTAACGTGGGAAGCGAGGGATCAGATTGGATAAGTCACCGGGATCGGACGGGATGGACCCCAGGTTAACTTGGGAAGTGAGGGATCAGATTGGATAAGTCACCGGGATCGGACGGGATTGACCCCAGGTTAACGTGGGAAGTGAGGGATCAGATTGCTGAGCCTCTGGCAATGGGCTTGGCAGCATCAGTGAGGACGGGAGAGGTTCCGGAAGATCGGAGCCTTGTGGGTGTTGTTCCCTTATTCAAGAAAGGGAATAGGGAGAGGCCACGGAATTATAGGCCAGTGAGTCTCACTTCGGTGGTTGCTGCGTTGAAGGAGAAGATCCTGAGAGGCAGGATTTATCTACATTTGGAGAGACAGAATATGATTCGGAATAGTCAGCATGGCTTTGTTAAAGGCAATTCGTGGCTTACGAGCCTGATTGTATTTTTTGAGGATGTGACTAAGCACATTGATGAAGGTAGATCCGGAGATGTAGTGCATTTGATCAAGTACCCCATGCAAGGCTTATTGAAAAAGTAAGGAGGCATGGGAGCCAAGAGGGCATTGCTGTGTGGATCCAGAACTGGCTTGCCTACAGAAAGCAAGGAGTGGTTGTAGACGGATCATATTCTGCTTGGAGGCCGGTGACCAGTGGTATGCGTCAGGGATCGGTTTTGGGACCCCTACTCTATGTGATTGTTATAAATGACCTCGATGAGGAAGTGGAGGGATGGTTTAGTAAATTTGCTGATTACACCAATGTTGGGTGTGTTGTGAACAGTTTGGAGGGCTGTCAGAGGTTATAACGGGACATTGTTAGGATAACAAACTGGGCCGAGAATAGGCAGATGGAGTTCAACCCAGATAAGTGTGAGGTGGGTCATTTTGGTAGGACAAATATGACGGCAGAATATAGTATTCATGGTAGGACACTTGGCAGTGTGGAGGATCAGAGGAATCTTGGGGTCTGAGTCCATAGGACGCTCAAAGCAGCTGCGCAGGTTGACTGTAGTTAAGAAGGCGTAAGGTGTATTGGCCTTCATCAATCGTTGAATTGAATTTTGGAGCCGAGCGGTAATGTTGCAGCTATATAGCACCCTGGTCAGACTTCACTTGGACTACTGTGCTCAGTTCTGGCCGCCTTATTACAGGAAGGACGTGGAAACCATAGAAATTGTGCAGATGAGATTTACAAGGATGTTGCCTGGATTGGGGAGCATGTCTTATGAAAACAGGTTGAGTGAACTCGGCCTTTTCTCCATGGAGCGACGGAAGATGAGTGGAGACTTGATAGAGGTGTACAAGATGATGAGAGGCATTGATCCTGTGGATAGTCAGAGGCTTTTGCCATAGCTAAAATGGCTAGCACAAGATGGTATAGTCTTAAGGTGCTTGAAAGTAGTTATAGAGGAGATGTCAGGGGTATTTTTTTTCGCAGAGAGAGGTGTGGAATGGGCTGCCGCCGGTGGTGAAGGAGGCGGATATGAGGAGATAGAGGACTTTTAAGACACTCCTGGATGTCTTAAACGTCTACATGGGGCTTAGAAATATCGAAGGCTATGGGTAGTTCAAAGGACTTGTATTCTGCTGTGTGTTTTCTATGTTTCTATGTTTCTATACCTATAGAAATGTACACCAGCATTAATTTGTTTCTTCACCACCGACTCAACTGGAGGTTAACCATTAGGGTTTCCTGCACAAGGACTCCTAAGTTCCTTTGCATCCCTGCATTTTGAATTTTATCCCCATCTAAATAATAGTCTGCCTGTTTATTTCTTCCACCAAAGTTCATGACCAGAATCATTCCTACATTTGCCATTTCTCTGCCCATTTCTCTAAACTATCTAAGTCTCTTAAGGAGACTTAACGGATTTAGATTTCAGACTATGATTTTCAGACAAACATGTGGAATGTTTCAGGTCTGATTAGCGTTTAGGGATCGGGATGTCACTGGTTTGGAGCTCATGTTATATTTCAGGTTAAGGATGTGGAGTGGTAGGGGTCAGATTGGCGTTTGGGGACATGGATCTGGTGTGCGAGATGTCTGGTTAGGTTTTACGGAGAGGGAAGTGTGGTGCTGGATTTTAGATTAGATTCGAGATTAGGTTGAGAGATGAGGGGTGTCGGAATTTGTTAGATCTCAGATTAAAGTTTCGGGACAGCGTTGTAGGATGCAGGATGTTCGGTACACACACACACACACACACACACACACACACACACACACACACACACACACACACACACACACACACACACACACACACTCACTCACTCATTCACCACAATCTTTCACGATCTCCCAGTCTCTCTTTACCCATCCCCCACGGAAGCACTCCACTCGGCCAATCCCAGACTTCTCTCTCTTGCAAGCAGTTTCCAATCTCCCTCCATTTTCTTGCGGTCCACAGCACTGCTGCTTCCAATGCCCCTTTCAATAGGACGACCGCCCGGGAATAACAGCTTGGAGACTAGACGGTTAATGAAAAGATCTGCAGCCCGGACTGGATACATTGAAACGTATCTGGGTTGAGCTCAGGGCGCGACTTTATTAATGAATTGAAACACCGAGGTGATCGGGTATTTCACCGCGCTGATCGCCTGCTCCCTGAATTTTGACTGAGTCACCGCGTAAATAAATGTGTTCGTGCACAAGCTGGAATTCCTCAGCAAAACGCCGACGTCATGAAATATCCATTCGGAATCATTGAAATTGAAACCGATTTCTTTCACCTGATAATAAATGAAATTTACAACCAGTGTCATCCACAGGAGGATGAAGCTGCCGGAGATGGTGAAGAGTAAAACCACAGACCTCCTCCTGCTCTCCATCTCCGGGTCACTGCGGTTCTCCCTCTTGCTCTGACGCTTCAGCCCCCTACGGACCCGATTGGCCACTAAAATGTGTCTGACTGTCAGAGCGTTGAGCAGCAGGATCCCAGCGAAAGGGAGGAACGGAGTTAAAATCGTCTCCAGCCAAGCCTGTGCTACCCAGCCGGGATTACTGATAATATAGCCTTTAAGTTTGCAGAACCACGGTACATTATCTATGACCAATTTGGATTCCCAGAGGAAGTACCGCGGAATGTTTTTCAGACAGAACAGTACACCAGTTGTTGTTAGAACCACAGCCGCAGTTTTCCCGGTGCAATATTTTGTTTTCAGTTTCTGGCAGCAAATGGCGACAAACCGATCAAAGGTGAAAGTGACGGTGAACCAGACAGAACAGTCTGTGGCTGCGAACCTCAGCACCTCGGTAACACTGCACACAGGGGTGATATTCAGAAAACTGGACATAAAGTAATATTTTTTCATTCGAAATAGAATGATCTCGAAGACAATAGTCAGTAGATCAGCCGCTGCCATGGCCACCAGGTAGCGAGTGGTGCAGGTAGAGAGGCTGCACCTTCCCCGGGACAGGATCACAATCGCCACTAAATTCACTGGAGAGAGAGAGAGAGAGAGAGAGAGAGAGAGAGAGAGAGAGAGAGAGAGAGAGAGAGAGAGAGAGAGAGAGAGAGAGAGAGAGAGAGAGAGAGAGAGAGAGAGAGAGAGAGAGAGAGAGAATGTGTAAACAGCTGCTAGTCCAACATCTGACACGCCTCACACTATCCCTGAACTCTTTTATTCACTGTGCAAATAAGGAGATCTGTAACTGATCGTCAGGGCTAAAATCCAGCTGCATGAACGACAGCATTTGATGCTAATCCTGATTCCATCGCTGATGGGGGCCGGTTTCTCTGACTGAGCCGTGACTGAGCAGGCCACGAGGAACTCGGCATCTGGTGGGACTGAGGAGGGGCAACGCACACAAAGCACTGGATGGTCACGGCAGCTCAAGAGCTTTTATTGAATTGAACAAACACTGACCGTGTCGGGCCCTTCTTCAGGACGAAACGATGCCCCAATTTACGACGGGTCTCAGAGGGAATGCCGGGTCAACTTAGTAAACAGAGGCTGAGTGGCTCCGTTATTGGATTAATTCTACAACGCAGAGCAATTCCATAACACACTTCAGTTTGTCCGAGGACACTGATTCTGGTGATGACCCAATTATTGACCAGCAGACAGTGGGATCCGACTATGACAGACTCAGCAGGGAGACATAAAACACAGGACCAGGTGTTCAGTCTGATCAATATCTCAGAGACAGTCAACCTCACAATGTAAAACCCTCGCAGTCCCATCTTCGGAGGAAAGTGCCTTTCTCCTGCAGAGTTATAAATCTGGACGGATTCGCATTAAAACCTTTCCAGTCAGAGAGCTGCGATGGGACTATTCTGGAAAAGGTGTCATTAAAGACACGGAAAATGTCCGAGTCGATCGATTGCGGCGGAGTAGAGCCAGATGTTTTGTTTCATTGGTCATTAAATATGAAAAATCCGATGCCGAATTGACTGGATTGATATTTCTGACGGATATGTGTGCAATAATCATCAAGTTGGAAGCTGGCAAACTGATCGTAAACAGGTTAATACACAAAAATACCTAACATAAAGTGTGCACACTCACCAGGAACTCCAATGACGGCAATGAACACGTACAATATTTTCTGCACACTCCTGTAACTGTCCCACATTGAAGACATTTTCTGTGCCCGGTGATTCGTCCCCCGTGCTGCCGGCGATCTGTCGGAATGAAATGTTAAGGCAGCAGAAGCCAAGGGTTTTATTACCATTCAGCGACTCCACCGGGACAAATTGCATCGGATTTAGAAAGAAAGATTTTAATTTCCAGACGGATTACGTCAGACATGTGCAATTCCCATGGTGCCCGATGGTGATAAATTCAGTGAAATAATTGGGAAACTGGAAACAGTGGATAATGTGACGTTACTAAGGCCTGTGAATTGGGAGTGGCATTCATCCATCAAAGGGAACATTGTTTCAAAACACCATCTCTTGTTTGTGTCGGTGCGGCTTCCGTCCATCGTTGGAGGAATTCGTATAGAAGATCCTCTGGAGGAAAATTACCCCTCACACTGATGCTTCGCCAGTTGTGATCGCACCTCGTCTGAATGCGAACTGAAACACGAAAAATCTGCAGATGCTGGAAATCAAATGAACCCTCACATTTCAATTCTGCTTTTCTTTCCCATTCCGACACGTCAGTCCGTGGCATGCTCTACTGCCGCGATGAGGACACACTCCGGTTGGAGGAGAAACACCTTATATTCCGTCTGGGTGGGCTCCAACCTGATGCCATGAATATTGATCTCTCGAACTTCCAGTAATTCCTCCCCCCCTTCACTATTACCTATTCTCGAGTCCATCTCTCACCTTATCTCCTCACCTGCCTATCAACTCCATCAGGTTTCCTTGCCTTTCTTCCATGGTCTTCTATTCTGTCTTTCGGACTTCTCCTTCTCCAAACAACTATTTCCTTCACTAATTAACTTCCCAGCTCTGTACCTCACCACTCCCACACTCAACTATCACTTACGAGTTTGTAGGTTTTCCTTCCTTCCCACCAACTTCTTGCTCTGAATTCTCTTCTCTTCAGTCCTGATGAAGGATTTCGGACCGTAGCGTCGACTGCTTGCTCTTTCCCATAGATGCTGCCCGGCCTGCTGAGTTCCTCCTGCATTTTGTGCGATTGCTTTGAGTGCAATCTTCTCCCTCTTTCCTGATTACCTGAAGAGAGCTTTCGGCCCAGAGTGTTGAGCCAAACACGACACCACATCCTAACTACTACAGATCACCCGTCTCCCTACATTACCGCCGGTCGGTGCATGAGCCCTCACAACACTAACCGGACATTTGTGTTCTCTCTTCTCAGAATATTTAATCATTTGCACTAATTTGTTTGTCCCAAAAAAGCTGTGATTACATCGTAAATATGCACTTTAAAGGAACCATTTGTCAGAAACAAAATATGGAAGTAAATTATGTCATTGTAGCTTGTGAAATTGTATTGAATGAGCTATTGTTGTAATTCTCCTCCAAAAATTAAACCCATGATACATTTTATGTCTGGGGGTCTCTACCTAGAAGGTCTCTAGGAAAATGTCTGTATGTGGTGATGAATAAACACTTTCCATCAACTTCACCAGGACCCAATCCTAACCTCACTCCATGGGTTGCAAACTCAGCAGTATAAGCTGGCGGGGGGGGGGGGTGAATATGTAACACCTCTCAGCAGCCAAAGAACACGACAGAGAGCTAAAGAGGGGGAGAAGGAAATTTAGTTGTCGATGTGTCTCCATCCGTGGCTGTTTATTCCTTTGACTGTGTATCTATATGTGTGGGTCCCTGTGTGCGCGCGTCTGCTGTGATTGTGTGTGTGTGTGTGTGTGTGTGTGTGTGTGTGTGTGTGTGTGTGTGTGTGTGTGTGTGTGTGTGTATTCGTGCGCGCCCACTTGTGTGTGCGTGTGTATCTGCGATGTCGCGTGCCTCTGCGTCTGTTGCGTGTGGGTGTGTAAGTGTGT
Organism: Hypanus sabinus; assembly: GCF_030144855.1. NCBI lineage: Eukaryota > Metazoa > Chordata > Chondrichthyes > Myliobatiformes > Dasyatidae > Hypanus > Hypanus sabinus. The sequence goes on from NW_026778979.1 coordinate 1,918,822, forward strand.
TCCAACCTGATTCTATGTGTGTGAGTGTGTGTGTGTGCGTGTGTGCGTGTGTGTGTGTGTGTGTGTGTTTGTTTGTATCTGCTACCTATGTATGTGCGTGTTGCACGGCACGGCTCTCTGTATGCCTCTGTGTAGTTGTGTGTTTTTGTCAGCGTCTCTGTGCATGTGTGTTTGTCTGTGTCTAAGTCGTCTAGTCAAGTCACATTTTATTATAATTTCGACCACAACTGCTGGAACAGTACACAGTAAAAATGAGACAACCTTTTTCAGGATGATTGTGCTGCAAGGAACAGTACAAACACTGCACTGTACTACGTGAAAACAACACTGAAAAAAACTACACGAGACTGCAGACCTACCCAGAACTGCCGAAAGTGAGAGTCAGTGTTTGCGCCCCTTTATAATTGTCTGTGTCCTGGTCTGGCTCTCTGTGTGTGATTGTGTTTCTTTGTGTCTGTTTCGTTACGTGCCTGACCTTGTCTGTGTGTGTTGACACATGCTGATTCCAGTTTGTTGTGTGTGCACACGTTCGTATGCGTTTGTCTGTTTGTGTGTGTAGATCCAGTTATATCAGTGTTCGTATATGTGTGGGTGGGCCTGTGTGCATATCTCTCTCTCTGTCTGCCTGTGGGAGAGAATGTGCTTATGTTGTGTGTGAGATACTATGTCTTTCTGTGCATGCCTGTGCCCGTGTCCATGTTTGTTTGTGTTTCAGTTCAAATACGAAATTAACTGTATTATTTAAGTACGCACATCTCACCTTATCCGAGAATCATGTCCTTACTGACATTCCAGCGGACTGGAGAAATGCTATATAATCAGTGATATTTTAATAATATGCTCACGGATTTGGGGATGCAAATAGATTTTGTGGTGGGTAAGACAATATGGGGTTGCACACGAAATTCGGAGTTCTGACAGATTTGTGTGGACTGCGATTTTCAAGTTGAGACGAATCTGGAAGTTGTGTCATTTAGAGATACTTTAAAAACAGATCCACTTTGAACTTTGTTGTTGCTATTTTTTCAGGAGGGAGCAATCATTTTGTTTTGAGATAATCTAATTTTCACGTCGGTGTATGAGCGGGTTTCGGGACGTGCATAGATGTGCCATTGCATACGGATTTCGAAGTGCGCACAGTTTTCGAGGTCGTCATTGATGCGGGACGTCTGCAGATCTGGAGATGTGGCGAATCTCGAATTTGATTATTTTATAGGTACTGTAACGGGGTCCTGAATTATCCCTATAAATTGTGCTTTTAAAAAGAAAGAGAGAGAGGGAGGCGTCCAACACAGAGACCTTGTTGTTAAGAGAGAGAGAGAGGTGAACAATGCTTGGATGATGATGTTATGGTTTCTCTGCAGCGTGCTAACATTTCTTCAAGGACACCGCCTGCTTATGAGTTCATACAGAGACAGAGAGAGCAATGAACAACCCGTGGGTCGCCGTGCTGACTGAGGGCGGTGTTATTTTATGCACAGTTGGTGTTCAGCATGGTGAAATAAATAGAAGGGCATATGATAGACTCACAGACACACGGTTTTGGACACTGGATTAGCTCTGTTATGCCCACAGAAAGGTGGGTTTGGGAGGATCGATGAGGATCGACGGCATCAGCTCACATGCAGAACTACACATCTCTCTCTCCATCTGTACTCAACTCAACACCACAAACTGAACTGAACCTTACTCATCATCGTGAATCTGTACGCACCTACCCTTAGGTTTGTAAAAGCCTGGTTTTTCTAATTACACACACACACACACACACACACACACACACACACACACACACACACACACACACACACACACAAACATTGCTAACCTGTTTGATATATCTGCATTTGTATTACTGTATTACGTAGTTACCAGTAAATACCGTTAGTCAATAGCAATACCAGACTCCAAGGTGCTTTCAGTTTCTGCTGGTTGTTTAATCCGTCACGGGGTACGTAAGGATATTGGGGGCTCATCCGGGATATGAGAATTTCTGGTGGGGCTTGTTTCAATTGCTTCGGGAAAAATCCATTTTGATTTGGTTGCGTGGATAAACAGCAGATATGCATGTTGAGATTAATATATTTGTAGCAGAACCAACCCTGGAGGCGTTGGATGATGCTAAGTTTAATGTACTGTTGGGAATTGCGTGTAAATTAAAGATTAAAGTGACTACTCACATGAAAAAGTCTCAGATATAGCTGTTGTTAGCACAGCATTATGTATTCGAGGGGAAATTCGAAGAGAAGGTGTTGGAGATGTTTCTTGAAGGTAAAGTTCTTACTGCGGCAGAGGTTCAGCTTCAGGCAGCAAAAATGAAGAATGAGTATGAGTTATGAGTAAAACAGCTCGAGGCTGTCGTAGCAGAAAAGCAGACGTTACATGAGTCTAAGGTGGCAGTCAAGCGGTGGCAGTACGAGCTGACCAGCATAGAGAGGATACAATAATGAGGTCCAGTTCCAGGCAGTGATGAGGAGCTGATGGTACCGTTTAATGTCAGCCAAGAAATTAAGTTAGTACCACCATTTTATGAAGCTGATTAACCGGTATTTCCTACATTTTGAAAGGTGGCCCAGACTCGGATGTGGCCGTGGGATGAGTGGGCTGTCATGGTACAAAGTGTGTTGAAGGGGCAGGCTCAGCAGCCGTGTTCTGCCCTGACACTGGAACAGTCAAGGAATTATGATACAATGAAAGATCCATTGATTAAAGCCCATAAGTTGGTGCCGGAAGCGTATAGACAAAAGTTCAGGGACTTGAGGAAGTCCGGGAGCCAAACGTATGTGAAGTTTGCCCATGAAAAATCGGTTCACTTTGATCGTTGGTGTACCTCAAAAGGGGCAAATGAGGACATTAGCAATTTGAGGGAGTTGATGCTGATTGAAGAATTTAAAAACTGTGTCCCTGACAACATCAAGACGTATTTGAACGAAAGAGAGGCAGTGACCATGGCAGAGTCTGCTAGGTCAGCAGACGAGTATGCCTTAACTGATAAGGTTAGTTTTTTTCCGAACAGGATTTACCCAAAAGGTAATAGAGATAGCCCACGGGCTAAACCAAAGAGTAAGAAGGGGACTAATGACGAAAGTCAGGAGGAAGGAAACCAGTCGAGGGAAAATTTCCAGTTTAACGTGTTGCTATTGTATGAAGCACGGTCACGTGGCATCTAATTGTTTCGCTTAAACAAGGGATAAGGGAAAAGAACCGGCGACAACCCCAAATGCTTGTGACCAGCCGGTTAAAACATCGCTGAGGATGGAGGAGTCTGACCAAGTTCAAGAAGGACTCAAGAGATTTATTTCAAATGGGTTTGTGTCTGTGAAGGAGGGGCCAACTCCGGCTCCAGTGAGAATCTGGAGGGATACTGGAGCTTTTCAGTGATTAATATTAAAGAGTGTTTTGGAGTTCACTGCCGAGACGGTGACCGGTGAGGTGAATAATATCAAAGGTAATGGAAAGGGGACTGAGGCTGTGCCGTTGCAGAAGACAGTTTTGAAATGCGACTTGGTATCCAGACCAGTCACGGTAGGGGTACGATCTGAACTACCGATAGAGAATGTCGGTAATGATCTTGCAGGTAGGGGTGTTTATCCAGTAGTTCAGCTAACGAGTAAGCCTGCTGCTGCCGAGGACCCGCCCATAGATAATGACGTACACCCCGCATGCGCGGTGACCAGAAGCATGTCGAAGAAGTCTGCAGATGCTCATGATGATTTGTCCGAGACTTTCCGACCTTCCCTATATCAACAAGACTCAGAGGGGAGTAAGGCCGAGGAGAATAAGGTGAATGAGAAAGATTTGTCCTTATCGAGAAAGGAATTTATACAGGAACAGAATGAAGATCCTGAAATTGTGGCTTTAAAAGAGAGAGCGCTCTCTGAGGATGAAATTCAGAATGTATCAGTGGGATATTACCTTAAGGATGGGGTGTTAATGAGGTGGAGACCCGCTACTGTGCCTGCAAATGGGGATTGGACTATTGTGCATCAGGTAGTGGTTCCAAACGTTTACAGGACAGAAATTGTAAACCTGGCCCATAAGATGCCTTTCGGTGGACATTTATTCCACCTTAAAGACTATGATTAAAACCTACTGTCAGGAGAATGACAGGGACTGTGAGGACGTAAAACATTTATTACTTTTTGCTTTGAGAAGAACTATTCAGAAGTCACTGGGGTTTAGTCCATTTGAGCTCGTTTTCGGCCCAGGCCCGAGAGACAATTGACCTTGCTCAGAGAGTAGTGGTCTAACCAGACAGTGTGTGCCAGTGTGATAAATTATGGCTTGAAATTCCGGGAGAGATTAATAGGGCGTGTGACATTGCACAACAGGTTTGGCAAAACTCCCAGATTAAAAGGAAACATTGGTATGATAGAGCGATGGAGAGGGTGTTTGAAGTTGGAGCTAAAGTTCCGGTTCTGCTCCCACTGGTGACCAACCCCCTCTAAGCACAACTTCATAGACCATGCCAAATAATTAAGAAAATCGATTATTTGAACAATGTTATCAAAACTCCTGCTAGAAGGAATACTACTCAATTAATGCATTTAAATATGGTGAAGCCTTATTATGACTCTGAGATTGTACAAGTGAGCACTGTTATGTAAGCAAATGAGGTTAAGGAATCTGATAATGAGGGACAATATCATTTTAACAAGTTGAATATCGTGTCAACAAGACTTGAGAATTCCTTTATTTTGAAAGACTTTACCGATAAAGCTTGTCATTTGGAGTCTGCAGAGAGAACACAATTGAAATAATTAATTAGAAGGCATAAATATTTAGTTCCAGACGTTCCAGAGTCGATGTACACTTGCAGTGCATGATGTCATTGTAAATCCAGCCCCGCCCATTAAACAACATCCTTACAGAATGGACTTGGAGAAAAGTAGGTTGGTTGAAAAGGAAATTGGCTACGTGCTGGCAACCGGTATCATGAGGCAATCTACCTCAGACTGGGCGGCGCCCTGCGTTCTTGTGCCTAAACCGGACGGTACGTGAGATTCTGTACTGACTACAGGAAATTCAACGCAATAACCAAAACAGATGCTTATCCTATCCCGAGAGTGGATGACTGTATTGATAAAGCGGGAAAGGACAAGTACCTCACAAACATTGACTTGCTGAAAGGATATTGCTGTGTTCCTTTGACCGATAGGGCCAGAGAAATCTCAGCGTTTCTCACACCTTCTGGGCTGTATGAATATAATGTTTTACCCTTCGGGATGAAAAATGCTCCAGGGGCATTTCAAAGGGTGATTGATTCTGTGATGAGAGGTTTAGAATACACAGGGGCTTATATCGATGATTTAGTGATCTGGAACGACACGTGGGAAGAGCATATTGTGGCTGTAGAAAGACTGCTTGAAAGGCTGTCCGAGGCCAGTCTTACTGTGAACCTCGCTAAAAGTGAATTTGGCCAAGCTACTATCACGTATCTTGGCTGTGTGGTAGGCCAGGGCCAACTGGCTCCTGTACAAGCCAAGGTCCAAGCTATTGTTGAGGTTCCCCTTCCGACCAGCAAAAAGCTTTAAGAAGGTTTTAAGGGATGGTACGGTATTACCGAAACTATTGTAAGAACTTTACAGATATCTCTCCCCCCTCACAAAACTCCTAGGGAAGAGTAAACGATATGTATGCAATTACCTTTTCCAGGTAATTGAACGTCTGAAAACTATCCTGTATAATCATCCTGTGCTTAAAGCATCCGATTTTTCAAAATCATTCTCTTTAACAACAGACGCTAGTGACGAAGCTGCTGGGGCAGTATTGTTACAGAAAGGTGTGGATGAGATTGAACACCCAGTGGCTTATTTCTCAAATAAATTTAATGTGCATCAGAAAAAAAATATTCCACTGTTGAAAAGGAGTTGCTATCACTTATTCTGGCTTTACAACGTTTTTATGTCTATGTTTTGTCCTGCCCAGAAACCACTTGCGGATTACATAGATCATGATCCGTTAGTGTTTCTGACTAATATGAAGTATAAGAATGGAAGGTTATTAAACTGGAGTCTGATATTGCAAGAAAATTTCCTCAAAATAGAACACTTGAAAGGTCCTGGCAAAATTATAGCTGATTGTTTATCCAGATGCTAAGTTGGAAATGATTGAATTCTTACGGAGAGAGAGAGAGAGAGAGAGAGAGAGCAATGACCACCAGCCCGTGGTGACTGAGGGCGGCGTTATTTGATGGAGAGCTGGTGTTGAGCATGGTGAGATAAATAGGTCAGATGATAGACTCACAGACACAGACACACTGTTGTGCCCACAGAAAGGTGGGTTTTGGAGGATCGATCAGGAGATTCGATTAGTGTCTCTCTCAGTGTGGAAAAGCTGTGACCGATGGGGAGTTACTCGTGCGCCTAACCCTCGCCTGGGTTGATAATTCCACCGCGGAAAACAGTCACGTTTGTTGTGGTCACATTCGGTGACTTTGAAAGGTTTTCGGAGGACAACGGGAAGATCGACGGCATCAGCTCATCTGAAGAAATAAACATCCCTCTCCCTCCATCACAACTCAACTCAATGCAAACAACTGAACCGAACTTTACTCATCATCTTAAGACTGTATCCATTTAACCCAGGATTGAATAACCCTGTTTTTTCTATTTCCACACACACACACACACACACACACACACACACACACACACACACACACTCACTCACTCACGCATGCTCAAACACACACACACACACACACACACACACACACACACACACTCACTCACTCACGCATGCTCAAACACACGCAGACACACACACACACACACACACACACACACACATATAAAATCATTCTTATATATCTGCATTCATATTACTGTATTGTGTAAGATACTAATAAACACCATTAGCAATAACAGACTCATGTGGATGGGAAGAATTTAGGTGTGGGCTGTCGAGTATTGGGTTCGACACTGATATGGTGATGTGCGCAGATTGAGGGGTGTTGTTGAACATGGGGTACACACGGATTTGGTGATGTGCGCAGATTGAGGGGTGTTGTTGAACATGGGGTGCACACTTATTTGCTGATGTGCGCAGAATGAGGGTTGTTGTTGAACGTGGGGTGCACACTTATTTGCTGATGTGCGCAGATTGAGGGGTGTTGTTGAACATGGGGTGCACACGGATTTGGTGATGTTTGCAGATTGAGGGGTGTTGTTGAACATGGGGTACACACGGATTTGGTGATGTTTGCAGATTGAGGGGTGTTGTTGAACATGGGGTACACACGGATTTGGTGATATGCTCAGATTGAGGGTTGTTGTTGAACATGGGGTGCAGACGGATTTGGTGATGTGCGCAGATTGAGGGGTGTTTTTGAAAATGGGGTGCACACGGATTTGGTGATGTGCGCAGATTGAGGGGTGTTGTTGAACATGGGGTGCACACGGATTTGGTGATGTGCGCAGATTGAGGGGTGTTTTTGAAAATGGGGTGCACACGGATTTGGTGATGTGCGCAGAATGAGGGGTGTTGTTGAACATGGGGTGCACACGGATTTGCTGATGTGCGCAGATTGAGGGGTGTTGTAAAACATGGGGTGCACACGGATTTGGTGATGTTTGCAGATTGAGGGGTGTTGTTGAACATGGGGTACACACGGATTTGGTGATATGCTCAGATTGAGGGTTGTTGTTGAACATGGGGTGCAGACGGATTTGGTGATGTGCGCAGATTGAGGGGTGTTTTTGAAAATGGGGTGCACACGGATTTGGTGATGTGAGCCGATTGAGGGGTGTTGTTGAACATGGGGAGCACACGGATTTGGTGTTGTGCGCAGATTGAGGGTGTTGTTGAAAATTGGGTGCACACGGGTTCGGTGATGTGCGCAGATTGTGGGGTGTTATTGAACACGGGGTGCACACGGACTTGTTGATGTGCGCAGATTGAGGGTTGTTATTGAACATGGAGTGCACACGGGTTTGGTGATGTGCGCAGATTGAGGGGTGTTTTTGAAAATGGGGTGCACACGGATTTGGTGATGTGCGCAGAATGAGGGGTGTTGTTGAACATGGGGTGCACACGGATTTGCTGATGTGCGCAGATTGAGGGGTGTTGTAAAACATGGGGTGCACACGGATTTGGTGATGTTTGCAGATTGAGGGGTGTTGTTGAACATGGGGTACACACGGATTTGGTGATATGCTCAGATTGAGGGTTGTTGTTGAACATGGGGTGCAGACGGATTTGGTGATGTGCGCAGATTGAGGGGTGTTTTTGAAAATGGGGTGCACACGGATTTGGTGATGTGAGCCGATTGAGGGGTGTTGTTGAACATGGGGAGCACACGGATTTGGTGTTGTGCGCAGATTGAGGGTGTTGTTGAAAATTGGGTGCACAGGGATTTGGTGATGTTTGCAGATTGAGGGGTGTTGTTGAACGTGGGGTGCACACGGATTTGGTGATGTGCGCAGGGTGAGGAGTGCTGTTGAACGTGGGGTGCACAGGGATTTGGTGATGTTTGCAGATTGAGGGGTGTTGTTGAACATGGGGTGCACACGGTTTTGGTGATGTGCGCCGATTGAGGGTAGTTATTGAACACGGGGTGCACACGGACTTGTTGATGTGCGCAGACTGAGGGGTGTTGTTGAACATGGGGTACTCACGGATTTGGTGATGTGCGCAGATTGAGGGGTGTTGTTGAACATGGGGTACTCACGGATTTGGTGATGTGCGCAGATTGAGGGGTGTTGTTGAACATGGGGTGCACACTTATTTGCTGATGTGCGCTGATTGAGGGGTGTTATTGAACACGGAGTGCACACGGACTTGTTGATGTGCGCAGACTGAGGAGTGTTGTTGAACATGGGGTGCACACGGACTTGGTGATGTGCGCAGATTGAGGGGTGTTGTTGCACATGGGGTGCACACGGACTTGGTGATGTGCGCAGATTGAGGGATGTTATTGAACATGGGGTGCACACGGATAGCTGCTTAGCACTCTGAAAATTAAAGTAAATAATGCCCGCAAAGCAGCAGAAGGCTCTAAGAAGATTGCAAAGCGTTTTCAGGTAGCCGTTTCTTCAGTTTGTAATGTAATTAAGAAATGGCTGTTCAAGGAACGGTGGAGGTCAAGTTGAGGTCTGGAAGTTCAAGAAAACTTTCCCAGAGAACTACTCATAGCATAGCTAAAAGGCAAAGCCAAACTCCTGTTTGACAGCAAAAACAAATCCTTCAGGAAGATTTAACAGACTCTGGTGTGGTGGTTCACTATTCTACTGAGCAGTGACACCCGCACAAATATGACCTTCATGGAAGAGTCATCAGCAGAAAACATTCCCTGTGTCCTCACCACAAAACTCAGCGTCAGAAACTTGCAAAGGAACATCTAAGCAAACCTGATGCAGTTTGTAAACAATTCCTGTGCACTGATGAAGTTAAATGTAAAACGTATTGGCCGCAATGAGAAAAGGAATGCTTGAGAGAAAAAGGAGCAGAGATTTATAAGGAGAACACGTCTCTAACTGTTAAGCACGAGGGTGGATCGATCATGCTTTGGGCTTGTGTTGCAGCAAGTAGCACGGGGAACATTTCATTGTTAGAGGTAAGAATGAATTCAATTAAATACCAGCAAATTCTGGAAGGAAACATCACACGGTCTGTAAAAAAGCTGAAGATGAAAAGAGGATGGCTTCTACAACAGGATAATGATCCTAAACGCACCTCAAAATCCACAATCGACTACCTCAAGAGGCACAAGGTTCAGGTTTTGCCATGGCCCTGACAGTCTCCTGACCTAAACTTCATCGAAAATCTGTGGATAGACCTCAAAAGAGCAGTGCATGCAAGGCGGCCCCAGAATCTCACAGAACTAGAAAGGTTTTTCAAGGAAGAATGGACCACAATCCCCCAAAGAAGAATTGAAAGACTTTTAGCTGGCTACAGAAAGCGTTTCCATGCTGTGATTCTTGCCAAAGAGGACGTTTCGAACCATGCAGGGTGCCTAAACCTTTGATTCGGGCCCCTTTTCTTTCTTGTTATTTTGAAACTAAAAGTCGGAAATTAAAAAAAAAGTAATCTTGCTGAAAATATTAAAGAAATGTGTCATCTTTAACATTATGCCTTTTGGAAATCAGGTTATCATTTACTTGCTTTGCTATTCCAAGCAACAGAAATTTTGACAGGGGTGCCCAAAGTTTTACATGCACCTCATTGGGACTTTCTTCACACAGTAGGCGGTGAGGGTGCGGGGAGACATGTCAGTGGAATTTATGGATTTCATTGAGGGAGGTTTAGATAAGTACGTGGACGGGAGGGGTTTTGAGGGTCCAGATCCTGTTTTGGAATTCGGGAGAATGACAATTCTGTAAACACAAAATGGGAAAAGGTGCTTGTATCTTTGTTACAGTGCTCTCTGTCTCCAGATAAAGTGTAGATGAAAAGGGAATTAGTTGTGTCCATTGTCGGAAAGAGAGCACTGTGACTTAAGGCCTTCTGGTTGGGGATAACATTGTACAGGTACTGATATCCATGGTCTATGTGTGGCGATCAGGGCCAGGGGCCACACATACACACATCTGCCTCCCCGGGTCATGTGCTTTCAATACTCCATCAGTTTCAATATGATTTCTCCCTTTGTTTTTTTTTAACTCAACGAATTCAGGCCCGGACCATCAAACGCTCCTCATAGTCTCATTCTTTCATTTCTGATCAAATCTCCTCAAATAAATTGAGTAGAGACTGTCCGAGCTCTCTCCTTCTCAGAATGAACCCCATGATATTGTTGTATCCCTTACAAACAATGAAATGCTACATAGTTCCCCGAACGACTGTTCACACTCTCGTCTCTTGTCCTGAAGTGTTTCTTCCGCACTATCCGGGTCTTCTCAGTAGCCGCACTGTCTCGACATACAGCTAGCACTGTCTGCTCTGGGATAGTCTAATATGCCTGTGGTGGACTCCATGGGTTTGTGGTGCGCACGCATCTGGGTATGTCGCTGTATTTCGGAGTGCTGGCAGGTTTGGCGTTGCGCATAGATTTGGGAATGCCCGTTGATTTGGGCGTGAACACTAAGTTGGGGCTTGCATATGGATTTGCGTGTCTGCACAGATTTGGGAGTGCTCACAGATTTGCAGATACGCAGACTTGTGAATCCGGTTGGATTCTGAGGTACGTCGAATCTTAAAGGTCATTTCATACAAACATATTTTAATAATATATGCAATCTGAAATTTGACCTCTGTTCTTGCTACTTTTTTTTCTGGTGGAGTCAGATACCTTGAGAACTGCTTGAAATGATTCTTCCTCTGAGATAATAATGTGCATGTGGGAGAGTCAGCGGGTCTGGGTTACACACAGATCAGGCTATGTCGGCGGATTTGAGGGTGTGGGCAGGTTTCGATGCGCAGGGAATTGGGGGTGCAAACAGATTTCAGGATTGCACTGATTTAGGGATGTTTTGTCTTTTCCAAATGTTATGAAATAGTCTATTCTTGTATATACAGAATGAGGAGCAGAATAGTGAGGGTAATCCCTTATGTCAGGGAAAAGGTCCCTCCATATATCAATTAAACTAACATCCTCAAAAAGTGTATTAACTTTTTTATGTAAAGATTTTGTTTCATAGGTTTTTCTGTTGGAAGAGTCTAAGTTTGGTTGTAATTGTAAATTTAAGTCTCCCCCACATATCAGGAGAGCTTCTGTTTCCGTTACCACAATATCAGTAATTTTCTGAAAGAACCCAATATCACTTCCCTGGCATGCGTATATATTAAATAAAGTAACTGAATTGCCGTCTATATTCCCCCTTACCAGAATATATCTGCCTTCTTTATCTCCCATTTCGAATATTCCTTTCAAAATTTAGCTTACTTGAGATAAGAATAGCGACTCCTCTCCTATGCCTTGATTTATATGAGGAGAAGAACAGATTAATAAAGCCAATTCTCTTTTGTGTTTTTTTAAATGCTCATTATTACTTAAATGAGTTTACTGTATATACACTACATGGGCTTGTTCTTTTTTCATTTTGGATAAAATTCTGCTACGTTTGATAGGATTTAACAGTCAATTTCATTAAATGAAATGAATTTTACCTTGTCCTTAGCCATCTGTATTTATCTGTCAGTGTATCATTGAAATTAGAATAAAACTTAATCGATCTTCTACCTGAACAAATAAGTACCAAGAAACTGAAATAATAGCAAAAATGGCAACGAATGTGTGATTCCAAGGCTGAGGTCTCTGGTAGATGACCCAGCGTTGAGCTAATGTCCAATTGTGGGGACATTAGCCCTCTACTTGTGAATTGAGGGCCCCCATTGCAGTATTCATAAAAGTCTTCTTACCACAAGCCCTTCGTAGAATCTCCGCCTTGGTGCTGAACCGAAGGAATTTAATTATTATTGAGCGTGGCTTTCTATCCTGGGTGGGTTTTGGGACTAACGCGCGGTGGGCTCTTTCGACTTCCAGCTTCATAGCCGCGGAAAGATCCAGCGCGTCCCGCAGTAACTTTCCGACAAACTCCGTCATTGACCGGCCCTCCGCTTCTTCGTGAACGTTGTAGATTCTGATATTTTTCCGCTGTGATCTTCCCTCCAGATCAAGCAGTTTCCCTTCTTGGTGACGTATTATTTTTATTGTCTTGCTCAGTATCTGTTCCACGTTTATAACGCGATCTTCCACCTTCTCAAAGCGAGTCTCTGACACCGCTATTTTTTTGATTAACGCTGGCGAGCTCTGCCTTAATATCACGGAGCTGCTGCTCTATTTCTTTCCGGAACTCCCTTATCTCTTTCAGTATTTCGGTATTACAACTCCCTCAGGTTTGCTTGCCTTTCTTCCATGGTCTTTTACTCTCTCTTATCGGACTTCTCCTTCTCCAAACAACTATTTACTTCACTAATTAACTTCCCAGCTCTGTACCTCACCACTTCCACACTCAACTTTGACTTACCACCTTGTACCTTTTCCTTCCTTCCCGCCACCTTCTTGCTCTTAATTCTCTTCTCTTCCGTCCTGATAAAGGATTTCGGACCAAAGCGCCGACTGCTTGCTCTTTCCCATAGATGCTACCCGGCCTGCTGAGTTCCTCCTGCATTTTGTGCGATTGCTTTGAATGCAAACTCCTCCCTCTTTCCTGATTACCACTAAACTTTCTCAGGATACCTGATGTATGAAAACATTTCCCTGGGTTTAAAGTATGTCTACGTTCATCACCATAACGTTTGCTCTGTGAAAATAAACTTTGCTGCCTTCTATTTGTCTTATACCTTAAACGGAGAAAGGTAAAGCACAAGAAGAGAGCTTTCAGCCCAGAGTGTTGTGCTAACCAGGACACCACATCCTAACTACTACAGATCACCCGTCTCCCTACATTCCCGACTGTCGGTGCATCAGCCCTCACAACAGTAACCGAACATTTGTGTTCTCTCTTCTCAGAATATTTAATCATTTGCCTTAATATGTTTGTCCCAAAAAAAGTTGACTGAACCGGCGGAAGTGTATCAATTGAATGTGAATCCAATGTAAATATGGACTTTAAAGGATCCGTCGTCAGAAACAAAATATTGAAGTAAATTATGTCATTGTGGCTTGAGAAATTGTATTGAATGACCTACTGTTGTCATTCTCCTCCGCAATATAAACCCATGATACATTTTGAGTCTGGCGGACTCTACGGAGAAGGTGTCTGTATGTGGTGATGAATACACACTATCCATCAACTTCACCAGGACCGATTCCTAACCTCACTCCATGGGTTGCAAACTCAGCAGTCTTACTCGGGGGTGAGTATGTAACACCTCTCAGCTGCCAAAGAACATGACAGAGAGCTAAAGAGGGGGAGAAGAAAATTTAGTTGTCGATGTGTGTCCATCCGTGGCTGTTTATCCCTTTGACAGTATATCTATATGTGTGGGTGTCTCTGTGTGCGCGTCTGGTGGGATTGTGTGTGTGTGTGTGCGTGTGTGTGTGTGTGTGTGTGTGTGTGCGTGTGTGTATGTGTGTATTAGTGCGCGCCCGCTTGTGTATCTGTCAGCGTGTTTCCACGTCTGTCGTGTGTGTGAGTGTGTGTGTGTGTGTGTGTGTGTGTGTATTAGTGCGCGCCCGCTTGTGTGTGTGTTTGTATCTGCGATGTCGCATGCTTGTGTGTCTGTAAGTGTGTTTCTATGTCTGTCGTGTGTGGGTGTGTATGTGTGTTCCAACCTGATTCTGTGTTTGTGTGTGGTTGTTTGTATCTGCTGCCTTTGTATGTGCGTGTTTCACGGCACGGCTCTCTGTATGCCTCTGTGTAGTTGTGTTTTTATCAGCGTCTCCGTGCATGTGTGTTTGTCTGTGTCTAAGTCAAGTCTCGTCAAGTTACTTTTAATTACCACTTCGACCACAACTGCTGGAACAGTACACAGTAAAAATGAGACAACGTTTTTCAGGATCATGGTGCTGCAAGAAACAGTACAAAAACTACACTGAACTACGTGAAAACAACACTGAAAAACACTACACTGAACTAAGTGAAAACAACACTGAAAAAAACTACACTGGACTACAGACCTACCCAGAACTGCCTAAAGGGAGAGTCCGCGTTTGAGCTCCTCTATAATTGCCTGTGTCCTGGTCTGGATCTCTGTTGGTGATTATGTTTCTTTGTATCTGTTTCGTTGCTCGTCTGACCCTCTCTGTGTGCGTTGACACAGTCTTATTCCACAGTCTGTTGTGTGTGCACACGTTTATATGCGTTTGTGTGTGCAGTTCCAGTTACATCATTGTTCGTATATGTGTGGGTGGGCCTGTGTGCGTATCTCTCTCTGTGTCTGCCTGTGGGAGAGACTGTGTTTATGTTGTGTGTGAGATACGATGTCGTTCTGTGCATGCCTGTGCCCGTGTCCATCTGTGTTTGTGGTTCAGTTCAAATGTGAAATTAACTGTGTGCTGTCTTTACGACAGTTATTTAGTTTATAATATTTTCGCTTAGTAATTCATTCAATAGTATTTTCTAGTTAGAATTAGGAGTGTTTAAAGTATATTCATTGCATGTAAAATATATCGGCATGCGATGACGTCACATCCGGTTTCGCCGCGTCTTGTGGGAAAACACCGGTTTGAAATTAGCGCGAGGGTGGGGGCTTTCCACGAGGCTCACCGGAGCAGAAGTTGTTTGCAGGCATGAGAAATCACAGTGAGAGCAACGCTGTAAGTTAATAGATAATCGATATATTGAACTAAGATGTTAATGCCGATCCTGTTAGAAGTTACGACGGTAGATAATGTTTATGCTTTCGTTAGTTAAAGAGTCGCGGATAGTTTGCATGGAAGTGTATTTAAAGTATTCAATGGAGCAGGTAAACTCTCCCTGTATACTGCACCTTAGTGTAATGTAGTTATAGTCACCTTTGCAAGTATTTACACTTGAAATGTGATATTAAGGAAGGAACAAATACTGTATCAATCTTGTATTGTTTTATCAACAGTTTTCACCATATGTTAATGTGAAGAGTGAACAGTAAATGGTTAATCTTACTGCGATCTGGTTCTTATTAACTGTGGTTTATCCGGAAGTTAAATTCGGCGTTCGTTACACCCGAAGGAGAACGTTACAAACTGTATTATTGAAGTACGCACATCTCACCTTATACGAGAATCATGTCTTTACTGACATTCCAGTGGACCGGAGAAATGCTATAAAAACAGTGAGAATCTAATAATATGCACACGTATTTGGGGATGCAAATATATTTTGCGCTGGGTAAGACAATTTCGGAGTTCTGACAGATTTGTGGAGACTGCGATTTTCAAGTTGAGACGAAGCTGGAAGTTGTGTCATTTAGAGATATTTTAAAAATGATTGCACTTTGAACTTTGTTGTTGCTATTTTTTAAGGAGGGAGCAATCATTTTGTTTTGGGATAATCTAATTTCCACGTCGGTGTATCAGCGGGTTTCGGGACGTGCATAGATGTGCCATTGAATACGGATTTCGAAGTGCGCACCGTTTTCGAGGTCCTCATTGATGCGGGACGTCTGCAGATCTGGAGATATGGCGAATCTCGAATTTGGATATTTTATAGGAACTGTTACGGGGTCCTGAATTGTCCCTATTAATTGTGCTTTTAAAAGAAAGAGAGAGAGGGAGGTGTCCAACACGGAGACCTTGTTATTGAGAGAGAGAGAGAGAGAGAGAGAGAGAGAGAGAGAGAGAGAGAGAGAGAGAGAGAGAGAGAGAGAGAGAGAGAGAGAGAGAGGGGTGAACAATGCTTCGAAGATGATGTTATGGTTTCTCTGCAACGTGTTTATATTTCTACAAGGACACCGCCTGCTTGTGAGTTCATACAGAGCGAGAGAGAGAGAGAGAGCAATGAGCAGGTCCGTGGGTCGCCATGCTGACGGAAGGCGGTGTTATTTGATGGACAGTTGGTGTTCAGCATGGTGAGATAAATAGAAGGTCATATGATAGACTCACAGACACAAGGTTTTGGACAGTGGATGAGCTTTGTTCTGCCCACAGAAAGGTGGGCTTTTGAGGATCGATCAGGATCGACGGCATCAGCTCAATACAGAACTACACACCTCTCTCTCCATCTGTACTCAACTCAATACCACAAACTGAACTGAACTTTACTCATCATCGTGAGACTGTATCCACTTACCCATAGGTTTATAAAAGCCTGGTTTTTCTATTTACACACACACACACACACACACACACACACACACACACACACACACACACACACACACACACACACACACACGCACCCACACACACACACACGCACACACACACACACGCACACACACACACATACACACACACACACACACGCACACACACACACATATACACACACACACACGCACGCGCACACACACACACACACACATAAACATTGCTAACCTGTTTGATATATCTACATTTGTATTACTGTATTACGTAGTTACTAATAAATACTAATTAATTACTAGTTACTGATAAATAGTTAAGAGCAATACCAAACTCCAAGGTGCTTTCCGTTTCTGCTGGTTGTTTAATCCGTCACGGGGTACATAAGAAATTGGGGGCTCATCCGGGATTTGACAAGCTATTTAGAGCTTGTTTCAATTGTTTGGGGAAAATCCCATTTGATTTGGTTGTGAGTAAAAACAGAAAAAATTGCAGGTTGAGATTAATACGTTTGTAGCAGAACCGACCCTGGATGCGTTGGATGATGCTAAGAGGGATGTACTGATGGGGATTGCTCGTAAATTAAAGATTAAAGTGACTACTCACATGAAGAAGCCTCAGATATAGCTGATACTAGCATAACTATGTATCCGAGGGAAAATTCGAAGAGGAGGTGTTGGAGATGTTTCTTGAAGGTAAAGTACTTACTGAGGCTGAGATTCAGCTTGAGGCAGCAAAAATGAAGTTATGAGTAAAACTGCTCAAGGCTGTCGCAGCAGAAAAGCAGACGTTACACGAGGCTAGGGTGGCAGACAAGCGGTGGCAGTACGAGCTGACTAGCATAGAGAGGATACATTGAGGTACAGTTGCCAGGCAGTGATGAGTAGCTGATGGTACCGTTTAATGTCAGCCAAGAAATTAAGTTAGTACCACCATTTGATGAAGCTGATTAACCGGTATTTCCTACACTTTGAAAGGTGGCCCAGACTCGGAAGTGGCCGTGGGATCAGTGGGCTGTCATGATACAAAGAGTGTTGAATAAGAAGGCTCAGCAGGCGTGTTCTGCCCTGACCCTGGAACAGTCAAGGAATTATGATACAGTGAAAGATCCATTGATTAAAGCCCATGAGTTGGGGCCGGAAACGTATAGACAAAAGTTCACGGACTTGAGGAAGTCCGGGAGCCAAACGTATGTGAAGTTTGCCCATGAAAAATGGGTGCAGTTTGATCGTTAGTTTACCTCAAAAGGGGCTAATGGGGACATTACCAATTTGAGGGAGTTGATGCTGACTGAGGAATTTAAAAACTGTGTCCATGACAATATCAAGACGTATTTGAACGAAAAAGAGGCAGTGACCATGGCAGAGTCTGCTAGGGTAGCAGACGGGTATGCCTTAACTCATAATGTTAGGTATTTTTCCGAACAGAAGTTACCCATAGGGTAATAGAGATAGCCCACCGGCTAAACCAGAAAATAAACCGGGGACTAATGACAAAAGTAAGAAGGAAGAAAACCAGTCGGGGGGAAATTTCCCAGTTTAATGTATTTCTATTGTAAGAAGCCCGGTCACGTGGCAGCTAAATCTTTCACTCTAAAAAGGGATAAGGGAAAAGAACCGGCGACAACCCCAAATGCTTGTGTCCAGCCGGTTAAAATATCGCTGAGGAAGAAGGGGTCTTACCACGTTCAAGAAGGACTCGAGATTTATTTCAAATGGGTTTGTGTCTGTGAAGGAGGGGCCAACTCCGGCTCCAGTGAGAATCTGGAGGGATACTGGAGCTTTTCAGTCATTATTACTAAAGCGTGTTTTGGAGTTCAGTGCCGAGACGGTGACTGGTGAGGTGAATATTATCAAAGGTAATGGAAAGGGGACTGAGATAGTTTGCCTAAGATAGTTTTGAAATGCGACTTAATGTCCAGTCCAGTCACGATAGGGGTACGATCTGAACTACCGATAGACAATGACGGTAATGACCTTGCAGGTAGGGATGTTTATCCAGCAGTTCAGCTGCCGAGTAAGCCTGCTGCTGCGGAGGACCCGCCCATAGATGATGATGTACACCCCGCATGCGCGGTGACTAGAGGCATGTCGGAGCAGTCTGCAGATGCTCATGATGATTTGTCCGAGACTTTCCGACCTTCCCTTTATCAACAGGATCAGAGGGGAGTAAGGCCGAGGAGAATAAGATGAATGAGAAAGATTTGTCCTTTTCGAGAAAGAAATTTATACAGGAACAGAATAAAGATCCTGAAATTGTGGCTTTAAAAGAGAGAGCGCTCTCTGAGGATGAAATTCAGAATGAGTCAGTGGGATTTTACCTTAAAGATGGGGTATTGATAAGTAAGTGGAGACCCGCTACTGTGCTTGCAAATGAGGATTACGCTATTGTGCACCTGGTAGTGGTATCAAAGGTTTACAGGGCCGAAGTTTTAAACCTGACCTGCAAGATGCCTCGAGGAGGACATTTCGGAGTATAGAAGACAGTACATAGGATGGTGAGTGTGTTTTATTGGCTTAACGTGAGGAAGGATATTGTCAATTCCTGCAGAGGGTGTCATATGTGCCAGGTGGTGGGAAAACCTAATCAGGCCATCCCAAAAGCGCCGCTTCGGCCGATACCTGCTTTTGGTGAATCTTTTTCCAGGTTCATTGTGGATTGTTTCGGCCCATTGGCAAAGACTGCAGCTGGTCATCAGTACTTGTTAACAATCATGTGTGCCGCTTCTTGGTTCCCTGAAGCCGTGTCTCTCAGAAACATCCTGGCAAAGACTGTGGTTAAGGCACCCAGCAAGTTTTTCACATTGGTATGTCTGCCGAAGGAAATTCAATCGGATCAGGGGAGTAACTGCACTTCAGGAACATTCCAGCAAATAGCTTCAGAGCTGGGGAGCGAAGCAAATTGTGTCATCTGCCTACCACCCGGAGACTCAAGGGGCTTTGGGGCGGGTTCGTTCCACCTTAAAGACTATGATTAAAACCTACTGTCAGGAGAATGACAGGGACTGTGAGGACGGAAAACATTTATTACTTTTTGCTGTGAGGGACACTATTCAGGAATCACTGGGGTTTAGTCCATTTGAGCTCGTTTTCGGCCCAGGCCCGAGAGACATTTGACCTTGCTCAGAGAGCAGTGGTCTAACCAGACAGTGTGTGCCAGTGTGATAGATTATGTTTTGAAATTCCGGGAGGGATTAATAGGGCGTGTGACCTAGCAAAACAAATTTTGCAAAACTCCCAAATTAAAATGAAACATTGGTATGATAGGGCGATGTGTTTGAAGTTGGAGATAAAGTTCCGGTTCTGCTCCCACTGGTGACCAACCCCCGCTAAGCACAAATTCATAGACCATAGGAAATAATTAAGAAAACTGATTCTTTGAACTAGGTTATCAAAACTCCTGATAGGAGGAAGGCTTCCCAATTAATGCATTTAAATATGGTGAAACCTTATTAAGACTCTAAGATGGTACCAGTGAGCACTGTTATAAAAATAAATGAGGTTGTGGAATCTGATAATGGGGACAAGATCATTTTATCAAGTTGAATATCGTGTCAACAAGACTTGAGAATTCCATTATTTTGACAGACCTTACCGATAAAGTTGTCATTTGGAGCCTGCAGAGAGAATACAATTGAAAGAATTAATTAGAAGTCATAAAGATTTATTTCCAGACGTTCCGATTCGGTGTACAGTTGCAGTGCATGATGTCATTGTAAATCCAGCCCAGTCCATTAAACAGCACCCTTCCAGAATGAACTTGGAGAAAAGCAAGTTGGTTGAAAAGGACATTGGCTACCTGCTGGCAACCGGTATCATGAGGCGATCTACCTCAGACTGGGCGGCGCCCTGCATTCTTGTGCCTAAACCGGACGGTACATGAGATTCTGTACTGACTACAGGAAAATCAACGCAATAACCAAGACAGATGCTTATCCTATCCCCAGAGTGGATGACTGTATTGATAAAGCGGAAAAGGCTAAGTACCTCACAAACATTGACTTGCTGAAAAGATATTGGTGTGTTCCTTTGACCGACAGGGCCAGAGAAATTTCAGCGTTTCTCACACCTTCTGGGCTGTATGAATATAATGTTTTATCCTTCGGGATGAAAAATGTTCCCGGGACATTTCAAAGGGTGATTGATCCTGTGATTAGACGTCTAGAATACACAAGGTCTTATATCGATGATTTAGTGATCTGGAATGACACGTGGGAATAGCATATTGTGGCTGTAGAAAGACTGCTTGAAAGGCTGTCCGAGGCCAGTCTCACTGTGAACCTCGCTAAAAGTGAATTTGGCCACGCCACTGTCACGTATCTTGGCTCCTGTAGAAGCCAAGGTCCAAGCTACTGCTGAGGTTCCCCTTCCGACCAGCAAAAAGGTCTTTAGGAATGGTAGGGTATTACCGAAAGTATTGTAACAACTTTGCAGATATCGCTCTCCCCCCTCACAAAACTCCTAGGGAAGAGTAAAAGATTTGTGTGGAATGACCTTTGCCAGGAGGCATTTGAAAGTCAGAAAACTATCCTGTGTTATCACCCAGTGCTTAAAGCACCTGTTTTTTCAAAATCATTCTCTGTAGCTTGTGACGAAGCTGCTGGGGCATTATTGATACAGAAAGGTGAGGATGACATTGAACACCCAGAGGCTTATTTCTCAAAGAAATTTAATGTTCATCCGAAAAAATTATTCCACTGTTGAAAAGGAGTTGCTATCACTTATTCTGGCTTTCAACATTTTGAAGTCTATGTTTGTCCTGCCCAGAGAGCGCTTGTGGATAACACAGATCATAATCCAGTTAGTCTTTCTGACTAATATGAAGCGTAAGAATAGAAAGTTATTAAACTGGAGTCTGACATTACAAGAACATGACCTCCAAATAAAGCATATGAAACGTACTGGCAACATTACAGCTGATTGTTTATCCAAAGGTTAAGTTGGAAATGGTACACGTTTTGCTCTGTTATTTGATGATTATTCAGGTATTGTTTTAAACCTTGTAATCTACAGTTAATCTATAAAAAAAATCGTCTTCGCCAAAGTTATTCCTAAAAGGAAGGAGGTGTGACGGGGCCCTGAATTGTCCCTATCAACTGTGCTTTTAAAAAGAAAGAGAGAGAGGGAGGTGTCCAACTCAAAGACTTTGTTATTAGGAGAGAGAGAGAGAGAGAGAGAGAGAGAGAGAGAGAGAGAGAGAGAGAGAGAGAGAGAGAGGCGAAGTATGCTTGGAAAATTATGTTATGGTTTCACTGCAGCGTGTTCACATTTCCAAAAGAACACCGCCTGCTTGTGAGTTCTTACAGAGAGAGAGAGAGAGAGAGAGAGAGAGAGAGAGAGAGAGAGAGAGAGAGAGAGAGAAGAGAGAGAGAGAGAGAGAGAGAGAGAGAGAGAGAGAGAGAGAGAGAGAGAGAGAGAGAGAGAGAGAGAGAGAGAGAGAGAGAGAGGGAGAGGGAGAGAGAGAGAGAGAGAGAGAGGGAGAGAGAGTGAAAGAAGGGAGAGATAGAGAATGAGAGAGAATAATGAGCAGCCCGTGGGACGCTATGGTGACTGAGGGCGGCGTTACTCGATGGACAGCTGGTGTTCAGCATGGTGAGATAAATAGAAGGTCAGATGATAGACTCACAGGCATACGGTTTTGGACACTGGATCAGCTTTGTTGTGTCCACAAAGAGGTGGGGTTTGGAAGATCGATCAGTGTCTCTCTCAGTGTGGAAAAGGGGTGACCGGTTTGGAGTTATTCGTGCGTCCAACCCTCGCCTGGGTTGATAATTCCACCACGGAAGAATGGTCACCTTTGTTGTGGTCACATTCGGTGACTTCTAAAGGATTTCGGGGAACAACGGGAAAATCGACAGCATGAGCTCACCTTAAGAACTGCACACCTCTCTCTCTCCATCACTACTCGACTCAATACCACAAACTAAACCGAACTTTACTCATCATTAGTAATACAGTATCCACTTACCCCTGGTATAAAAAAGCCTCGTTTTTCTGTTTATACACACACACTCTAATCATTGCTATACATCTGCATTCATATTACTGTATTACGTAATTACTAATAACAACTGTTACTTTATATCAATACCAGACTCCAAGGTGTTTTCCATTTCTGCTGGTTCTTTAACTCGTCACGGGGAACGTGACAATACGTTAATAATAAACGTGATTTGAACGAAATAGGCTCGTGCCTTATTATGGTTCGTTTCGTCAATGGTTTGAAATTATTCTTACTTTGGGATAAACTAATCTGCATGTGGGTTGTCAGCGGGTTTGGGGTGCATATGGCTTATGGGTTCCGCCCTTATTTGATGATGTGCGCAAATTTCAGAATCGGCAGAATTTAGGTGTGGGTTGTCAAATATATGGCTGCACACGGATTTGGTGATGTGCGCAGATTGAGGGGTGTTGTTGAACATGGGGTACTCACGGATTTGGTGATGTGCACAGATTGAGGGGTGTTGTTGAACATGGGGTACTCACGGATTTGGTGATGTGCGCAGATTGAGGGGTGTTGTTGAACATGGGGTACTCACGGATTTGGTGATATGCTCAGATTGAGGGGTGTTGTTGAACATGGGCTGCAGACGGATTTGGTGATGTGCGCAGATTGAGGGGTGTTGTTGAACATGGGGTACTCACGGATTCGGTGATGTGCACAGATTGAGGGGTGTTGTTGAACATGGGGTACTCACGGATTTGGTGATGTGAGCCGATTGAGGGATGTTGTTGAACATGGGGTGCACATGGGTTTGGTGATGTGCGCAGATTGAGGGGTGTTGTTGAACATGGGGTGCAGACGGATTTGGTGATGTGCGCAGATTGAGGGGTGTTGTTGAACATGGGGTGCACGCGGATTCGATGATGTGCGCAGATTGAGAGGTGTTGTTGTACATGGGGTGCACACGGATTTGGTGCTGTGAGCCGATTGAGGGGTGTTGTTGAACATGGGGTGCACATGGATTTGGTGATGTGAGCCGTTTGAGGGGTGTGGTTGAACATGGGGTGCACACGGATTTGGGTTCACACTCAGATTTGTGTGTCTCGGCGTTTCAAGATTTCGTCACCGGTCAACCCTCTTCTCACGGAAACACCACCGTATTCACCGTGGTAGTCCGGTTCTCCAAGACTGTGCTGTTTCTAGCCCTCCCTAAACTCCCTTCTGCTCAGGAAGTCGCAGACCTTCTCGTCCGCCACATCTTCCGCCTCCACGGAATCCCCGCGGACATTGACTCCGATCGAAGTCACCAATTCATCTCGCAGGTATGGAAGGCCTTCTGTCAAGCCATTAGGTGCATCGGTCAGCCTCTCACCCAGCTTTCACCCACAGACGAACGGGCAAACGGAACGGGTCAACCTCAACTTGGAGGCGCCGCTACGTTGTATAACAACCAACAACCTGTCTACCTGGAATGACCTCCTCGCGTGGGTTCTCTCTTCGTGTGCTCGCTTGGGTAGCAACTCCCGCTGTTCCCCGAGCAAGAAGAGGAGATTGCGGTGCCGTCTGTTCCGGCCAAAATCGATCGGTGCCGCAAGGTTTGGGAGGACACACGCACGACCCTGCTCAGATCAGCCGATCGCAATAGGAGGATTGCCGATCGATACCGGACTCCTGCGCCTGAGTATCGACCTGGGCAGATGGTGTGGCTTTCATCCAAAGCCATCCCTCTGAGAAACGAGCCTAAGAAACTCGCCTCTCGCTTCCTGGGAACTTTCGAGTTCGAAAGTATCATCAATCCCACAACGGCCCGACTTAAACTCCCAAGATCTATGTACATCCGCCCTACTTTTCATGCTTCCCAGTTAAAGCCACTTTCCGTCAGCCTTTTCTGTCCTCCGACCGAAACCCCTCCACCCGCCCGGATCATCGACAACCATCCGGCCTACACCGTCCGACCGCTACTAGATGTGCGCCGTCGAGGCAGGGGCCTCCAATACCTGGTTGACTGGAAAGGATACGTCCCAGTGTTCCCTGGATTCCCAGTTCCTTCATACGGGACCCTTCCCTTATCCAAGACATCCACCAGGACCATCCGGACAAGCCTGGAGGATCTTGCCCTGAGGTTTCCGTTGAGGGGGAGAGGTACTATCATTGCCCCGTCTTATAATTCTCCATCTTACCATCACCTATTTGTTCCCAGTGCCACTAATTACAGAACACAGGGTAAAACTCGGGCGTCACAGACATGCTTTGTCTGTTCGTTCGTGGACTCCAGTGTGAGTGAACCTCATTTACTGAGTCCTTAGGACTGTCACCTCTAAGCCCGGCATCGTTTCCTGGATACTCTACGTAAACAGTGTCTCCGTGTAAATGCTCCCCTGGATAGCGGTTCCCCGTCCCCACAGATACGTGGGTGTGAGACATCAGATTACATTAGGGTTTGGGGACAGATATGTGGGTTCTTGGAGATCAGATTAGATTTGGGTACAGTGATGGTACAGTGGGAAGATACAGTGCAGATTCTGATTCAGAGGCTGCGATGCAATGTTGTGAGAGGACAGAGTTAGGGTTGAGACAGCGCTCTGGGTGTTAGATATCTGTTTGGGTTTAGGGACATGCACGTGGATAAACTAGAGATCCGCTGGAGATTAGTGACAAGCAGGTGCGTGAGTTTGACATCAATTTAGGTTTAGAAGTAAGCAGGTGCGTGAGTCAGAGATCAGCATGGCTTAAGGGACAGGCAAGTGAATGAATTAGAGATCAGTTTGGGTTTAGAACTCATGTGAGTGAGTTAGAGATCGGATTAGGGTAATGGGAACGGCTTGTGTGCAGTTAGAAGTCGGAATGTGGTTTAGGGACCGCTCCGTTGGGCTGTTGAAAGTCAGAATTGGGTTTGGGGACCTAAAGTTCAGGTTATGATTTATAGTGACAAATACCGGGTGGGAAGTCAGATTGGGCTTTCGGGACAGTGATGTGGGATGTCAGATTAGAGACTGAGGACTGGAAATATGTCTTTGCGAAATGCCGACGTCTTACCATTTTCCATCGGTGAAGACTGAACTGCTGAGTTCTTCCAGCATTTTGTACAACGCCTATCCGACCCTCTGATGAGTTTAATCGTTTCGGTTTATTTTCCTCTCATTCTCTTAAATTCGTTGTCTGTCCAACCTCTCCCTATAAGTGCTGGAGACATCAGACACACACACACACACACACACACAATCTTTCTCGTTCCCATTCTCCCCTTCCCCAACTCCCAATCACCCACCCCACTCAGCCAATCTCTCACGTCACTCCCTCGCGAGCATTTACATCCTTTCATGGTCCACACCACTGTTGCTCCCAATGTCTCGGTCAATAGGACAACCTCTCGGGAATAATAGCTTGGAGACTGGATGGGTGAAGGAGAAGATCTGGAGCCCGGACCGGATACAGTGAAGCTGGGTCTGGGTTGCGCTCAGGCCGCGTCTTTTTTAATGAATTGAACCACCCAGGTGATCGGGTATTTCACAGAGCTGATCACCTGCTCCCTGAATTTCGACTGAGTCACCGCGTAAATAAACGTGTTCGTGCAGCAGCTGTAATTCCTCAGTAAAACCCCGACTAGATGGAATATCCATTCAGAATCATTGAAATTGAAACCCTTTCCTGAGACCTGAAAATATATGAAATTTACCGCGTTTGTCATCCACAGGAGGATGAAGTTGCCGGAGAGGGTGAAGAGTAAAACCACAGACCTCCTCCTGCTCTCCATCTCCGGATCACTGCGGTTCTCCCCCTTGCTCTGACCCTTCAGCCCCTTACGGACCCGACTGGACACCAAAATGTGTCTGACTGTCAGAGCGTTGAGTAGCAGGATCCCAGCGAAAGCGAGGAACGGATTTAAAACAGTATCCAGACAAGCCCGTGCTACCCACCCGGGGTCAGTGGTAACTTTGTCCATGAGTTTACAGAACCACGGTACATCGTCGATGATCACTTCGGGTTCCCAGAGGAAGTAGCGGGGAACGTTTATCAGACAGGACAATACGCTGGTTGTTGTCAGAACCACAGCCGCAGTTTTTCCGGTGCAATATTTTGTTTTCAGCTTCTGGCAGCAAATGGCGACAAACCGGTCAAAGGTGAAAGTGACGGTGAACCAGACAGACCAGTATGTGACGATGTACCTCAGCACCTCAATAACACTGCACACCGGAGTAACGCTCATAAAACTCGACAGAGGGTAATATTTTTTCATTCGATACAAAATGACCTCGAAGACAATAGCCAGTAGATCCGCCGCTGCCATGGCCACCAGGTAGCGAGTGGTGCAGGTAGAGAGGCCGCAATTTCCCCGGGACAGGATCACAATCGCCACGAGATTCACTGGAGAGAGAGAGAGAGAGAGAGAGAGAGAGAGAGAGAGAGAGAGAGAGAAAGAAAAGAGAACGGACTCTGGGCATTAGTGAACACCATCTCCGGGAATCGGCTAAAGAATGTGTAAACAGCTGCTACTCTAACATCTGAATCGTCTCACTATCTCTGAACTCTTTTATTCACTGTGCAAATAAGGCGATCTGTGACTAATCTTCGGTACTAAAATCCAGCTGCATGAACGACAGCATTTGATGCTAATCCTGATTCCATCGCTGATGGGGGCCGGTTTCTCTGATTGAGCCGTGACTGAGCAGGCCACGAGGAACTGGGCATCTGGTGGGGCTGAGGAGGGAACAAGGCACACAAAGCACTGAAAAGATTCATCAGCACAGAGAGCAGTTACAGAATTGAACAAACTCTGAAAGTTGCGGGATCACACTCTTCTTATGTATGAAGCGAAGTCCCATTTCCCCACGGATATCAGAGGGAAAGCCCGGCCAACTTGCTGAACAAAAGCTGGATGTCTCGTTTCCTGGATTAATTCTCAGCACAGTGCAAGTCGGTAACGCACTTCAACATGTCTGACGCTACTCTGGAAAAGTTGTCATTAAAGGCACGAACCAGGCTCGGGTCGATCCCCCGTGGCAGAGGAGAGACAGACGTTTGGTTTCGATTGCCATTGAATATGAAACATCAGCATGTCAAATTGACGGATTGATATCTCTGACGGATGTTTGCACATGATCATCAAGTTGGAAGCTTGTCAAGCGGTCAACTGGTTAACACACACACACAGAAATACCAAACGTGAATTACTCTGCTCACTCACCAGGAACTCCAATGACGGCGATGAACATGTACAATATTTTCTCCACACTCTCGTACCTAGCCAACATAGCAGGCATTTTCTCTGTTCAGTGATCTGCCCTCCTGTGCTGCAGCCGATCTCTCGGAATGAAATGTTAAGGCAGCATAAGCCCAGGGTTTTAATACCATTTTGCGACTCCACTGGGACAGACTTCAACAGATTTAGAAATAAAGATTTTGTAATTATTTCCAAACTGATTACGTCAGACACGCGCAATCCCCACGGTGACAGATAGTGATTAATTTAGTGAATTGATTGTGAAACGGCAAACAGTGGATAATGCGATGGTACTAAGGGCTCTAAATTGGGAGTTACATTCATCCAGAAAAGTACAGACTGTTTCAAATACTATCAGGCCCAGATTATCACCTCTTGTTTGTGTCGCTGTGGCTTTCGTCCAGCCATTGAGGAACTGGTGAAGCAGACCGACTGAGAGTAAAACGAACGCTCCACTTTGATGCTCCATCAATTCCGATCGCACCTCAGCTGAATCCAACCTTAATCACCAACAAGTCTCCAGATGCTGGGAATCAAATCAAAACACTCATTTCATTTCTACTTCCCATTCCTGTTCCGACAGGTCAGTCCACGGCCTCCTCTGCTGCCAGCTGAGGCACACTCAGGCTGGAGGGGTGACACCTTATGTTCCTACTGGGCGGGACCAACCTGATGCCGTGAACATTGATCACTCGAACCTCCGTTAATGCGCCCCTGGCATCTTCACCATTCCCCCATTCCTGTGTCCCTCTCTCGCCTTGTCTCCTTTCCTGCCAACAACTCCCTCTGGTACTCCTCGACATTCTCTTTCTGCTGTGATCATCTTACTCTCTCTTCTATCAGTAATATTCTTTCTCCAAACATTTATCACTTTTGCGAATTAACTTCCCGGCTCTTCACTTAACACCCGCCCCACTCCCGATTTCACCTCTCTCCTACCACATGGTACGCCTTCTGCATTCTCCACCCACCCAACCCCTCCCCCGCCTTCTTGCTCTGAATTCTCTTCTCAAGTCTTGGCCAAAGATTTCGACTCTTTTCCATAGACGCTATCTGGCCTGCTGAGTTCCTCCTGTATTTTGTGCGTGTTGCTTTGAATGTAACCTCATCCCTCATTCCTAACCATCCCCAGCGTAGCACAGGTTTACCAAACTTTGTCCTGGGTCAAAAACATGCTTGCACTGAGAAAACAAACGTTGTTGCCTTCTCTATGGGTTACTTCGGCATGGAACAGCGAAAGGTAAAGCACAACAAACTACCTTTCGGCCCACAGTGTCTGTGCCAACCATGACGCCATATTAAAAGGATACTAACTACATCTAGATGATCGGTCTCCCTACATTCATTGCCTGTTCGTGTGTCAGACCTCACAGCAGTAACCGTGGGGATTGAGTTTCTCTCTTCTCAGATGTTGTTTAACATTTGTGTTAATTTGTTACCCCAAAATAGGTGTCTGACCAGTCGGATCTGTCATAGCAATTATCTGTGATCCCACTGTAACTATATGTGTTAAATGAACCATTTGTAAGGCAGGAAATATTGAAGTCAATTTTGTCTTTGGAGCTTGTGAAATTGTATTGAATCACCTACTGTTACCAATGTCCTTCCAATTATAAACTCTTGATGTAGTTTGTGTCTAGAGGCCTATACCGAGAGAGTGTCCAAGAAAATATCTGTTTGTGGTGATGAATGAATAAATTTACTGTCAGCTTCACCGGGACCCACCCCGAACCTGACTCCATAGCTTGTAAACTCAGCTGTCTAAGCTGGAGGGTGAGTATGTATTAATCATAACACCGTGCAACCTCACCAGGACACCCCCTCCCCGAGCCCTACTCAATGGCTTCAAACTCACCAAGACACACCCCGAATCCGACTCAATAACGTGCATACTCAGCATCTTAAACTGGGGGTGATTACGTATTAATAATAACACCCCGTAAGTGTCATAGAACACGACGGAGAGGGGGAGATTCGGAAAAAAAGTTTAATTGTCAATGTGTGTACATCCGTTGGTGAATGTCTGTGGTTTTTATGCCTTTGATAGCATGTGTGCGTATATCTTTAGTTGTGGATGAATGTGTATGCGCGTCTGCTGTTTATACGTGTGATAATGTGTGTGTTTACCACAGTGTGCATGCGTGTGTGTTTGTTCTATCTGTCTGTTTGTGCGTCTGTCTGTGTGTGGCTGTATCTGTTTTTGTGTTTCTAGTGTTGGCCGTGTACGAGCCTTTGTCGGTCTTTGTCTGTCAGTGTGGGTATCTACCTGTATGTGCCTGTGAGTTTGTATGTGTGCATGTGTGAGTGTCTGTGTGTGGTGTGTGTCGGTGTGGGTATGTTTGTGTGTTACTGTGCCTGTCGGTGTATATGCTTCTGCCCGTTGTGTCTGTGAATATGTGTGTGACGTTGTATGTGTCTGCCTCGGAGTGTTTGAATATGACTGTTGGTGTCTGAGACTGTGTGACTATATGTCAGTGTCGGTGTCTGAAAGTCTATGAGTACTTGTCTGTGAACGAGTGTCAGCGGTGTGTAGCTCATGTCGCTGTGTGTCTCTGTGCGCATGCGTGTCTGTGTTTGTTCGTGCGTTTGTGTCGGCGTCTGTGTGCGTGTGTTGCGTATATCTGTATCTGTTCTTGCTGCGTATCTGGTCCTGTCTGTCTGTCTTTTTGGTTTCGGTGTCTCTATTTCTCTCTGTTTTCTGTGACTGTTTGTGAGTGGGTTTCAGTGTGCGTTACTCTTTGTGTATTAATCACAGTGCATGCTTCTGACTGATGTGTATATGTGTGTGTGTCCGTCTGCGTGTCTGTGCGTGCATCTCAATTTGGCTGTTTGTGTCTGTGTCTGTGTGCATGTCTGTGCGTCTCTGTCTATGTGTAAGATTCCGTGTTTGCGCGCCTCAGTGATTGTCTGTGCCTCGGTCTATCCATGTGTACGTAGATGTGTGTCTCTGTGAGTGATCGTGTGTGTCTTTATCTGATTCGGTGCGTGTGTGACCGCGTCTGTGTTTGTTGGCACAGTAGGATTCCAGTCAGTGTTCATATATGTGAGTGAGTCTCCGTCTGTGTCTGCCTCCGGGAGAGTCTGCATTTATAGTGTGTGTTTGTGTGTGTGTGTGTGTGTGTGTGTGTGTGTGTGTGTGTGTGTGTGTGTGTGTGTGTGTGTGTGTGTGTGTGTCTGTGTGTCTGTGTGTGTGTGAGAGAGAGAGAGAGAGACCACGACTCCTTGTGCACGACTGCGTGTGTCTGTGTGATTGTGTTTCTATCAAATATGAAATTATATTATTAAAGTGCGTACAAGCCACTATATACTACCCTCAGATTCATGTTCTTGCAGACATTCCCAGTGGGACAGAGAAATGCAATAAAATCAGCGAGAATCTACACACTGAGAGTCAAAAACTAACGATATAGACAAGAATTTGAGGGTACAAATTGATTTGCGGCGGATAGGTAAATAAAGGGTTGCACACGGATTTGGACATACAAATGAATTTGCGGTGGGTTGGTCAATAAGGAGTTGCTCACGGATCTGGGGGTACAAGTGGATTTGCAGTGGCTAGGTTATTAAGCTGTTGCTCACAGATTTAGGAGTACAGATGAATTTGCAGTGGACGTGTGACGAATCTCAGATTTGTTTTATTAATAGCTACGTTAATTAAAAAAAAAATGAACGACCTCAGCTTGTGTTTTTTTATGGTTCAGTTTGTGAACTGTTTGAGATGTTTCTTATTCTGTGATAATCTGTTGTGGATGTGGGGCTGGTTTGGGACGCAAGTGGCTTTTAGGGTGCGCTTTTATCTGTCGATTGGCGTATATTTGGGAGTGAACATGTGGGAATGCGCAAGGTGGGTTGTCAAACATGGGGTGCACACGGATTTGGGATTATGCGCAGATTTGTGTGTCTCGGCGTATAAAGATTGGCAGACGAATTTTGGGCTGCATACTGATTTTTAATGTCGAAGCTGCCATTTTCCGAACTGTTTGAAATGATTCCTGATCAGGGATAACCTCATGTGGATGCGGGGATGTCAGCGAGATGGGATGCGCACTGCTTTAGGCATGCGCGGATATTGGGTGGTATGTTCCTGAATATCGGGTGTGCGCAGATTTGTTGGTCTGTTGTCGAATACGGTGCAAAAGGATTTGGGATTACACAAACCTTCTGAGTGTGTCAGCGAATTTGGGATTGCACACGAATTTCGCGTGTTTTTAATGACGAGACGGCTATTTTGAGAACTGCTGGATTATCTGAGATAATCTAATATGGTGTTGTCAGCGGTTTGGGGGTACACATGGAAATTGGGGTGTACTCTTATCTGAGAGTGTGTGCTGATTTATGTGTGTGTCTTCTAATATGTGCCTGCACACTGATTTGCAGTGTGCATTTGGAGGATTGACGATGTTGTTTCATTTACAGATATTTATAGATATTTGTAAAGGTTTATTCTTTGCGATAACGAATTGTGAACATGGAGGTGTGCAGGTGTACAGAGGTTTGGAGATGCGCGCAGATTCAGGGGGTGTGAGGGTGCAGAGGCAGAAGTGAAGTGCACGCATTTGTGGCTGTCGGTGGATGTGGGGTTGTTACAGTTCTCAAAGATTTTTTCTTTGATGAAAACCTTATTAATAAATTAACTTCAATTTTTCTATCTTTCTCTTATTGACTTTCATAAGGTGGAGGTGGCTATTTGGTGGAATGTTTGAAATAATTTTTGCTCAAGGATCATCTAATGTGCATGTGGGATTGTCAGCCGGTTTCAGGCTGCGCACAGATTTCAGGAGGCACACCGATCTGGGATTGCGCAAAGATTTGGGGGCGCATGAGGTTTTGGGGATGTTCACAGATTTCCAGATGCAGCCGGATTTCAGTCTGTCGGTGGATGAGTGGGGGTGGGTGGGAGGCGGTTAACCAATCTCAAGTTTCTCGCATTCATAAGGAAATAAATGGAAATATAAGGATGGAGTTAAAGGGAAAGAGAGAATAAGAAAAGTTAAGAAAGACAACAGAATTGACGGGGCCGAAAGCTCAGGAAGGGATCGGAGAGTATGGCCAAGGGACATATATGCAATAGGGACCGATTTGAGAAGCGAGAGGAGTAATGGATTAAAAGTTTTATATATGAATGTACGAAGTATAAGAAATAAAGCGAATGAGCTTAAAACTCAGTTGGAAGTTGGTAAGTATGATGTAGGAATAACAGAGACATGGCTGCAAGAGGACCAGGGCTGGGAAATTAATATTCAAGGATATACACCCTATCGAAAGGACAAACGGGTGGGCAGAGGGGGTGGGGTGCCTCCGCTGGTGCGGAATGAAATTCAG
Organism: Hypanus sabinus; assembly: GCF_030144855.1. NCBI lineage: Eukaryota > Metazoa > Chordata > Chondrichthyes > Myliobatiformes > Dasyatidae > Hypanus > Hypanus sabinus. Next base: position 1,951,917 of record NW_026778979.1, read on the forward strand.
TCCCTTGCGAGGGGTAACATAGAATCAAGAGATATAGAGTCAGTATGGATAGAACTGAGAAATTATAAGGGAAAAAAGACCCTAATGGGAGTTATCTACATGACCCCAAATCGAAGCCTGGATATAGGATGCAATTTGAATCAACAGCTATTATTATATGTCGCAAAGGTAATACTACGGTTGTAATGTGGGATTTCAACATGCAGGTAGACTGGGAAAATCATGTTGGTGCTAGACCCACGAAAGGGAGTTTGTGGAGTGCCTCCGAGATGGATTCATAGAGCAGCTTGTACTGGAGCCTATAGGGAGATGGCAATTCTGGATAAGGGTACTCAAGGTAAAGGAACCATTAGGAGGTAGAGACTTTAATATGATAAGTTTTAATCTACAATTTGAGAGAGAGAAAGTGTCAGTATTACAGTTGAACAAAGGAAACTATGGAGCCATGAGGGAGGAGCTGGCCAAAATTGACAGGAAGGAGACGTTCGCAGGGATGACAGTGGAAGGACAATGGCAGGATTTTCTCGGAATAATTCAGAAGGTGCAGGATCAGGATCATTCCAAAGAGGACGGAAGATTCTAAGGTGTGTATGGGGCGACCGTGGCTGACAAGGGAAGTCAAAGACTGTATAAAAATAAAGGAGAAGACGTGCAACATAGCAAAGATGAGCGGGAAGCCAGAGGATTGGGAAACTTTTGAAAAGTAACAGAAGATTACTGAAAAGCCAATACGGGGAGAAAAGATGAGGTACGAAGGTAAGCTAGCCAAGAATATAAAGGAAGATAGTAAAAGCTTCTTTAGGTATGTGAAGAGGGGAGCAAAAATAATTAAGACCAAAGTTAGCCGTTGAAGGCAGAAACGGGTAAATTTATTATGGGAAATAAAGAAATGACAGCCGAGGTTAACAGGTACTTTGGATCTGTCTTCACTAGGGAAGGCATAGACAATCTCCGAGATGTAATAATGGCCAGAGGACCTAGGGTAATGGAGGAACTGCAGGAAATTCACATCAGGGAGAAAATTGTGTTGGGTAGACTGATGGGACTGAAGGCCGATAAATCCCCAGGGCCTGATAGTCTGCATCCCAGGGTACTTAAGGAGGTGGCTCTAGAACTCGTGGAAGCATTGGCAATCATTTTCCAATGATCTATAGATTTAGGATCAGTTCCTGAGGATTGAAGGATAGTTAATGTTAACCCACTTTTTAAGAAAGGAGGGAGAGAGGAAGCAGGGAATTATAGACATGTTATCCTGACATCAGTGGTGGGGAGGCTGGAGTCAATTATAAAAGATGAAATAACGGCACATTTGGACGGTAACAGGATCGGTTGGAGTCAGCATGGATTTACGAAGGGGAATTCATGCCTGAATAATCTTTTCGAATTTTTTGAGAATCTAACTATGAAAATGGACAAGGGCACATGGTATTGGGGGTAGGATACTGACATGGATAGAACATTGGTTGCAGACAGGAAACAAAGAGTAGGGATTAACGGGTCCTTTTCAGAATGGCAGGCAGTGACTAGTGGGGTACCTCAAGGCTCAGTGCTGGGACAGCAGTTATTTACAATATACATTAATGTTTTAAATGAAGGGATTAAAAGTAATATTAGCAAATTTGCAGATGACACAAAGCTGGGTAGTAGTGTGAAATATAATGAGGATGTTAGGAAAATGCAGGGTGACTTGGACAGGTTGGGTGAGTGGGCAGATGCATGGCAGATGCAGTTTAATGTGGATAAATGTGAGGTTAACCACTTTGGAGGCAAGAAAAGGAAGGCAGATTACTACCTAAATGGTGTCAGGTTAGGAAAAAGGGAAGTACAACGAGATCTATGTGTCCCTGTTCATCAGTCACTGAATGTAAGAACGCAGGTACAGCAGGCAGTGAAGAAAGCTAATGGTATGTTGGTCTTCATAGCAAGTCGAGTGAAGTATAGGAGCAAAGAGGTCCTTCTGCAGTTGTACAGGACCCTAGTGAGACCACACCTGGAGTGTTGTGTTAAGTTTTGGTCTCCACATTTGAGGAAGGACATTCTTGCTCTTGAGGGAGTGCAGCGTAGGTTCACGAGATTAATTCCCGGGATGCTGAAAGATCGGAGCGACTCGGCTTGTATGCACTGGAATTTAGAAGGATGATAGGGGATTTGATTGAAACATATAAGATTATTAAGGGATGCGACACGCTAGAGGCGGAAAAAAATGTTCCCAATGTTGGGTAAGTCCAGAACCAGAGTTTAAGAATAAGGGGCAGGTCATTTAGAACAGAGCTGAGGAAAATCTTTTTCACCCAGAGAGTTGTAAATCTATGGAATTCTCTGCCTCAGAAGGCAGTGGAGGCCGAATCTCTGAATGCTTTCAAGAAAGAGTTAGATAGAGCTCTTAAAGATACCAGAGTTAAGGGATATGGGGAGAAGGAAGGATCGGGGTACTGACTGTGGATGATCAGCCATGATTACATTGAAAGGCGGTGCCTGCTCGAAGGGCCGAATGGTCTAGTCCTGCACCTATTGTCTGTTGTCTATTATAGAAACGAACAAGAAATGCACTTTGAACGTTAATCTTTATTCTTCTTATCACTTAACTATGACCAAGCTGCTCAGTGAATGGTGGAATATGACACTTGCTCTTAGATAATCTAATGTGTCAGCAGATTTACGGGTGCATAAGGATTTTGTCGTTGTTCGCAGCTTTAGGAGTTTGCGAGTGTGTGTGCACAGGGATGTTAGGGGTGCGTGTGGATTTGGAAGCGCACACAGATATGGGATTCCGTGCGGATTTGGGGATATGTCGTGATTTGTGTTTGTGTCGCCGCATTTAGGTGCACAAAGATTTATAGGTGTCCGTGGATTTGGAGTTGTGACGAGCGTCAAGATTGTTTCATTTATCGATTCCTGATTAGTTTATCCATAAATACATTTAACCTGAACTTTGATTTTCCCATTTCTTCAAGGCGGAGGCGGTGTAGAATGATTTCTGGGTCTGTGCAGATTTAGGGATGCGTCGCCGAATATACTGATCATCACGGACATGTGAGCACAGGTCAGGGGATGTCGGTGGCTCTGGGGTAGTGAGAAACCTCAAAATAGCTTTTTTTAATTCCAGCCATACTTTTTTAATACAGGCACTATCAATTTTGAACAATGTTCTAGCTATATGTTTAACATGGAGGCACCTGTTTATGAATTGATTGAACTTATTCTTTGTCTGGAGTAAAAAATGTGCATATGGGTGTGTCACTGGTTTGTGGTTGTACTCTGATTAGAGAATGTGTGCAAATTATGGGCATGTCGTCAAGTATGGATTTGCACAGACGTGTTGTGTTTTGCACGGCTTTGGGGGTGCTAGTGGATGCAAGGTCGTGAATAATATAAATATTGATTCATAGTAATTTGAATTTATTAATTCGTTTTTAAAGTGGAATCAGATTGTTTGTGAACTGTTTTGAAATAATTTTGCTCAACGATTATCTAAGGTGAATGTGGCAATGACCCCGTGTTTGGAGGTGTACGGAGGCACAAGGGTTTTGGTTGCGCAAAGATTTTAGGCCCGTACGGATTTGAGAATGTGTGCAGATGGAGGGCACGTCGGCAAATATGGCGGTACACAGGTATGTGGGGTTGTGCATGTATTTCGGGGGAACACGGTGGATGCAGGGTGTGGCAAATATCCATCTTATTTCAGTTTAGATAGTTTATTAATAATTTCACTTTTAAATTGAACCTTGCTCTTTTTGTTCGCTCCGTGGAGGCAGATATTTTGTGAACTGTTCTGAAATTGTTTCTCTGAAGGATAAACCGAGGTGCATGCGGAAATATGCATGTGGTGTGCGCGGATTTGCGGAGGCACACGGATTTGCGTAGCACGAGGATTTTGGACCCGTGCGGATTTGTGGCTGTGAACAGATGTAGGTGTATCGGCGAATGTGGGTGCACACGGATATGGGGGTTTCGATGCATTGTGCGGGGCGAGGGAAGCGAGTAACAAATATCAATGATGTTTCTTTTATACAAACTGTAATAATAAATGCACTTTGAACGGGTAACATTTTTTTCCATTATTTAAATGTTAGGCAGTCATTTGGGGAAATTCTTTAATTGATATTTGCTCCAGGATAATCCAGGTGCACGTGGGACAGTCAGTGCGTCAGAGGAACAGAGAGGGTGGACAGCGTGAGGTTGAAATGTCCAATACCAGAGGACACGGGTTCAAGGTGTAAGGGAGAACAGGGCCTCATTAGTCCTTTCTGGTACTGTTAGCTTATTTTGTAATTTAGTATAATTTGTATATTTTCCTGACTGCTGCTGTAGAAAAACAAATTATATTAGACGTTAATGTTAAACATGATTCTGAATGTTTAAAGGAATTATGTGCTGCAGGTTTATTGGACAGCCGGTGTTTATACTTTGGCTGAAACGTCTAATACCAGACGGCATGTGTTCATGGTGAAATGGGGAACACTACCTCTTTAGTCCTTTTTTCAACAATTTATTTTATAATTTTGTGTAATTTCGTATATCTTTCCTGGCAGCTGCTGTAAAAGGAACAACTCATAAAAGGGAGTGATGTTAAAGCTGACTCAGAATGTTTAAAGGAGATGTACGATGCAAGTTATTTTCTCATACCCATAGTGGTGATTGACTGGACTGAATGCCAGGGGTAGAGGTGGAGGCAAATACGATGGGGGCTATTAGATGCCATATCAATGTGTGGAGAATGGAGGGATGTGGACCTTGCATAGTCTGAAGGGATGGGTTTAGTAAGACAGGAAATGACCAGTTCAATTGGTTCAGAAGAACATAGTGAGCAGAAGGGACTGTTCCCTGCTGCATTGTTCTATGTTTTGGAGATCACATTTGGAGTACTGTGCACATATATAGACAGCCGCCACAGAAAGGACGTGATTAATCGAGAAAGGCAGGACTAGCCGGGACTCACGGACCTGATCAGAAAGAAATTGGATAGTGACTGTGTACTGATCACAAATCTGTAGGTGACAGATTCCCCCCTCCGCCACCACAGGCCCCATTGTTATGATGCCATTGTAGGGTCATGTAAAGGGTGACAGATGACATAAATTTTTCTTAATAGAAACTGCTGCACATAAAGCACAAAAAACACGCTTTATTGGAGCTAGAACTCCCGTCGGGCACCGCGCTCAATCGGCGGCAACTGCCGAACAGGATGGATAATAAGCAGACATGGAAGCACCATAACAGTAAAATAATTGATAAATGTAAAGGAGCATTAAATATCTCCAGTTATTTATGTGGGTATTCTTCAGGTGCAACACGAAAATATTTGTTGACCGTTTATATTTGTTTAGTTCGATCTGTACTTGATTATGACTGAATCAGCTTCAGCTTCAAATTTAATGTCTTTGGGTGTGATACAAGCACAGGCTTTGAGATTGTGCTGTGGTGCAGTAAGGTCGCCCCTGGTTCGGCTTTACTGGTTGAAATTCGACAATTGTTCTTTCAATTTCAGAGGTCCAAGTTGATGCTAACATAGTAGATTAATTTGAGGATGCAAAGAAATGATCGTCCTGTTGAAGGTGTGTTCGAGGCTTGTTGTGAACATCACACGAAGAGTGTTTTAAATTGTAGGTGCCTGGGTTCTTATCACGCTGGGAATATGTGTGTATTGTATTATGCAATATACAGGATATTTCTCACTAACGCTACTTTTTTATCAATTGTCGTTAGGATACACGATTTAATAAAGACTAAGGATTATATTTTGTCTGAGAGTCTGTTTGTAATCAGTATATTAATGGAAATTATTACCATATGTTAACCATTTTTTTACAGATGGATCAAAAAGTAACTTAACATGAAATGCTGGTGTGACGGATTTTTCTGCCTCAGTTGCAGGTAACAGCAAAGAAATGACTTACCAGTCATGATTCGGTATCTGAAACAGAATTGTTTGCCATCATTTTAGTGTTAGGGTGGGGGAGGAAACTGGTCCTTGCAAACTTGTAATTGGCTCAGATTCCTTTTCGGTTTTGATGAGTCTTAAACAGGTCATACTAGCAGTAGGTCAGATTTATTGTTGGAAACTCATCAAACAGTATTTCATATTGAAAGTTTGCTTTATATGTCTGCACCTTATGGGTCCTGTGCATCGTGCTGTTGAGGGAAATGATGGGGTTGGCTGTTTAGCAACAAGAGCTGTTAAGAGATCAACTATTGATGCAAACCTTCCATTGATCAAATCAGTATCTAAGGAGTTGGTAGTTTTAAGAATTAGGGGCTTATGGCAAGACTTGTAAGATAATGGACTTAATGGCAGAGACCTTTGCATAATGCATAAACCTATTGTGAGAATAGAAGCAGGGGTTAAAACAAGGAACGGACGTGGAATTACCCATCTACTGCTTAATTATGCTTTATATCTAGTTGGAAAACATCATTCTGTGTCTTGAATTCTTTGCAATTATGAAACAGTTACACACATACTATTTCAGTGTGTAGCAAATAAGGTCGAAATAAATCAAATACAGGCTTCTTTACAAACTTCAGGCGTTGATATTTTTAATATAAACACTTTATTAAGTTATGGGGGTGACTTTAAGTTAACTCACATCATTGATCAGGAAATCCCATGTCATAAGGGTAATGTCATAATTGTATCCTGGGACATCAGTATGCAATGGGACTGGGAAAATCATGTTGGTGTCGGATCACAAGGGAGGAAGTCTGCGAGACGGCCTTTTAGATCAGCTTGTATGTGGGCCTACTCGGTGAAGGGCTATCTTCGATTGGGTGCTGTGTAATAACCCTGTTCTTATTCGGAAGTTTAATCTAAAGGAATCCTTAGGAGGTAGTGATCGTAATATAATTCAATTCATACCGCAATTTGAGAGGGCGAAGCCTCTGTCACATTTATCTGTCTCTCAATGAAATAAAGGGAATTACAGGGGCATGAGAGAGAAACTTGCCTCAGGTGAATTAGAGGAGGACGCTGGAGGGGATGACGGTGGAGCAGAGGTTTCTGATGTATCTGGTAATATTGTACAACGCACAGGATAGACATGTCCCACAGAAGAAGTTCTCCAATGGTAGGGGTAGGCATCCGTGGCTGACAATGGAAGTTAAGGACAGTGTGAAACCTAAGGAAATGAGAAATAAGGTAGCAAAGCTCAGTGGGGTGTTGGATTATTGGCATGTTTTTAAAATCCAACAAAAGGCAAATAAAAGAGCGATAAGCATGGTAAAGATGAAATATGAGGGCAAACCAGCCAATAATATAAAACAGCATACGATTTTTTTTTCAATTACATAAAGAAAGAAAGGGAGTTGAGAGTTGATATAGGACCACTGGAAAATGATTCTTGGGAGGTAGTAATGCGGGCAAAAAAAAAGGCAGATTAACTTAAAGAATACGTTGCACTGTTCACTTTGGAAATTACTGCAGCAGTGATTGACTTTGCTATTACAAATGAAAAAGTGGTAGACAACCTCAAAGGTCTTAAAGTAAACAAGTCATCAGGTCCGGATAGATCGGATCGCAGACTCCCGAGAGAGGCTGCTGAAGAGATAATGGTAATTGGTAATCATTTGATTCTGGAATGGTCCTGGAGACTGGAAAATGGAAAATTGCACTCTTTAAGAAGGGAGGAAGGCAAAAGAAAGGAATCCTAGGCCAGTTAGCCTGACTTCAGTGGTTGGGAAAGTAATGTAGTCTTTGAGTTTTCCAGGTATTTGGAGACTTATGTTGAACTAATTCAATGTCAGCATTGTTACTGGAAAAGGAAATCGTGCCCGATAAATCCTTTCGAGGGCTTTGAGGAAGTGAAAAGGAGCGATTGCAGCAGAACTCAGACGAATTGGCAGATTGGTTAAAAAGTGGCAGAATGAATACAGTGCTGGGGAATGTATGATAATGCATTTTGGTCAAAATAATGCGAGTTATTACTTAACTGGTGAGAAAATGCAAACACCAGAGGTGCTGGGGGACTTATTAATCCTCGTGTCCCAGCAGGTTATTTTGCAGCTTGAGTCTATGGTAAAGAAAGGAAATGCAATGTTGACATTTCTTTGAAAGGGAATTGAATATTTAAGCAAGGAGATAAGACCGAGGCTTTGTAAGACACAAGTCAGACCGAACTTGGAGTTTTGTCAACATTTTGAGTCTCATATCTCAGAAGGGGGGTGGCGGTGGTGTTACACTTTGAAACCTATCCAGTGTTGAAAGGACTAGATAGGGTGGACATGGAGAGATTGTTTCGTGTGGTGGAGTATCCAGACTAGAGCGCACAACCGCAAAATTTTGGGCAGTTTTTTTTGAACAGAGGCAAAGAGCAATATTTTTAGCCAGAGATTATTGACCCTGTGAAACCCGGTCGCAGACTGTTGGTATATTTAAGGCGGAAGTTTATCATTTCCTGATCGATGGCCATCAGTCCACAAAGGATACGGCGAGCAGGCAGGTGTATGGGGTTGATCTCGATCCGGGATCAGCCATGATGGAATGCCGGAGCGAAATCGATGGGCTGAATGGCCTAACTCTGCTCCTATGTCTTATGATCTTTCCAAGATGCACCTGACTCCATCCCTACTTATCCCATTTAAACATGTTAGAATATTCGGATGGACTTTAGGACCCTGGGGAGCTCAGGTCAACCGCCCGCGGCTGCTGCTGAATCCGCAGTGTTTCTGTTCCTTTGACGGATGCAGTAAACGAGTTAAAATTAACAGATCGATAATTCTCAGCTCGTGTTTATTTCACCCTCCGCAGATTCACAATCACTGGGTTTCATCTCCAGTCGCGAAGGAAGGATAAAGTTTCTCCGTGAATTTATTCCCAGTGAAGGTGTGGAGATGTGAGATGGGCCTACTTCTCCGCGTTGTAAAATGAAACTGTCCCGGACTCGTAACTGAGATAAACTCCCACCCTCCCGGGGATGGGACCGGCAGGGAGACGGGACTCAGGGCTGACATTGATCACGTCATAAACCCGCTGGAACACTTCACAATACCGTCTGATGACCCAGAATCGGGTCTCCGGTCTCAGTCCGACCCCTCCCTTCGTCTCCACAGACGCTGCGGCGACTCCCAGACACCAGACCCGATTCCCCGCCACATCCACCTTCCATTAATGTCTCCATGATGTAAGTGCCTCCGATCCCAACACACAAGCTCTACCCGGTGAATCTCTACCCGGTGTCGGGGAGATTCCTTCGGGTCCGGGTCCGTCTCACATTCTTCCGATCCTCAGACAGGTTGACAGAGACTGGAGTGGTGGGGAGAAAGCAGAGAATTAGAGAATCCCCGGGGACTATGGGAACACCCGGGCAGCGCGGTCCCAGGGATCCGGGAAGACTCGGGCAGCTCTTGTCAACCAACCTGAGCTAATTCCATTTACCAGTTATTCCTTTCCACCGTTCTTATCCACGTACCTGCCGAGATCTATTTCCCAACATGTCACTCCACCCAACTCCAGAGTTGATCGCTGATCTCTAAACATGGAGATGCCTCTTCACTGTCCAATATAATGTGTATGTTAGTGCCAACCACAGACCTACTATCTATGTTACCTACATTCTCACCCAAATCATTAATATGAAAAACAAAAACAACAGCGACACCAGCACCGACTCCCTCAGGTCACAGGCCTTCAGTCCTCTGTTTAAAATACGCTTGGACAGACACCAACGGGTAAGACACAGAAGGGGACTGACCTAATGTCGACCATTGTGAAGAGTATAGCTGCGTAAAAAGGTTAACACAGAGGTGATGGGCCAAAGGGCAAAAATTCTATGCTCTATAACGAATGGCTGCGTGACTTTAAATTAACTGTATGGCTGAGACTCCACAGACTCCCACCACCAGCTATCCCCCCCTACCCAGTTCTTCACTCCTCAGACAGGGGAAACATCCTTCTTGTATCCTGCCTGCTGAGCCCTGAAAGAATTTTGTGTTTCCCTGAGATCTGCTCTCATTCTTCTAAATAGGGAACAGAGAACAGAGAACAGTACAGCACAGGAACAGGCCCTTCATTCAATGTTCACATTCATGTGTGAGTGTGAAGTCTGAAATGGGGGAATCAGAATCTGAAACAGGTTTATTATCACCGGCATGTGTCGTGAAATTTGTTAAAATAGCAGCAGCAATTCATAATATCGAATAAAAAAACAAAATAATAATAATAACAGTAATAATCAATGTTTTTCAGTATACGTACTGTATATTGAATAGATTGTGTGTGTGTGTGTGTGTGTGTGTGTGTGTGTGTGTGTGTGTGTGTGTGTGTGTGTGTGTTCGCGTGTGTGTGTAAGAAAGTGAAGTAGTGTCCAAGGGTTCAATGTCCATTTAGGAAGAGGAGAAGAAGCTGTTTCTGAATCGCTGAGTCTGTGTCTTCAGTCTTTTGTACTTTCTAACTGATGGTAACAGTGAGGCTAGGGCAATTCCTGGGTGATGGAGGTTAATAGTGGATCTGCCTTTCTGAGACACCACCCCTTGAAGATGCCCTGGGTTCTGTGTAGGCCAGTACCGAAGATGAAGCTGACTAAGGTTCAAGTTTTCTGCTGCTTTTTCGGTCCTGTGCAGTAGCACCAACCCCACCACACCAGACAGTGATGCAGCCTCTCAGGATGCTCTCTACGGTACCGCTATGGAAGCTTTTGAGTGTATGTGTTGATATTCCAAATCCCTTCAAACTCCTAATGAAGTGCAGCCGATGTCTTGCCTTCGTTATAACCGCATCGGTATGTTGGGAACAGGTTAGGTCCACATTGATCTTGACACCCAGTGACTTGAAACTGTTCACTCACTCCAATTCTGATCCCTCTACGACGATTGGTATTTGATCGGTTGTCTTAACCTTTCTGAACTCGACAATCAGCTTTTTCATCTCACTGATGTTGAGTGGGAGGTTGTTGTTGCGACACCACTCCACTAGTTGGCACAACTCGCTCCTATACGCCCTCTCATCACCTTCTGAGAATGAGATAAGGATCCCTTATTTTCCACAACTCCATGGCCAGCACCCTCTAATTAGAATAGTGAAGAATTTGTAGGGACCCTTGAGCAACATAGGTCCTGATGAAAGGTTTCAGCCTGAACCGTCGACTGTTAACTTTTTTCCGTTGATGCTTCGTGGCCTGCTGAGTTCCTCCGGCAATATGTGTTTGTTGCTCTGCATTAGTTATACTCCATTTGTTGCCGTCCGCAGCTGCCTGTGGCAGATTCTCTATCCCGTGGCTAAAGGACTTCTTCCTCATCTCTATTCGCAATGGACAGCCCTCCAGTCATCCATGATAGGAAACATCCTCCTGACACCAACTCGATCCTGATAGGTTTCAGGGAGATCAGGCCGAGACCCTTCATCGGGACCTGTTTTGCTTGGATTCCAGCATCTTCAGATTTTCTTGAGTTTTATGTATAAAGCGGAAGTTGATAGTCGGGGGGGGGCATGAGAATGGCACTGAGAGGGATAACTGATCAGTCATCCTGATATTGTCCCTGCGAGACATTTCTGCCATCGTATTTCAACCATCCTGCACCACAAAACAACATTCTGGTCATCCAATTCCCTGCTGTATCTGCAGTTATTTCTATACAAGAAAACCCAGGTCCCTCTGAACATTTCACCCGTACCTCATGTGATATGTGCTCTTAATTTCTACTTCCCTTCCCGGAACCGATGATCTCACAGAGCCACCAAAGGCTCTTCATATGACACGTCATTCAGTCCTGGAATCATTTTCACGAATTGTCTTTGAACCTTCTCCTGTTTCTGCAGATCCTTTCGGAGATGACCGGATCGAAAAGGTTCACAGCGCTTGACGTGCAGCCTCAGCGGTGTTTTATAAAGACTCAACATTCTTGCTTTTATATTCTAGTCCTCCTGAAATTAATGGAAGCATCGCGTTTGCCTTCGTCACGACTGACTCAACCTGCAACAAAGCTTTAGAGAATTCTGCACCTGGACTTCCAAGTCCCTCAACACCTCAGTTGTTGTTGGACATTTGGTCATCCACTTCCCGACAATGTATTTAATCCGTCACTTCTTTGTCCATTCTCCTCATCGGTCTCCGTCCTTCTGCGGCTTTCTGCCTCCTCCAACTTACCTGGCCCTCCTTCTATCTTTCTAAAGTCTACCTACTTGACCACAAAGCCATCAGTGACTTCAGCCACATTATTGACATATACTCTAAAACGAAACGATCGGAACACGAACCCGTGTCGGATACCGACAGTCACCGGCATCAGCCAGAAATGCTTCCAGTGTTCCTGCTCTTTGATTCCTGAACATCAGCCACTGCTTCACCCATGCTATTGTACTTCATGTAGCAACATGCGCTCAAAACTTGTTAGGTTTCAAAAGTGTGTTTTTCCCCATTCAATCGAGGGTATAATACTTGAATGGAGATATTCGCTCTGCATGTCTGTGACTTGCATGAAGATATGGGTGGTTGCACTTCTGTCCTGACAGAAATGTTTAATGTTTTCTCCTTTCCGTAGACACTGCCTGGCCTGCTGAGTTCCTCTAGCATTGTGTGTGTATTGGTTGGATTTTCAGCAGCTGCAGATGTTCTGGTGCCCTGTGTGTGGGTGGAATTCTCTGTCTGGATGATACAAAGATAGGTGGCTTTATGGATTGTTTAGAAGGGATACAGCAGGATATATTTCCCTTGCGGATGTGGAGACAGAATCACCAGATGAGTTTATTGAGAACAAGTCTGTGTCATTGCATCTTTGAAAAACAAATGATAAGAGACAAAACACCGCTAATGATACGACTTTACACAATTTGACGTACAGAGAAACCTTTGGGTCCAATTCTGTATCCTACTGAAATTGACTCCCATGCTGATGGAGTGACTGAGAAAGCACATGCCATGACGGGCTCTGGAGCAGGGAAAGCTGAGGAAAACTCTTGATACCAGTTTATGAGACCGTGAGAGTCATAGATTGGGGAGCGGACAGCTGTCATTCTCAGGGAGCTAACGGGAATCATATCACAGGCCATAAGCTTGAGGTCAGACGGGTAACTTCAAAGGACATGTGTTGGGCACTAATGTAGTCCCAGGGAAAATGAAAGTCGCCACTGCGTCTACTCTGTTGCTTTTATGTCCTTCCATGCACTGTCTACGTGCAAGTGTTATGCAGTTGCTCCACTGACCCTCGTTGGCATTTGGGAGACCTCTGGTAGAACCCGATCATTCTCATGACTTACTGCCCGTTGCCCCCTTGGCTTTTAGAACAGCAATGATGGTCCCCCTTCTTTGTCTGTCCTTGGTAACACACAGGTAGAGAAATATTCTGCATTGATGTTTTAACCACTCATGTTTGCTAACCCTGAGCTGAACTCCGTACCTGGAGTACGGGTTGACCACTCTTGGTCTGGCCTCTACCGATTGAGGTGTTTGGCAAGGGTGATTATACCCAGAGTCCAGGCACAGGTTCCTGACTCCAGCCAGCACAGCTCTCAGCCACACTGAAGCACGTAACTCTCCAAACCCCTGGTGGTCGTCTTCACAGATATTTCAGCTTCCGTATCGCTGAACACAGGAAGTTCAGTGGTTGGAACCTGCATTCGGGCTGGATCATCCTGATGCGGTTTTCGACCGAAACACTCACCATTTATTTCACTCCATAGTTACTGCCTGAACCTGTGGAATTCCTCCAGTGATGCGTGTGTGTGACGTTCCGTATTACAATGCCCCACCGTACAGTGTCATATTGAATGAACCCTCCAGCCTGTCCTCGGTGCAACGTAGAAGATCATGAGTAATCCCTCTTGCGCTCCAGAAGCGGGCTAGTCAGAGTGTTCAGTGCACAGCGCGTTGCGGTATTTACAGTAAGTGTGTATCTTCATTTGTAGAGTTCATTCCCCTCACAGAAAACTTTTGACTATCTCTGTACTCTTCAGTTTCTGCGTGTACGGGTTGAGCGGACTGTGGGGAGGGGTGGGCAGACTGGGGGGAGGGGTGGATGTCGGGCTGGGCGGACTGGGGGGAGAGGTGGCTGTTGGGCTGGGCGGCCTGGGGAGAGGGGTGGGTGTTAGTTCGGGCGGACTGGGGGAGGGGTGGATGTTGGGCTGGGCGGACAGGAGGAAGGGGTGGGTGTTGGGCTGGGCGGACTGGGGTGAGGGTGGGTGTTGGGCTGGGGGAGTTGGGGGAGGGTTTGTGTTTGGCTGGGTGGAATGGGGGAGGGTGGGTGCTCGGCTGGGCGGACTGGGGGGAGGGGTGGATGTTGGGATCGGAGGACTGGGGTGCGGGGTGGGTGTTGGGCTGGGCGGACTGGGGGGAGGGTTTGTGTTCGGTTGGGCGGACTGGGGGGAGGAGTGGGTGTTGGGCTGGGCGGACTGGGGGGGAGGAGTGGGTGTTGGGCTGGGCGGACTGGGAGGAGGGTTTGTGTTGGGCTGGGCGGACTGGGGGGGAGGGGTTGATGTTGGGCTGGGGGGGGAGTGGGGTCTTTCTCGTGTTCCGGTGTAAAGCTCCCTGTCCGCACTGGGCAGAGTGAGGTCTGTGTTGGGTTGGGAGTCCACAATGTAGATTTCGTTTTCCATGTCTTATCCGCACAGCTGTGGTGTATCGCTACAGAAATAATCAAACAATTCAGTGCTTCCGTCCACCATTATTCTGGCCCCGCTGCAATTCCGTTCCGCGTGACTCGATCGCCCCTTCACCGGCCACTAAATGGTATCTGCTGAACTGCAGCATCGGTGTGAGACCTGGCCACACAACTGTAAAATACCAAGTATTGCCAGCTAACCCACTGGTTAGGGCTGCTGCGCCCCTTCATCTGAGATGATGCCCCTCGTTATTGTAACGGACCCACCTGCCTTGGAAGAGAGCCCAATGGTCCCCAAAACAGAAAGCATCTCACTGAACCGACTACTCAGCCACACATTTAACTGCACTACCTTCCCAGTTCTCAGCCCGCTTTCACGCAGAACAGGGGGTAATCCTGGGAACAACACAATAAAGGACATTCTCACTGTGTCTGCTCGGAGTCAATCTTAGCACTGGCATCAGTGAAGTAACGCTTCATTCTCAAGGATTACTCATGGCCGCAGTTAAAGCTATGTGTGCCTTTGACTGACTCAGCAACAACACAAAACATCATTGCACACGAAGAGCCCGTCAGCTCACGATGTCTGTCCTGTGCCAAATAAAACTAAATCCCCTCTGCTTGTGTGTCAATATCTCCCAGGTTCCTACATATTCATGTGCCAATCTGAAAACTCTTAATTACAGTATCGGAGATCCTTCCACCAGCGCGTACCAGGCACCGTCTAATCTCAACGTAAAGAAATAATCTCGCACACCTTTGAAATTACCCTCTCTCTCAGCTTAATGCCGTGACTTCTGGTAACGGATATTTTCCAAATGCTGAGTGTCTACTCCACTACGGTCTTCAGTATTTTATTAAATTCCGTCGAGCCTCTCCTCAGCCCGATAACCACCGAGGAGAACAGTCTCCGCCGGTCTCTCTGAAACCGTCTTGTCCTGACAATATCTAAGAGAAATATCGGCACCATATTCAGCTAAGTGACATCCTTCCTACGGTGCGGTGACGGGAACTGCACACGGTGATCCACGTGCGACCGAGTTACTAATTTCGGCCCCTATAACACGATATTCCAGCGCCACTGACGCCTCTGTATTTTTTTTTTGAAAATTTCCTAGTTAATGCTGTCTACAGGGGCATTAGCAGCACCTGACTGACAAGACAGAGACTAAACTGTCCCCTCCAAGGAAGGCACATCGCTCATTTTACCCACATTGAACTCAGTTCGTGATACTGGCAATGTTATATTGATCACAACTGAAGGAGACAGTGTTTATTAAAAAGAAATGAAGATGTATATTTATATAATGTATGTTTAACGATTCAAGCATTGCAAAACAGAGCTGCACTAACCCTTTCCACGGAATATGTTTCGAAACAGCATTAAATGAATGTCCTTCTAATTCTCTTTGAAGAGCAAAATATAAACGACAATGACACGATAAGTAGTTTCATTGCGCGTTTGTTCATTGGGTTGTGTCTAATGAGACGACTGGGAGCACTAAGTGATTTAAGCGCGGATCCGACTGGTTTATAAGAACTCACTGAATCAGTGCATGCGGGCAATTGGGACATTTTGTACAACCGATCGCTACTTCACGTAGAAAATGGGATACCCTGCAATTTTCAACATCGTCAGAAGTTACTACCCGGTGGTCGCTGCACTCGGAATTCCGGGTAATGTCATGTGTTTGTGTTACTCTCGGGGTATCGTAGACTAAATGAATCTACATTCATTGTTTCATTTGCGGTCCAGTGCACTGGATGGTGAGAAGAAACCTTCACTCTAATTTATATTCTAGTTGTAATTCGCGTTAATTAATATGTTTAATCTGACGCTGATATATTATTTAAGTGTTTGATACAGTTTCATACTATCGTGGACACAACTGTTTGCCAGAAATGTTTAAGTATGCTTACAAAACGCGCAGACCGAGACTACCGCACCCACAATGCCGGCGAAACCCTGTCGAACAAGCAGCATTTATGTAGAGGAAGAAATGTTCGAGCAGACCCTTTAGTAGGACTTCATCAGAGCAGTTTGCAAAGATACCACTTCGAGTAACATCCTGATAGCGACAGTACTGACTTACCAGATCCGGTCAACGCTGAGCCCGCCCTGTGCCGTAATATTTTCCTCTGACGTCTGGCTTTCCCGGCGCGATTCCTCTCATAAAATCCTCAAATTTCACTGTAGGGACGAGGAGACTTGATACACCTCAGTTATTAAATCCCAAAGTATTATCAGCTGTTCCCGCATCTCCCAGTGTTAAATTACTTCATCCTCCCCTGTCATCATAAGCTGAGAGAATTTAAAAAAACGTCTTTTTATGTTCCAGGTGGTTTAGTTTTAAAATCCAAAGTAATACAAAACCTGTGCAGTTTTATTCAGTGAAGTAATTAAATGGTAGAACGGTCCCGCGCCCTTTTCTATTTGTTCTGAAACTACATTAAATGTGGCCAACCCTCCGAGGTCCCTCGATCCTGAATGTTTCAGCGGAGTTACCTTGGTACCTGCCATTGATGTTCAATCAGCGAACGTGACTCTTTCTCATGGGTCCTCCCCGATAGCGGAGAAAACGCAGCCATGCAGATGAAATATGATTTTTCAGAGTGGTCTGTCGGACAATTATTTATCTGTTTCTCCAGACAAGAATAGGATTCTCCTCAAACCAGCGGCTGCGTCCATCACTCCATTACCTTGACTGTCTGCTGAAGTGAGGAGTATCATGTGTGTCCTGTTGTATTAACCTCCCGGTCAGTGGCTTCCCCCTTTCTCATTTTCTTTTTAACGATCCCAACAATTATTATTGAATGTGCGGAATTTAATGTTCGGGCATTGCTTTCAAATTCATTTTGATTTTATGAGCATGCGCATTTCCCATGATTAATTCACTGATCACAACTGTCTCGGCAAAGCTCTGTTTAGCTCACCCGTGGTGCCCATCGCAATTTTTGCATCTCTCTTTTCGTGGGCATCTAGTATTCAGGACACAGCTCTGGTCCGTCCCTTGTTCTGACAGAGAGCGTAGCGTGTGAATCTGGATTTAAAATGCATTCATGATCTTTATTCGATGTAATTATGAAAAAAAAAACATTTTAAATGGAAGCCAAATAAATAATCGATTTTAAAGAATTGTAATTACGTCATATTGTCTGAAATTAAAATCAATCTGTCCACCATCCGTGCCGCTCTCCGCAAGACGCCATCCTATCAGTGACAGCTCTTGATAACCTCGCCTTCCCTGACTGGGACACGGCCCGTTACTGACTACATAACAGAGGCGCCTGAGGATTAACTGCTGGATGTGAAACTGGCGAGATGTAAATCGTGTATTAAGAGGAATGATACCCTGACACCAAACTATGGCCCGTTCGACTATTACTGACAGTAGGCAAATAAAGTCACACAATTCATTCTGCGGTTACCGATGGTATGTTTTAATAATTTATTTCAGTTAATTTAACGGCGATTGTGATCCTGTCCCGCGGGAAGTGCGGTCTGTCCAAATGCATCACTCTCTACCTTGTGTCCATGGCGGTGGCCGATCTAATGGTGGTTATCATTGTTGTTATACTACAGAGGATAAATCATATCTATTTATTTACTAATTTCTTGCTCGTAACTCCGACGTGTTCTCTACTACTGATCCTGGGTCTCGCAAGCTTGGACTGTTCTGTCTGGTTGACGGTAGCTTTCACTTTTGATCGGTGCGTCGCCATTTGCTGTGAGAAGCTGCGGAACCGATATTGCACCGAGAGAACAGCGACCGTGGTGGTAGCAACAGTGAGTGCGGCTTGTTGTGCCCAGGCCATTCCATATTACTTTGCAATGGATCAATGGCGTTGTGTTGCTGCAGCTGAATATTTCACATCACCGCTGTGGAAAGCCTACGAGGTATTTGACATCATCATAACACCATTACTACCAATATGTTTAATCGTGCTCTTTAATGTTTCAACCGTCAAACGTATCATAGCGACAAATAGAGTTCGCCAGGTACTTCGAAAAAGCGGTGAGAATTGTAATGATCCGGAGATAGCAAACCGGAGAAAGTCAATGATACTGTTGTTCGCACTTTCAGCCAATTTCATATTATTTTGGATGCCCTATGCTGTGTATTCTGTGAACTGGCAATCCGAAAACTATTTCTACACCGACAGATATTTCAGCTCACCGTCATTCATCCTACAGGTATGTGGGTTCATGTTGTCTTCTCTCAGTTGCTGCACCAACACGTGTATCTATGGCCTGACACAGAGAAAATTCAGGGAGGAGCTGAAGAATGGCGTTAAGTATCTGCTTGTAACAACGGAAAAGATTTGCAAATAAAATGCAAACACAATTATTCCTTCTTGCAACTTCAAAACGATTAATTCGAATAGTATTTCATTTGAGATTCAGGAGAACGTGTTTTGGTATCTCACTGTTCAAAAGATTTGCGTGAGTTAGGCAACAAGGTTTAAATTATTATTATCATTAAGGAATATAATTCACTCCGATATCATGTAATTTCAATCCATTATATTTGATTACACCGTATAGTAGCCTACGAACAGGACTGAATCTCACCCACTTGGAAGAGTATTTGATTTGAGTTTCAAACGATTGTTATTTCAGAATCTCCCTCTCCAGTCATCAGCGGGTGTTAAGGAACAGGGGTTAACTTATTAATATCTTCATGGAAAGACTTCTGACTGGGATGACATAAAACTTCAATAAACTACGGCTGATTACAAGGTATCTGAGCATTTGAACAGGAATTAATCTGATCCGGACAGTGGGAAAACTGTTGACAAAATCTCTGCATTGTATTAAAACATACATAATATATAAAATATATATTATTGTATAATCCGAAATTCATCATTATTGCCTCGGCTTTTACGGCACTTATGTTTCATATTATTTACTCTGAATATTAGCATCAGGCGGTAAATGCAATGTAATAGTTGTAGAATGATTTAGATGTTCTCCACGTCACAGTACCATTTCCGCGCCGGAACAGTCTGGAAACGCGACGTAACAAGGATCCCTTTATACTTACCTGTCACGAATGTGACGTGATCAACAGGGGCTTGGTCTTTGAACTTAAGTAATGCTGGCGCTTTGAAATACATTAATGCGAGCTGCTTGACAATTTTCAGGCTTTGGTTATTGCGGAGGCATTAACAGTTGATATGATTTGGTCATTTGGAGATTGCAGAGGCATTACTAATGATTTTTAAAGAATTGATGAATTCTGGCATTGTACCGGATTTCTGGAAAATTGCAAATGTTACTCCGCCAGTTAAGAAGGGTGGGAGGCAGCAGAAAGACATCGATGGACTTGTTAGCCTGACATCAGTGTTTGGGAAAATTTTGCAATGGGTTAAGGATGAGGTTATGGAATACCTGGAAGCACACAAGATAGGCCAAAGCCAGCATGGTTTCCAGAAAGGAAAATCCTTCCTGACTAACCTACTGCAATTTCGTTGAGGAAATTACAAGCAGAGTAGACAAAGGAGATGCAGTAGATGCGGCATACTTGAATTTTCAGAAGGCCTTTGACAAAGCGCAGCACATGAGGCTGCTTATCAAGATTGGAGCCCATGTTATTACTAGGGAGTAACTAGCATGGGTGGAGCATTGGCTAATCGGCAGAAAGCAGAGCGTGGGAGTAAAGGAATCCTATTCTGTCTGGCTGCCGGTTACCAGTGGAGTTTCACAGAGATCAGTTTTGGGACCGTTGCTTTTTACGACGTATGTCAATGATTTGGACTATGCGATTAATGGACGTGGCTAAATTTGCCGATGATACCGAGATAGGTGGAGGAGAGGGTTGTGTTGGGGAACTAGAACGACTGCAGAGAGACATAGATATTTTAGGGAACTGGCAAAGAGGTGGCAAATCTTCGAAAATGTATGGATTTACACTTCGTTGGACTATTATTCCGATGGTGAGAGACGTCAAAATTCAGAGATGTCAAGGGAATTGGGGTCCATGTGCAGGATACCCTAAAGGCTAACCTCCAGGTTGAGTCGGTTGTGAAGAAGGCGAATGCAATGATAGCATTTATTCTCAGAGGTACAGGGTATAAGAGCAGGGATGTCATGCTGAGGCTCTATAAGGTACTCGTGTGACCACACTTGGAGTATTGAGTGCAGTTTTGGGCTCCGTATTTTGGAGAGGATATACCGACATTGGAGAGGATTCAGAGAAGATTCACGAGAATGATTCCAGGAATGAAAGGGTTATCTTTCGGGTAAGGAACGATCAGCTCTGTGGTGTATTCCCTGGAATTCATGAGAATGTAGGCTAATCTCAAAGAAACTTTACCAATGTTTAACGGCTTGAAAAGATTAGATATGGCACCGTTATTTCTCATGGTAGGTTAGTCTAGGACAAGAGGGCACGGCTTCAGGATTGAGGACGTACATTTAGAACAGAATTGTGGAGAGCGTACTTCATTCAGAGGGTGGTAAATCGGTAGAATTTGTTGTAGAGGGTAAGTCATAGTGTACATTTAAGGCAGATAGATTCGTAATTACCCAGGGCATCAAAGGGTATGGTGTGAGGGCAGGGAAGTGGGGATGACTGCAATAATTGGATCAGCCGATGATTGAATGGCATAGCAGATACGATGGTCCGAATAGCCTCCTTCTCGTCGTATATCATGTGGTCTTATGGTCATAAAAAAACATGAAACATGCTTATCGTTTGGACCATAAGACTCTAAGATATAGGGGAAGAAGTAGGTCCTTTTGCCCATCGAGTCTGCTCCGCCATTTTATCATGGCGAGTGCCATGATATCTTGTGACCAAAATTCTACTGCCTTCTCACCAGATCATTCATGCCCCTTACCAATTACGAATATATCATTCTGCCTTAAATATAGATAAAGACTAGTCCTCACAGCTCCCCGCGACAAATAATTCCACAGATTCCCCACTCTCTGGCTGCAGACACTCCTCCCTATCTCCATTCGAAAAGGAAACCCTTCCATTCTAGTACTGTGTCTTCTGATCATAGACTCGAACACCGTAGGAAACATCCTCTCCACATCCACTCTATTGAGCCCTTTCACCATCCAATAGGTTTCCATTAGGGCAGCATTCATTCTTCTGAATTCCAGTGACTAGAGATCATTTTCGGGAACCTCCATTAAACCATCTCCAGTTCAGCACATTCTTTCTACTACAGTGTACCGGGAACTACTCACTTACAGGACGTGAAACCTCACGAGTGCTTCTAAAGTCTCAGCATTACATCCTTTCTATTATACTCTAGTGTTCCTGAAACGAAGGTTAACATCCCGTTTGCCTACTTCAGCACAGGCACAAACTGCATATTAACCCAGACGAAATCATGGACACGGGCTGCCAGGTCCCTTTGCGACTCGGTAGTTTTGTATTTTCTCTCCATTTAGAAAATTATCAACCTTTTCATTTCTTCTAACAAAGTGCATGACCATAAACTTCCCGATATGTATTCCATCTGTCATTTCGTTGCCTGCTCTCCTAATCTGTCTACGTCGTTGTTCAGCCTGTCTACCCCCTCGAGACTACCTGCTCCTCCATATACCTTCTTATCGTCTGCAACAAAACCATCAATTCCATCATCCAGATCATTGATATGCAACGTAAAATGAATTGACCCGCCACAGACCCCTATGAACACAATTGGACACTTGCAGCTAACGAGAACAGGCTTCCTTTATTCTCCAGCTTTGCCTCCTGCAGTTAGCCGATGTCTTATCCAAGCTCGAATCTTTTCTGCATTACCGCGATCGCTTGGCTTGTTAAGAGGCCACACGCGTGACACTTTGCCGTAGACATTCTGAGCATCAAGCGCACATTCACCGACTCACCTCGGTCTGTGCTGCTTGTCATTTCTGCAGCGAATTCCAAAAGATTTTCAGGTAAGATGTTCTCTTGAGAAAACTCTGCTACCTGCGGCCTATTTTATCATGTGCCTTCAAGTAACCTGAGACCTCACTCTGCATAATCGTCCCCAACAGCTTTCCAAACACTGAGGTCAGACTAACCAGCCTATGTTTCATTTCTCCTGCCCCGTCCCTTCCTGAAGAGTGGAATGGCATTTGTAATGTTCCTGTCTTCTGGAGACATTGCAGTCTCTGGAGATCCTGAAAAGAACATTATTAATGCTTCCACGATCTCTTCAGCCGCCTCTTTCATTCCCCTGGTTTGTGCACCATCCGGTCCGGGTGGCTTTCCTGCCTTCCGCAAAACTCGTTTCTTGTCTATACCGAAGGAGGGAACACAAGACTAACTAAGCAACCCCCGTGAATACTGACCACGTTATGAACAGGAAGCCAATGCGACTGGGCGATCTGATATCCGGGTACAGGAGAACTGATAGGATCTCTCCGAAGTTTGCTGGTTGTCTGAAACCGACGCTCTGCAGACAGAAACTTCTTCCTCCGTCAACAGAGATGTTCCGAGATTCCTTTTCGCTTCGTCTACTGGTTGAGTCAAGCACTGGTTGGAGGAGACTCACTCATTCTGCTCTCACTTTCTGGTGGTGAGAACAGTATTTACCAACATGATTTATTAACTGTGTAATTGATCCAGAGAACGATTTGTCAGTCACGGACCTGCGTAGAGTAGTGTTGATTGTAAATCCTTCCTTCCGGACCCTTCTTCAATGAATAGGGTTACCCTTCTGCTACCATTGTTGTTGCCCTTACCCGCATCTTCTCCATGTCACCGCCACCCGTCCCAAACACATCTTCGCGCCTGCCTAACAGGAATGCAGTTTACCTTCTACTTACCTGCCACTCCATGAGCTTCCGCATCCAGCACGTCATTCTCTATTAGTTCCGCCTATTCTCCCACCAATCGTATCTTTACTTCCCGTCTCCCACACTTCGTTTTCTAGTGGGACTACTGTCTCTGTCCTTCGGCAACTCTTCCCTACCCACCGATTTCCCTTCTGGCACGTATACCAGCAGCGCTACCCCTGCCCATTCAGGCCCCCAAACTATATTTCCAGATGCAGGAACACGTCACCTCGCCCAATCTATCGGTGCCATCTATTATATTAGGTAGTTCCATTGCAGGCATCTCTGCATCGGTGAGACTGACATAGTTTGCGGGACCGCTTTGAACAATTCCTTTGCTCCATTCATAATATACAGTATTTCGCACTGTTCGACCATTTGAATTTTATGATCCATTACCATTCCGACATGTCGTTTCACACCCTCCTCCATTGCCGCGATGAGTAAAATTTCTGATTGGACATCTCATATTCCGACCAGTTAATGGCCAACCAGTAGGAATAAACACTGATTCTGTTAATCCAGTGATTTTTAAAATCCCCTTCCCTCTCTGTTTTATTTTTATCATTCCCCGTCTGTATTCCCTCTTGCCTCATCTTTTCACGTCACCTACGTTTCGCCTCTCTCGTCTCGCCCTCCTTCTCTTTCTCCACTCACCTTTCCCATACTTCAAAACTTTGCCTTTTGCGCCTATTATCTCCCAGCTTTTCACTTCATTCAACTCTCTAATTATTCCACCTTTACCCTGAACGGTCTCATCTTTTAACTGCTAGCTTGGACTCATTCCACCCACCTTCTTCCTGCGGTGCCGTGCCCCTTATTTCCCGTCCTGCTGAAGGGTCTCGAGTCAAAACGTCGCCGCTTTATTCTTCTCCCTGGATGCCGGCTGACCTGCTGAGTTCATTCAGCATTTTGTATGTTTCTCTGATCTATGTGCCAGAAGTTTCCATCTTCGCCCGTCATCCTTCTGCCAATTAGCCTTTTTTTGTATTGATAAGACCGAATGGCCAGAAGACAAACGAGCACAGTTATACTATTCAGCCCATCATGACTGCTATCCTATGCAATCATAGCTGATCCAATGCTTCCACTCTACAGCCACACTCCTTCCCTCTGATCCCTCTTCCTCCCCTCACCTCGCTCTTCCTGAACTTCCCAACACCTCTCCCTCCAGAGACTTTCCACACTTTACCCTCCTCTGAACCCAGCCTCAAGCCTTGCAGTGTTTTCACCATCCCCTCCCCCTCCCGTCTCCATCCTAGTTTCACTCTGCCTCCTCTTCCAGCTGCTTATCACCTCTCTCATGATTTGGCCTTCTTCTACTACCCATTGTGCTTTCCCCTTACATTTCTCTTCAACTTTCCTGCCTATCCCCTCCCTGCCTCCCCTCCCCCACCCCTTGATCATTCCTCTTACTGGTTTTTCTCCTGGCACCTACCACACTTCTCCTCCCCACCCTCCCCCCGCCTTCTTTATAGGGCACCTGCCCCTTCCCTCTTCAGTCCTGATGAAGGGTCTCGGCCCGAAACGTAGACTGCTCGGTTCCACGGATGCTGCCCGACCTGCTGATTTTATCCAGCGTGTTGTTCCTGTGCATTTGCCTTCCTCACCGACGACGCAACCTGCAAGTAAACCTTCAGGATGTTTTGCACAAGGACTTTCCAGACTCATTGCAGATTCCTGTATTCTCAGATTCCTGTGGTTTCTTTGCATGTCGAAAGCTGTCTGCTCATTTATTTGTTCCACTAACGTGCATAACCATGCATTTACCAGCATTACATTTAATTAACCACTTACCTGCCAAGGACACCATAACATCCTCTTAAGAATTGACTCAAACATCTCCCCAACCATTGAATTCAGGTTGACTGGCCTATAATTTTCTTTCTACTGCCCCTGTCCTTTCCTAAAGAGTGGAAAGACATTCGCAATTTTACAGTCCTCCGGAAACAAGCTGGAGTCCAATGTTTCCTGAAAGACCTGTACTAATGCGTCCACAATCTCCAGGGTGCAGATCATCTGATCCGGGTGACAAATGAACTTCCAGGTCTTTCAGTGTTTTGAGCACCTTCTCCTTTGCAATAGTAACTGCACTCACTTCTATTTCCGAACACACTTCAACTTGTCTTCCACAGTGAGGCTTGATGTAAAATACTCATTTAGTTCATCTACCATCTCCTTGTTTCCCTTTAATCTGTCTGAGACCTCTTTATCTGGTAGTTTTATATCCATTCTCATTTCTCTTTTATTTTTCAATGTGTAGTTTTCTAACGAACTTGATGGTGCATGCTAGCTTGCTTTTGACAAATTTTGTGATTTGAATATTTATTACTTTTTTCGAATTCATCTGTCCTGTATATTCCACGTTTTTCCCGGAAACCCCTGCAATTTCAACTCTGCTATCATCCCTGCCTGCTCCGCCTTCCAATTTACTTTTGACAACTCATCTCTCATAGTTGTAATTTCCTTTACACCACTGAAGTACTGCAAAGTCGGACTTGTGCGATCACCTTCTATTCAGAAAACAGCCCGAGTCCTCAGCACTTTTGTTAACCTTTGAAAGTACCAGATTCTGCGAAGTTCTTTAAGTTCAAAATGAGGCGGAGAAACCCTCGTGGTTCCCTCTGTAGCAGGGAAGGGTATAGTTAGGCAGTGCATTAGTAACAAGGGATTTGGTAGTTAGCTGTACAAAACAGAAGATACTGTGGCCACAAAAGAGACGCAGGAAGCTGCCTTGCCTCCCAGGTGCAATGGTCCAGATGGAATCGAGCGGCTGCAAGATGTTCCGGAGGGGAAGAGTGAACAGCCAGAGGTCGTGGTGCATATTGGCACCAATGTCGTTGTGAAAAAAAGGGGAAGAGCTTCTACAGGCGGAGTATACAGAGTTAGGAAATAGGGTGAAGAGAAGGATATACAAGGTCATAATTTCTGGATTACTCCTAGTGCCATGGGCTAGTGTATCTAAGAATGGTACGATAGTACAACTGAATGAAAAACTGAGGAGACAGTAAAGTAGGTTGTGGTTTAAGCTTCTATTAATGGAACATATTTCTGGGTAAGTGTGACCTGTAGAAGAGGGTCGGTTTGCAGCTGACCTGGAGGTGAACTAATATGCTGGACTAATGCTGGACTAATTTGTTGGCTAATGCTACTCGGGAGGATTAAACTGGTATTGCAGGGGGCCGGGAATCGGAACACCAGGTCACTTTTTGAAGGACTGCACACAAAGTTAGTTATCAGTGATAGTACGGCCAGGCAAAATCAAATAAATAGGTATGATGATATATATATATATATATATAGTTTGAATGGTGTGTATTTGAATGCAGGGAAATTTTGATGAACATAGAACATGGATCAGTACATGGAGCTACAATGCTGTGGCCATTACAGAGATTTGGTTGAGAAATGGGCAAGGATGCGTGATTAATCTACCAGGCTTTTGAAATTTTTCAGAAGCTGGAGAAGGAAGTAAAAGAGGTGTGAGTTGCACTACGAATCAGGGAGAATATCACAGCCGCACTCTGGGGAGACATAGTGGAAGGTTGAGACACTGAGTCCATTAGAGTAGAACTCAGGAACGGAAAGTGTGCAATCAAGCTGATGTGATTTTACTACTACCTGCTGTTGGATAATGAGTCTATTCAGATGCCCTCTCAGTGGGTGAGCAGTAAGGTGACAGAGACCTCAACTCCCTCACTTCCAAGAGAGCGACAGATAAGGATGGGGCATTTGTAAACTGGAAAACTGCAAATCACGAGGGTATGAGGCAGGAACTAAGAGCAGTTCATTGGAAGTAACTTCTCTTCTGACAAATCCACATCGGACATGTGGAGAGTGTTTAAAGAATTAATTGCACCGAGCAGAGGAAAGTTATTTGCCTATTAGAGGGATAGACAGGGATGGAAAGAGAAGAGAAATTTGGATGCCCACAGAAGTGAAGAATTTAGTGAAGAAGATGATGAAAGATATGTCAAGTTTTGGTAGTTAGGATCAAATGGAGTATGTGAAGATTATACAGAATCCAGAAAAGAGCTTAAAAAAAAGGAATTTACGAACGCCAAGAAGGGCCATGAAACGTCCTTAGCAAGTAGAATTAACCTGTATCCCAAGGCACTCCATACATATATCAAGTCAAGAGGATAACTGTGGAGAGGTTAGGACGCCTCAAGGGAAAAGAGGGAAACATTTGCTCGGATGTGGAGAATATGTGTAAAATACTAAATGAGCACTTTGCTTCAGTATTGCCCAAAGGGAAAAGCCGTGGACCAACAAGACAGTGCTCAATGCATAACAATGTTCGGGAGTTTGGCGGTCAAGGGGGAGGAAGTATTGGTTCTCCTAATGAGTATTAAGGGTAATAACATTCTGGGGCCTGAAGGTGTTTACGCCATGTTTCTGAGTGAAACAGGAGACGAGATTTCTGTGGTCTTCACCAGTAGCTTCGTATCATTCCCAGGCACAGACGTGGACCCAGAGGACGGGTGAGTGGCGAAAGTTATATCTGTATGTACGAAAGGAACAAGGGAAGATCCGGAGAAATGTAGGCCGGTAGGTCCCATGTCAGTTGTGCGGAGATTACCACAAAAACCTCTTCAAGATAGCATACATGAGCTTTTGGAAGCCAGGGCCGAATTAATGAGAGCCATTATGTCTTCGTGTTAGACAGGTCCTGTCTTAACTACTTGATTGAGTTTTCTAACACATTGACAAAAGTGATTAATGAAGGTAGAGCAGAGATTATCGTCTACATGGATTTCACTAAAGCATTTAACAAAGTCCCTCTTGATAAAAGCCCGAGAGATGTATTTGAAGTGATTTATTCGAGCTGAAGGTCTGTGATTAGTGGTGTTCTGCAGGGATCTGTGCTGGGACCTCTGCTGTTTGTGAAATATCAAAATGACCGGGATGAAAATGTAGATGGATGGTT
This sequence comes from Hypanus sabinus, assembly GCF_030144855.1. NCBI lineage: Eukaryota > Metazoa > Chordata > Chondrichthyes > Myliobatiformes > Dasyatidae > Hypanus > Hypanus sabinus. The sequence goes on from NW_026778979.1 coordinate 1,980,158, forward strand.
TAGTAAGTTTTTGAATGATACCAAGAGTGGTGCAGTTGTGGAGTGTGAAGAAGACTGGTAAAGAGCATAGCGCAATATCGATCAGTCGCTGATAAGGAGAGTGAAATGGAGAAGGAGCTGATCACAGATAAATGTGAGGTTTTGCACCTTGGTAGGCCAAAAGCAAGTCGCTAAAGTTTAGGGGGAAGACCCTTCACAGTGTTGCTCAGCAGACAGGTCTGAGTTGGAAGTTTATAGCTCCTTGAGAGTGACAGGTCAATCTGTGGTTAAGATGCTGATCAAATGATTGCTCTTATTAGCTGAGGTATTCAGCTCAAAGTTCAAGAGGTGAAATGGCAGCTTTAAAAAGACTCATGTTAGGCCACATCTGGAGCATTGCATATCGTTCTGACTGACCCAGTACAGGAAGGATTTTGAGGCATTGGAGTAGGAGCAGAAAACGTTTAACAGGATGCTGTCTGGTTTAAAGGGCATGTGATAACATAAGAGACCTGACAATCTTGCTGTTTTCTTTGGAGTAGCAGAGGCTGAGGAGAGGTCAGAGAGGTTTGTAACATTATGCGAAGCACAGATCGAGCAGACATGACTGCAACATCTTTATCGCAGGGTGGAAATATCTGATACAGTGAAGGCGAGAGGGGGGTAATTTGAAAGGAGATGTGACGGGTATGTCTTTTTACTCAGAGAGTGCTGGAAGCCGAGTCTGGTGGTGGAGGTAAATACATTATGGGCTTTTACTGGACGTTGAGATTGGTACATGAATATGACGGGGATGGCGTGAGTGAGTATGCAGGTCAGAAGGGTTAGTTTTTGGGCGTTAACAGAATTTTTCTTCAGATGGTTTGGCATGATGTTATGGCCAAACGGTCTGTTCCTGTGCGGTACTGTTGTCGGATTTGTTCCGTTTACTGTGAACCGGTATGACAGACCTCACCATAATCCAGCAGGTTTACAAATAGAAGGTCCTGATGGAGCACATGGTAAGGTTCTGAAAACTTGTGCCAACAAACTGGCGGAAGTATTCAAGCACATTTTCAACATCTCACTGCTACGGCAGAAGCTTCCACTTGTTTCAAAAAGGCAACATTTATACCAGTGACCAGACAGAATAAAGTGATTTGCATTAAAGACTGTCGCCCGGTAGCACTAACATCTGTAGTAATGAAATGCCTTGAGAGGCTGCTCATGACTAGACTGAACTCCTGCCTCAGCAGAGACCTGGATCCGTTGCAGTTTGCTATCGCCACAATAATTCAGCGACTGATGCAATCTCAATGGCTCTTCACACGGCTTTAGACCACATGGACAACACAAACACCCATGTCAGGATGTTGTCCATCGACTATTGCTCGGCATTTAATTTCCATAATCCTGATTCAGCAGTTGCAGAATTCGGGCTCTGTTCCTACGTCTGCAATTGGATCCTTGACTTGATAATCGGAAGACCAAAACCTTTGTGGATTGGTTATAACATCTCCTCCTCGCTAACAATCAACACTACCTCACTTCATATATTGCATGATTTTATTGTATTCAATATACGTATAATGTAAATGATTTACTTACTTATTTAAATTATTATTTTATTTATTTTCTTCTATATTATGTATTGCATTGAACTGCTGTTGCTAAGTTCACAAATTTCACGTCACATGCTGAGGATAATAAAGCTAATTCTCATTCTTATAATAAGGGTCATGACACAATTGTAATGTTGGACTCCAATATGCAAAGGGTTCCGGATAATCAGGTTGTTGTTGAATCACAAGAGAGGGAATCTGCTGAATGCCTACAAAATTGCTTTTTAGAGCTGCTTGTGCGTGAAATTGCTCGCGGAAAACCCCGATGTCATAAGGGATAGTAATATAAATGAATTCTTAGTAGGCAGTGATCATAATATGATTGAATTCATACTGCAGTTTGAGAGGGTGAGCGTAACTCATACATACAGTATCAGTATTGCAAAGGAATAAAGCAATTTACAGAGACATGACAAAGGACATCCACAGGTGGACTGTTGTGGGATACTGACAGGGATTACAGCAGAGCTGAGATGGCTGAATATCTGCGAATAGCTCACAAGGCCCAGGATAGACATGTCCCACAGGGAAGAAAGTTCTCAAAATGACAGTCGTACATATAAAGAAGGATTCCAAAAGTTGTTTTGATTATATAAAGTGTAAAAAGGAGCTGAGAGTAAGTATTGAATAATTAGCAAATGATGCTGGTGAGATAGTAATGGCGGCCAAAAAATAGCAGATGAATGTAATGGGTACTTTGCATCTGCCTTCGCTGTAAAAGATAGTAGCGATGTTCCCGGAGATCTGTATCCCCCTGCACCCTCACTAAAGCTGCCAAATCCTTCCATTAATAAACTTCTACCTACTCAGAAATAGTATCACCAATACTTTGTTGTTTGCCCCAATTTCCCATCCCGACTAAACTAAAGTTGAACCTCCGGCGGATGTAAGTGGATCCAATGATCAAGCAGATGCCTTCATGAATTAATCTGTTTACCATGGAAAGGAACAGAGAATATGGAGCGTTCAGCTTACAGCGATGCCCGGAAACATGTCAACACTACGATTTAACATGCTAACGAAGAAAGGATTTTAAAGAAACATTGTTAAAATTATGAAACAAACTGGCAGACAGGTAGAGATAAGTAAAACTGAAATGATTAACAGACATTCGTACAGTTACATGGATGGACTAGGTGTATCTAGATATGGCTGACAAGCGGGCATGATATAAGCGTAGTTAGGGGCTTTCACCATAAAGACCAGTTGGGCTAAATACTTATTCCAGTCTCTGTAATCCCATGAACATATGATTCAATGAATAAATGGCAGGTTTGGCAAACGCACTAATGTTTCACAACATTTGCTCCCATACTCTGCCAACCTGCAACTCGCGTCGCTCGTTATCTGCACAGCAGCCCACTGAATAAAGATATATACTTCATTACATTCTTCGGCTGTTTTCTGCACCCTGTCTACATTAGCCCACAGGCACACGTGTTAGCCCACAAACTTATGATTTGCAACGTCCATGCGAGCTGTTGTTTGGTAAATGGCAAACGATAGAAGATACTAACTAGGGTCGTTTAAATTGCCCGATAGAGCGAACGACCTAATCATTATAACTACAAAGGCTGTTTTCTTGGTGCAGTATCGTACCCCCAGAGTTTGTCAACAAATTGCGACAGAGAGTCCTGATATGGCAACAATGAATACAGAAATGAGACAGGGTTTTCATAAATAAAAAATATTTATTTAAACACAGTTCTACAACAAATGAAGTGTAAAAAGAAACGACTAACTTAACCGGGTTAACTGCTATACGGCAACTCGAACAGTTCTTAAAGTGATAAATGCGAACACAGTTCCAAAAGTCCAAATAACCATATAACAATCACAGCACGGAAACAGGCCATCTCGGCCCTCCTAGTCCGTGCCGAACTCTTAATCTCACCTAGTCCCACCTACCCGCACTCAATCCATAACCCTCCACTCCTTTCCTGTCCATATACCTAACCAATTTTACCTTAAATGACACAACTGAACTGGCCTCAACTACTTCTACAGGAAGCTCATTCCACACAGCTATCACACTCTGAGAAAAGAAATAAAGAAATTTCCCTTAAACTTCTGCCCCCTTACTCTCAAATCACGTCCTCTCGTTTGAATCTCCCCTACTCTCAATGGAAACTGCCTATTCACGTCAACTCTATCTATCCCTCTGAAAATTTTAAATACCTCGATCAAATCCCCCCATCAACCTTCTGCGCTCCAATGAATAGAGACCTAACTTGTTCAACCTTTCTCTGTACCTTAAGTGCTGAAACCCAGGTAACATCCTAGTAAATCGTCTCTGCACTCTCTCTAATTTATTGATATCTTTCCTAAAATTCGGTGACCAGAACGGCGCACAATATTCCAAATTTGGCCTTACCAATGCCTTGTACAATTTTAACATTACATCCCAACTTTTGTACTCAATGCTTTGATTTATAAAGTCCAGCGTTCCAAAAGCCTTCTTCATCAGCCTATCTACATGAGACTCCACCTTCAGGGAACAATGCACTGTTATTCCTAGATCTCTCTGTTCCTCTGCATTCCTCAATGCCCTACCATTTACCCTGTATGTTCTATTTGGATTATTCCTGCCAAAATGTAGAACCTCACACTTCTCAGCATTAAACTCCATTTGCCAACTTTCAGCCCATTCTTCTAACCGGCATAAATCTCCTTGCAAGCTTTGAAAACCCACCTCATTATCCACAACACCTCCTACCTTAGCATCATCGGCATACTTACTAATCCAATTTAACACTCCATCATCCAGGTCATTTATGTATATTACAAACAACATTGGGCCCAAAACAGTTCCCTGAGGCACCCCGCTAGTCACCGGCCTCCATCCCGATAAACAATTATCCACCACTACTCTCTGGCATCTCCCATCTAGCCACTGTTGAATCCATTTTATTACTCCAGCATTAATACCTAACGACTGAACCTTCTTAACTAACCTTCCATGTGGAACTTTGTCAAAGGCTTTGCTGAAGTCCATATGGACTACATCCACTGCCTTACCCTCGTCAACATTCCTCGTAACTTCTTCAAAAATTCAGTAAGGTTTGTCAAACATGACCTTCCAAGCACAAATCCATGCTGGCTACTCATAATCAGATCCCGTCTGTCCAGATAATTATTAATACTATCTCTAAGAATACTTTCCATTAATTTACCCACCACTGATGTCAAACTGACAGGTCTATAATTACTAGGCCTACTTCTAGAACCCTTTTTAAACAATGGAACCACATGAGCAATATGCCAATCCTCCGGCACAATCCCCTTTTCTAATGACATCTTAAAGATCTCCGTCAGAGCGCCTGCTATTTCTACACAAACTTCCCTCAAGGTCCTGGGGAATATCCTGTCAGGACCCGGAGATTTATCCACTTTTAAATTTCTTAAAAGCGCCAGTACTTCCACCTCTTTAATTGTCATAGGTTCCATAACATTCTTACTTGTTTCCCACACCTTACACAATTCAATATCCTTCTCCTTAGTGAATACCGAAGAGAAGAAATCGTTCAAAATCTGTCCCATCTCCCTCGGCTCCACACATAGCTAACCACACTGATTCTATAAGGGGCCAATTTTATCCCTCACTATCCTCTTGCTTTTAATATAACTGTAGAAACCTTTCGGGTTTACTTTCACCTTATTTGCCAAACCAACCTCGTATCTTCTTTTAGCTTTTCTAATCTCTTTCTTAAGATTCCTTTTACATTCTTTATATTCCTCGAGCAATTCCTTTACTCCATGCTGCCTATATCTATTGTAGACATCCCTCTTTTTCCGAACCAAATTTCTAATATCCCTTGAAAACCATGCTGCTTTCAAACCTTTAACCTTTCCTTTCAACCTAACAGGAACATAAAGATTCTGTACCCTCATAATTTCACCCTTAAATGACCTGCATTTCTCTATTACATCCTTCCCATAAATCAACTTGACCCAATCCACTCTCTCTAAATCCATTCGCATCTCCTCAAAGTTAGCCTTTCTCCAATCAAAAATCTCAACTCTAGGTCCTGTCCTGTCCTTCTCCATAATTATATTGAAGCTAATGCTATTGTGATCACTGGACCCAAAGTGCTCCCCAACGCAAACATCTGTCAGCTGACCTATCGCATTCCCTAACAGGAGATCCAACACTGCCCCATCTCTAGTCGGTACTTCTATGTATTGTTGCAAAAAACTATCCTGCACACATTTCACAAACTCTAAACCATCCAGCCCTTTTACAGAATGATTTACACAGTAACTTGGGAGAGTTTCCTGAAGAAACGAATTCCTCGACGACTTGATGTTACTGCAGACCCCAGTCAAGAAATGAATTGCCTGAAGGATTTACGACGAAGGAAATAAAAACGGTTTAAATGAACTGAACTTATTCTTTAGCGAATAACGCTGCACCCAACCCTTTCTGCTTTTACGGCAGGGATTATCTCGGATGCAGGTCACTACCTTCTGAACGAGGATTCAATAATATTGATCCTGTAGTAAACCACCGACGACACCAACTTTACTCGATTCTTCGGGTTCTCGCACTTCGATAAATCTTCACTCTCTGACTGGACCAAAACTGGCAGCGTTGTGGCGAAACTGCCGGCAATACCCTTTGAGACTTAAGACAGAAATTAAAACTCCAATTGAAAACAAAACTGCGTCATCAGACAAATACGCAGCATAACGGAGTCAGCGACGAATTAAACCACGAACTGACCTGCCGCCCAGCAAAGATTTCTGGTTTTATACCTGTTGAACAGGCCATCATATGACCTCTCACTGGCGGGAAAATTACATCATGTGACCTCACTGGCGGGAACTTACATGACCCCATCATCACAAGACCGTTACATCATGCTCACCAGATACTCAATTACATCATGGTCATAAGACAGTCATCCACGGGTTATGTAACAAGAGTAATTGAAAGAGAAACCCACTGTTAGTCAAATGACACTGTCCCTATTTGCAACATTCGATGCAAGAGCCTGACCGGAAATTTGAGTGATCTGCAATAAATCAACTTAATTATATATCTAATTCGTGTACACAATCGCAACGAGGACAACTAATATGAGATCTTTTTGTCATTTCTACCTGGTACAGGGGATGAAAATTAAAAGTTATTCCAGCAGAGTGAAAACTGAACCGTTTGACTTGCTGTATTTTTGATATTAAAGACAAATACTGACCGATATCAAACAAGAGTTCTCATTGGCTGATAGGAGACGGAAAGTCCTTCTTGTCCTAAGTCAAATGGCAATCTTCACCGAAGGAGCTGTGATGTTGTTTTTGTTGTGGAGACCCGTTATTTTCTAAAGATACAAGCTGCGACAGAAACACTATATATGGTAATCCTTCTTTCTCTGGACACCATGACAGGCCGTACAGGTGTTTCACGTGGGAAAGCGTGGGAGTTCCCGAACAAAATATTTATCAGAAACAGATTCTACAATAAAACAACGTGCGACTGGCGACAACAAAAACAGTTCCGAAATGTGTATCAGAGATATACTGAAGGCACACACGGAAAGCGCGAGTATAAGTTATTGTTATTTCGAGCAGATATCAACTCATTTCACTTTACTGCAACGTGTCTTAACCCTTACATACTGCTCGGGTCAAATTTGACCCGTTTTGATGTTTGACAGCAGTAACAATTCCCTCAACGCAATTTTAAGCCGACATTTGATGACTTTTCCTAAAGTGACCTATTAATGTCAGATAGGCTATTTATACATTCTAAATAGACCTGTGGCTCAAAATTTGCGACAGACATTTGTTATGAGGGGATTCTCGAGCCGGGTCATAATTGATCCGGACCAAGCTGTGAAGGTATAGAAAATGAACAGGTTGCCTGGGTTAAATCAGGTAAGGAAAATATTGAGAATGCACCACCTGTGGATACATCACCGCTGCTGGACGTAATTTTCCTCCCCACATTGGACACTCTGAGCCTTGTAAAACTTGCATAATGATGAAAGAAAAAAGATGAAGTGAACATTGTATGAAAATAACACACCTGGAAGAAATGTTAATGGAGAGAGATGGAGTGGATCGGTATGTTATTGGGAGAAATACGAGTACTTCTTGTTAAACAGTGCAGTTCTGTGTGAAAAATGGTATGGAATAAATCTACATTTACGGAGAGTTTTGTGAAACAGTCTCCTTACATTAATCACAGATGACACTGCTACCTCAATATCGGTTTAGAGAATAAACAATAGGTGCAGTAGTAGGCCATTCGGCCCTTCGAGCCAACATCGCCATTCACTGTGATCATGGCTGATCATTCACAAACAGCACCCTGTTCCTCCGTTCTCCCCATATCCCTTGACTCTGCTATATTTAAGAGCTCTGTCTAATTCTTCCTTGAAAGCATTGGCCTCCACTGCCTTCTGAAGCAGAGCATTCCACAAATCCACAACCCCAACATCAGCAACATGTTTCCCGCCTCTAGCGTGTCCAATCCCTTAATAATCTGACATGTTTCAATCAGATCCCCTCTCATACTTCTAAATTGTGTATACAAGCCCAGTCGCTCCAATCATTCAACATATGACAATTGTGCTGTCCAGGGAATTAACCCCGTGAACCTACGCTGCACTCCCTCAATAGCAAGAACGTCCTTCCTCATATTTGGAGACCAAAACTTAACAGAATACTCCAGTTAGGGTCTCACCAGGGCCCTCCACAACTGCAGAATGAAACCTTTGCACTTATACATAACTCCCCTTGTTGTGAAAGTCAACATGCCATTAGTTTTCTTCACTGCTTGCTGTACCTGCATGCTTACTGTCAGTGACTGATGAGCAAGGACACATAGATCTCCTTGTACTTCCCCTTTTCCTAACTTGACACCATTCAGATAGTAATCTACCTTCCTGTTCTTGCCACCAAAGTGGATAACCTCACATAAATCCACATTAAACTGCATCTGTCATGCATCTGCCCACTCATCCAACCTGTCCATGTCACACTGCATCCAAATAACACCCTCCTCATATTTCACACCGCCACCCAGCTTTGTGTCACCTGGAAATTTGCTAATGTTACCTTTAATCCCTTCATCTAAATCGCTAATGCATACTGTAATGTATAATGTACAAGACTGCAGTCCCAGCACCGAGCCTTGCGGTACCCCACTATCACTGCCTGCCATTCTGAAAAGGACCCTTTAATCCCCACTCTTTGTTTCCTGTCTGCCAACCAATTTTCTATCCATGTCAGTACCCTGCCCCCAATACCATGTGTTCTAATTTTGCCCACTAATGTCTTATGTGGGACCTCATCAAAGGCTTTCTGAAAGTCCAGGTACACTACATCCACTGGCTCTCCCTTGTCCATTTTCATAATTACATCCTCAAAAAATTCCAGAAGATTAGTCAAGCTGGATTTCCCCTTCGTAAATCCATGCTGACTCGGACCGATCCTGCTACTGCTATCCAAATATACCGCTATTTCATCTTTTATAATTGACTCCTGTATCTTCCCCACCACAGATGTCAGGCTAACTGGTCTATAATTCCTTGTTTTCCCTCTCTCTCCTTTCTTAAAAATAGGGATAAAATTAGCTACCCTCCAATCCTCAGGAACTGATACCAAATCTATAGAACATTAGGAATTGATTACCCATGCGACCACGATTTTCAGAGCCATCTCTTTAAGTACCCTGGGAACTGGGTATTTATCAGCCTTCAGTCCCATCAGTGTACCCAACACCATTTTCTGCCCAATCTGTATTTCCTTCAGTACCTCCGTTACCCTAGGTCCTCTGACCGCTGTTAGAATTGCCTATGTCTTCCCTGGTGAAGATAGATCCAAAGTACCTGTTCAACTCGTCTGCCATTTCCTTGTTCCCCAGCATATATTCACCCATTTCTTTCTTCAAGGGCCCAACTTTGTTCTTAACTATTTTTTTCCTCTTCATATACCTAAAGAAGCTTTTACTATCCTTCTTTATATTCTTGGCCAGCTTACCTTCGTACCTCATCTTTGCTACCTGCATTGCCTTTTTGGTTATCCTCTGTGGCTCTTTAAAAGCTTCCCAATTTTCTGGCTTCTCACTCATCATTGCTATGTTATACTTCTTCTCTTTTAATTTTATACTGTCCTTGACTTCTCTTTTCAGCCACATTCACCCCTTCCTCCCCTTAGAATCTTTCTTCCTCTTTGGAATGAACTGATCCTGCACCTTCTTTATTATTCCCAGAAATAGCTGCCATTGTTGTTCCATTGTCATCCCTGCTAGGGTATTCTTCCAGTCAACTTTGGCCAGCTCCTCCCTCAAGGCTCCATAGTCTCTTATGTTCAACTGTATACTGACACTTCCGATTTTCCGTTCTCCTCTAAAATTGTAGATTAAAACATCATATTATGGTCACTACCTCCTAATGGCTCCTTTACCTCGAGTTCGCTTATAAAATCAGGTTCATTACACAACACTAAATCCAGAATTGCCTTCTACCTCATAGTTTCCAGTACAAACTATTCTAGGCATCCATCTCGGAGGAACTCCACAAACTCCCTTTCTTGGGATCCAGTACCAACCTGATTACCTTTGCGACATGCTACTTTTAGCTCTTGATTCAACTTGCACCCAGTATCCAGGCTACTATTTGGGGACCTGTAGATAACTCCCATTAGGGTCCTTTTGCCCTTACACTTTCTCAGTTCTATCCATACTGACTCTACATCTCCTGATTCTATGTCACCCCTCGCAAGGGACTTCGCAAGGGACTGAATTTCATTCCTTTCCCGCAGAGCCACCCACCCCCTCTGCCCACCTGTCTGTCCTTTTGTCAGGACGTATACCCTTGACTATTCATTTCCCAGCCCTGGTCCTCTTGCAGCCATGTCTCTGTTATTCCTACTTGCCAATTTCCAACCGAGGCTCAAGCTCATCCATTTTATTTCTCACACTTCGTAAGTTCATATATATTACTTTTTATCCATTACTCCCCTCACTTCTCACACCGACCACTACTCCACTTGGCCATACTCTCTGATCCCTTCCTGAGCTTTCTGCCACTTTAGTTCTGTTGTCTTTCTTAACTTTTCTTATTCTCTCTTTTCCTTTAACTACATCCTTATATTTCCAGTTCGTCTCCTCATCCCCCACTTCCCGTGTTTAGACGTGATGACCTTCGAGATACATAACTAATGTAATCGTTTACAAAGTTGTTTATCATCCAGTCCGACCACTGCTGTTGCACCAAACCGAACTGAAAGCAGTTGTGAGCACTCCCGTTCGAGGAAAAGATTATTGAATTCAAAAATCAAATTAAACGTCCTCCCTTACTCTCAGAATCTTAATTCATTTCGCCTATTCTTCCAACTGATAATTAATTGAGAGTGATAGTCCACGTTGTGAAAGTATTGAGACTAAGGATTATTTTATGTGAAACGCACCAATTATGTGTCATGGAGAAAGAATTCACAACGTTCTCGTTTGAAGGTGTGAATAAACAAAATTAAACATAGTTGTTATTTTGTGATTCCACCGAGGGAGCGATTTTAATTGCACGATGACGAAATTGATACAAATGAAAACAATTCTGAAGTGTTTGTTCGGCGGACTCTCACTGATGTGACTGACCGCGTGGTGTGATTAATTGTCAGAGTGCCCGTTCCTCTCCTCTATAAGAACTTGCAAATCAAACAACAGTGGACATCGGCAGTTGGACTATTTTCAACTGATCACCAATTCAAACAGAAAATGGGATATCCAGCAATTTACTACATTGCGAGTATTTACTATCATGTACTAGCAGCGACTGGTATCCCCGGTAAGCAACTGGATTTGGTTACTGCTGTCTGTGCGTGGTGCCTCATCTGATGAGTGTTTGAAACATATTTGGGTTTAAATATATATTTTAAGTTATTCTTTCATTTTTCTCTCGAAGTGTTACTCTATTCTGTTGTCCGATCATTTGGTCAATATGAACAAGTGATTGAGTGTTAATATTGCTACAGTTCTAGCATTTTACCTTACTCCACCTTTCAGTGTCCCGATCAGGTATTGTTCTGAATCTGATTCTGCATCAACATTGAGACTCCCACGATCACTAACATCAAAACAAAATCATAAGCATCGTTGCAGCTCTCTCTGCGAGACCCCTGGCTTTTTGATGTCACGGATTTGTTTTCACTCTCTGATATGTATATATTTTTCTGTTTATTTGTCTTTGAAATTGCCACAATGACGTGCAAAACTTCTCCGTTTTAGAATACAGAACACAGAGCAGCACAGCACAGAACAGGCCATTCGGCCAGCAATGTTGTGCCGGCTCTGAAACGCTGCCTCCGATATAACCCGCCTCCACCTTAAATTCCTCCATGTACCTGTTTTTCTGTGTCCTTCTTCCTTAGGCGGGGTTTAATCCAGATAATATATGATATATTTTATTTCTTACATCCATCTCAGAACGTGAGAATACCATTTTTTTTATATTGCGTCTCCGTCCCGATGTACAAATTCAACATTATTTGCCACCTGTAAATCAGAGTCAATTCAGCTCTGCCGTCCCTCCACTCCAAAATGTTATCTCCGAAGAAGCAGTTTCCACGAGCGCATTTTATGGCCGCAATATGTAAAACCTTCAACATTCTCAGCTACAATCATGGGTCTGTCCAGATCAGGGGGTCGATAAGCAGTCGATTGGAAAACCTGCTGTCAGCTGCAAAGCTGCGGTTCCACTGTTACTCGGCTGCGTTGTTATCATCCAATCGTAGGACAGTGATGGAGCCTGTGTGAACAATATTTCCACTCTCGGAATCGAGGGCCGCCTGACCCGGCATGGGATCAGATGTCTGAGGCTCACTCAATCCGATACAACACATTTCTTTGCACCTATATCAAGTAAAAATTTCAGGGATTTTGCGCATGAACCTAACTCGTCTTTGCTTCCTTGCAGTTAATTTAGTGGCGTTTGTGATCCTGTCTCTGGGAAGCTGCGGACTCTCTAAATACATCTCCCGTTACCTGGTGGGAATGGCAGCAGCTGATTTAATGTGTGTTATTATTGCTCTTGTACTCGGTCATATAAATAATATTTATATGTATTCCCTTACTTTGCTCATTACGCCGGTTTGCGCCATGACTCTTGCCCTGAAGCTCGCAACCATGGACTGTTCTGTTTGGCTCACGGTGGCTTTCACGTTCGATCGCTGCGTTGCAATCTGCAGCCAAAAGCTGCGGGAACGATAC